>NW_022156795.1:0-362384 GCF_004353045.1 Thyridium curvatum | reverse complement strand
GGGGGGGGGGGGGGGGGGGGCAGTCAATCTGAAAATGGCAAAGTGAATAGGCTTCCCTGTACACGAAGTTACTTCGTATCTAGTGACCATCTATGTCAGTTTGCTTTTCTCGTCTCTAAGAGATTACTAATGGCGCCAACCCCCCCCCTGATCGAGTATTCCTTGGGAAGTGGCGAGGTTTCTACCAGCTGGATATTGAAATAGACAATGTTTTGTCAGTCCGGCTACATTGGGAAAAGCAAGGTATGTCTATAGAGTGCTTCAACGGCATCAGCGTATGTAACTGCATCTTCCGCCGTTCAGTTACTTGCGATTGTATTGTTCAGTCTCACTCAATGGATGGACAATGAGTCGTGCCTAGGCTTCGCAACGTTACTCGGCAGCCTCAAGCTGTCAGGATGTCCACTTTCCACTCAGTCGGAGAATACCGCCGAGGATTGAAGTAACATTCTCCCGAGTCGTCTTCTATATATAATACCCATAATAAATAACCTGACAGAGATGCTAAGACGGATTTGCCCTCAAGTATTTTTGTCTAATCTTGAATAAAGGTCAATGATATGGTGGATGGTTCTGTCTCGGCGATGGCTCGCTGCGTAGCGGGAGGCAAATCAAACCCCCGATCTGTGGAGTGTACCCCAACGGGCCTACGGCAGTTGGAGATATTGACACTCAGGCTCAATAGCCAGCACTTGTCGACACCAGACATCGGTAATTGTTCCCGTGCGGGGTTGAAGGATCTGGCTCCGAACCCCGGATTTATTCAGGACTATTACGGAACGGAGTGAGATACAGTCTTTTTCTCACCGACATTGAAGAATCCATCATTTGACGTCCATCACATAACACCTGTGATGTACGGGAAATAACATTGGTGTTACAATCGGACGTATAACTTGTCACGTCGTATTTTCTTATCCCACTTCCGGCCCTCCATCATGCCAGACAAGATTCCCAGGCTCCCGCCTTCGGGCATCAAGGTCATCGTTGTCGGCGCTGGCTTCGGTGGGCTTGCTGCCGCTATTGAGTGCGACCGCAAGGGCCACTCCGTCGTGCTCTACGAGAAAGCGGCAGACGTCGAGGAGCTGCAGCGCATCGGCGATATCATCTCCTTCGACCCTAACGGCAGCCGCTGCTTTGAGCGTTGGCCGGGAGTTGTTCCTGCGCTCGAGAAGGTCATGCGGAGGACCGATTCCATCTCCTTCTACGACTGGAAGGGCAAATTCGTCACGACGCAGTCGTTCGAGAAGGAAAAGGCCTGGGGCAAGCGCATCAACGCGCACCGCGGCGCGATACACCAGGTCATTTGGGACCATATCAAGGAACGTGGGACCATCGACATACACCTGAACCAGAGAGTGACAGACTATTTCGAGGATGAGAACGGGGCTGGGGTCATGGTGAATGGGAAGAAGGTCACTGCCGACGTGGTGATTGCTTCCGAGGGCGTACGGTCGCGTGGCCGCAAGATCGTTCTGGGTTTCGACGACAAGCCCAAGTCATCTGGCTATGCCGTCTATCGGGCATGGTTCCCTGCCGACAAGCTGGCAAAGAACCCTATTACGAAACACTTGGTCGAGAACGGCGACACCCACAGCGGTTGGATCGGGCGCGACATCCACTTTCTGGCATCGTCCTTGAAGGGCGGAAAGGAGTTCAACTGGGTGTTTACCCATATCGATGATGGGAACATTGAAGAAAGCTGGCAATTCCCTGGCAAAGTGGAGGAGGCGCTGCGGTATCTTGAAGGCTGGGATCCTGTCGTTCTCGAACTCGTCAAGGCCACACCTGAGGGAAGACTGATTGATCACAAGCTGGTATACCGAAGCCCTCTTCCCACCTTCATCTCTCCCAAAGCCAAGATCGCGCTGATCGGCGACTCCGCACACCCGTTCCTTCCAACCTCTATCCAGGGTGCCAGCCAATCCATCGAGGATGGTGTGACCCTGGCCACTTGTCTCGAACTGAGCGGGAAAGGGAAGATCTCCGAGGCGCTGAGGGCCTACGAGAAGATCAGGTATGATCGAGTCCACAAAGCTCAGGCAACGGGTGTATCCACCCGTGAGCGTTGGCACCACGCGAACTGGGATGAGATATGGAAGAACCCAGAGTCGATACACTTAGTTCGGGAAGCATGGCTCCTCAACTTTGATGCAGAGAAGCACGCATACGAAATGTATCCCAAGGCGGTGGCAAAGTTGAACCAAGAAAAGGCTCGTCTTTAAGGAGCCCTCGGCAAATACCTACCTTTGTTCGTACACTCGAACCTTTATCCCTTTAGACGCCGTAGGAACACATCATGTGCAACTATTGCCCTCTTCAATAAGAAATCCGGATCGATCAGTGGATGAAAAATACTGGAGGGAGTGTTCCTACAGCGTTTAAAGGGATAAGCGACGTGCATAGATGTGCACTTTTAGGCATCCATTAAACTGCCTGATACCTTGCTGCCTAGAACCTGCTCAATGCTCATCCTTCAGACTAGTGATGGTGATGTTGATGAATATCCGACAAACAATTCATACTGATGATTTTCTAACCTGTATTGCCTAATCAAACTTGTAATATCATCTCCTTGACGCCCATAACGATGCCCCAGGGAACCTCGGATTGTTTCCGCTACAAGTCACTACAGGGAGTCGGCGCAATCAGACTCTTAGCGCTGCAGCCATCTCCTGAACAACAAGAACCTCTCTCCGGGGCACTGGTTCACACCACTCTTGATGAGTGCCTTGATGATTTGATTGGAGGATATACGGCCTTATCTTATGTTTGGGGTTTGCCGGACAAGACTCATTCGATCCATCTAGGCCAGGATGAAGTCCAAATTACTGCCAGCCTAGACGCGAGCCTCCGGGCCCTGCGTGATCGAGCGAGAGTTCACCTCATTTGGGCAGACGCGCTCTGCATTAATCAGGACGACATTCCAGAGCGCAATGTACAGGTCTCCATGATGGGACAGATCTACTGGACCGCACGAAATACTGTAATTTATTTGGGGGAGGAAACTGAAGCAACTGCTATCATCTTGACAGCTGCGCAGCGTAGACACACGCTGGATGAGCAGGCAGTGGGAACCGTGAGCCGTCTTCATGACGAAGTAGCCGAAGACTACATCGGTTTCAACTTCCAGCAAGATGAGCAAGACGAGCAAGACGAGAAAGTTGGAGGTCCCGACTCACCTGTTTCCTTTGTAGAATCATCAAAGGCGACAGACGCGTTCGATGCGAAACATGAATTGTCAAAGGTTTTGAGGCAGGCGGCTCAGATGGACCTGCTCCGTCGTCCTTGGTTTCACAGAGTCTGGATATACCAAGAATTGGTCCTTTCGAGGCAGCCTTGGGTGCAGTGCGGTCAACAGCGAGTTTGGTGGTCTGACTTGTGCAATTTGTTGCTCCCAGTGATCGGCGACTCATTTGGGGACTCGTTTGTCAAGGACATGGATGATGTCCGCTGCAGTTTTCATTCCAGCGGGCAGGGAAAGCTTGGGATGAGGGGCTGGGGTCTCAGAGACCTCTGGGAGGGTAATCGACCTCTTTGGGAGATCCTCCATTCTAGGCGTGGGAGCCAGGCCACGGATCCGAGAGATATGGTTTTTGGATTCATGTCGCTCCATTCGGACCGGGATCGCGTAATGAGACGAATCTGAATCGACTACTCCCGGAGCCTCGAAGATGTCTTTCTCTCTGCAGCCAAATACGTGCTGGAGAGCGTGGCATCCCCCCACAAAGCCCTTGATGTCCTCACCCAATCAATCACAAATTCTAGAATGCGCGAGAGACTGCCTTCTTGGGTTCCGGACTGGGGAGTTCAAATTCCCGACTATTCGCCTTTCTTCAAGCAGAAGCCATCGACGCCTCATGAGCCCTTATGTACTGCGGACAAAGTCCTTGTGTTCGCACCGCTGGGCTACCGGACTGTCAAAGACATCAGCGCAGTCTTGCCGCACTGGTCGGAATACCCTCCAGACTTCTTGGCGGAGTTAAAAAGTTGGCGAACAGTTGATGAGAACGCGCGAGACTCACTAAGAGAACATCAAGGGTGGGATCCACTGAAGAAATCGGGAATGTGGAAATTGCCCAAGTTCATAGAGGATAACAAGCAATGGCGCAATGTCATGCGAAAAGTCTGGAAGGGGTTTGTCCAACCTCTGAAACCGCACGACGAACAGGCATTCGTATATGAGCAGTTGATGCATTCCATGGACCTCGGCCATTTGTACTGGCTTGTGGACAGATATTTCCCCAGGGAGGAAGATGAGAATCAGTCCTCGCTGGAAGAGGACTGCCCAGGGCGGCAGTTCCGTCTCTACAGGGGCGAAGATGATAACTTGAGCTTTATCACCGCGGATGCCCGCCCTCGAGATTTGGTAGTCGATGCGTGCTCCTTCCGACCTCCCAAAGGATCTATTACTGGGATCCACGGGGAAGGTCTAGTTCAAACGATCAAGTGCACGAACTTCTTGGATAGGGGTATGGGGAGTAGTAAGGAACGGTTCGCAACACATAACCAACGGACCTTCTTTCTTGACCGCGGGGGCACATTAATCATCAGGCCAAGCCCTCAGAGTGCAGACGACAATCTTGATCATGCTATCAGAACAGACTTCATAGATGAGGTCAAGCTTCGAAATGGAGTGGATGTCGCTACTCCGGACCCGGAGTGCTGGAACATCCACTTATGTCATTTCATACTGGTTGGACGGCACGACGAACATGATGAAGAGCCGCTCTATCGCTGTTGGTGGGACTCCGGAATGGATGCATGGTACGATAAGGGCGGTAAGCCTGTCAAAGCAACACAGGCCGAAGGCTTCACCAGCGCGACGGATGGGATGCCCTGGCCGGAGCCGCTGGCATCCACCGTTGATGAGTATTGGGAGGATGCAAACGTAAACTTTGGGTATCGAAGTCAAGTTCCGGCGGCTGAGTCTCACGCCTCAAATTGGAGGGAAACCACCAGTGATTACGTTCAAGGATGCGAAAATGGGAGTTGTGATCAACGGCGCCATCTTTGGAAGCCTTTCTTGCAGTGGACATCCTTGGGTTGGGAGCACAAGGGTTACTGTCGACCGCAGCAACAATATCGCAAGGCGAAAGGGTAGCTGTCGGGGGCGCTGGGTGGACGCTAGTTGACACACAGAAACACCATGTTTGCTGGGCATTGACACATCGTGGACCGGGCGGGATGCTCGAATGGACCAGAACAGGAAGGGTTTGCCCGTCAGCGGTCCACATGGGCAAAGTTTGGGAATGCCCACTGGTTCTGGGGATCCAGCGGGGTATCCGGGTCTGTGTCTCCGTCTTTATTTAAGACTCCCATTTCCCCCAAAATCTCCAATGGCATTCACGCTCGTCCCATTTACGGGGTCAGTGGACGTCTCAATTCTCTTCTTCTAGAGCTTCTGCTATCCAAGGCAAATAAAGGGGCCCGAGCATATAGCAAGATTGAACCTTTCACGCGATGAGGACCCTCTGGTGAGCTACATCCACACATCATACGCTTGCTGAGCATCGCCACTCTACGCACTCCTCCAAACCCTCTTCCACCACGGCATCGACGCCTCGTCCAGCTCGCCCTTCTGCATCTCCTTGACCTCCTCCAGGTCTCTCCTGCGGCCCGACAGCAGGTCGATCTCCTGCAGTCGCCAGAAGCGCGTCTTGAAGATGACCTTGTACACGACGTAGATGATGCCAAACAGCGGCAGCAGGATGTAGGCGTCGACAAAGTTGCCCGCGTTGAAGGGCGACAGCGTCGTCCAGCCCTGGACCAGCGCGAGGAAGACGTTGGCCGCGAGGCCGAAGTAGGCGTTCCACGGGTACCACAGCGACCTGAACGGCAGGTCCTTGGGGTCGAAGCCCTGCGCGCGCCAGGCCGAGCGGAAGCGGATGTGGATGAAGGAGATGGCGCCCCAGACGAGGAAGGTGCTGACGCCGGACAGGTTGACGATGTAGCCGTACGCCTTGCTGGCGCCCGTCGACACGTTCATCATGCTCAGCGCGCCGCAGGCGTTGGTGAAGACGATGGCGGGCACGGGCACGCCGCGCTTGTCCGTCCAGCCGAGGAAGCGCGGGGCCTTGCCGTCCTGCGCCATGAAGAGCAGCGTGCGGCTGCCGATGTAGACGCTCGAGTTGACGGCGCTGAGGCACGTGACGAAGATGAAGGCGTTGATGAGGTGCACGCCGGCCTCCCAGCCGGCGTTCTGGATGGCGATGGTCATGGGCGACTTGAGCGCGCGGCTGCCGCCGTTGATGAGGCCGTCGGCGTTGGCCGGGCAGGTCAGGCCGAAGAAGATGGCCGAGCCCATGTAGACAAAGATGATGCGCCAGAAAACCTGGCGGATGGCGAGGGGCACGGCCACTCGCGGGTTCTTGGTCTCGGTGGCCGCAACGGCGACCGACTCGACGCCTGCGTAAAAGGTCGAGCAGAAGACGAAGACGGTGGCGACGCCGCGGAAGCCGTCGACAAAGGCGCCCGGGTCGTGCCAGTACTTGCCGCCGATCGCTGGCGCGCCATGGACGCCTCCGGACACGTAGCTGCGTGATGGATTTGTCAGGACGAGTCTCTCTCCCGCCACAATTTGGGTGCGCGATGCGGTGGCACACTTACATGATGGAGAAGAAGAAATATGCTACAAGACCTCCCAGTTTCAGCAGGGCAAGCCAAAACTCGGCCTCGCCAAAAGTCTCTACTCCGAGTAGTTGGAAGATGAGAAAAGCAGTCTATTTCCACAAGGTCAGCCCATCCGGACCCCCGTCTTCATTTTTTGCGCGCGTGTTTCCTGGGCCACAGCAAAACTCACCCAGAACAGCAGGAAATAGCCCCAGATGGGCACTTTATCGCTCCAAAAACTGAAGATGCTCGTTATAGCATTATATTCATTTGCCAGAACCGCGAACCTGTTGTTTTTTCAGGTCGGACCCCCTCATGTTAGCGAGGCTGTTGGTGTACGTCGCAGATCCCAGTGCGCCCGCCCAACAGATATCGGACACGGGAAAAGTAAGGAGACCCAAGAGAAACGCACCATATGATGAAATAATTCCAGCCCACAGCGACGCCAAAGGCCTTGTCGACCATCCTGTCCGCCAGGGCGGTGAACGCGCCGCCGCTCGGGTACAACGTCGTCAGCTCGCCGAGGCTCTGCATGACGCTGAAGGCGATGATGCCGATGACGCCGAAGCCGATGACCAGGGACGCGGGGCCGCCCGACGAGAGGGCGCCGCCGGAGCCGACGAGCAGGCCCGGGCCGATGATGCCCGCCAGCGCCATCATGCTGAGGTGCCGCGTCTTGAGGCCGCGCTTGACGCCCGAGTGCGGGTCGATGGCCGCGAAGTCGCCGCTCTCCTCGTCGGTCGACTCCTCGAGGCGCCGGCCGTCCTCTGGCTGCGCCGTCTTCTTGACGCCGCCATGCTGGTACGCTGGGTCCATGGCCGCGGGTGATATTCGCCTTGTCTCTGGGCTGGAGTTGGGACCGCTCACTCTAGGTATCTCTGTGGACGAAAGGAGACGGCAGCCCAGGAGCAAACAGCGATGTTATGGGAGGTTTGCGTGCCGGGGGAGGATAGTGTCGTAGGAAAGAGAGCAGGAGGCACTGGCAGGGCGTTCAATACCTATATGCGGGAGATTTACCCGTTTTTATTTTTTTCATGGCGCGCCACCTTGGGATCGCCCTTGTCACGACGTCGAGCTAGAGCTCGAAATGCTGGAACAAAAGACGCATCCCGGGTTTTAGGTGGTGTTAAGGGCGGGCCCTCCAACTCCATCGCCTCGGTCTAGCTCAACTGCGCTCTTCAAAGAGCTCGAGACACGGCCAATAAGCTCAAGTCTTCGGACGGTCTGGTGTGCCCTCCGCCGGTTCTGTGCCTAGTGCTCTTGGCTACTTATCAGAAGCAGGCCGAAGAACGAGTAAAACAACGTGGTTCTCGAGGCACATCTCGCCATGAAGGGACCTCGGGGAGCATGGTTCAGAGCCCTAGAGGGTTGACAATGGCGGAATCGACCCTGTCGATGATGACATAGCGCCTCGTTTGGGCTAACTGGGGGTACCTGGAAACCGCCCATTGGCCCCGGAACAGGTCACAACATCGAGTAAGCCTCTCGCCAGATGTCCCAAGCTATCGGTTTACGGTGTAGCGTGGGGAGTGCTGGTGGGGGTTTGGAACCGTGCCGTGCGTGTCTAGCGAGTCAAGATGGAGCGTAGACGACTTGGCAGCGGGGTTTCCAGTGGACCTCTTTTTGAGGCAGCCGCTGTACGCATCGGTTTTTAATTTATCTCCAGTGTCTGTCCTGTACGAGTCAAATCAAGTGTCGATACTGGATGGCACAAGGCCTGGTCTGGCTGAAGCCTCAATCTTATTGGTCCATATATCGAACCGCTCGCTGTTGATGCTCTCTCGAACAGTATCGTAGTGAAAAGCTCGAGCCTCTTGCTATCTACATGTGTAGCACTTTTGTGTGTGCATGCGGCGGGTTGCCCATTTCGGTCAGCCTGATGATGAAAGATGTCAGGGTGGCTTTCCCCGCTCACTATCCATGCACGGCAGTCGCAGCGTGCGTGCGGTGCCAGTCAGGCATGACAGCCTGGTCAAGTGATGATTGCTTCTAATACTCGATGCCGCGCTGGCTGAGTGCGCCTTGAATGAGCCAGGAGAGACGTCGTGGAGGCACGAAATGTCCGTGTCATGCACGCCAGCGTAGATGAGAAGTCTGGTTAAGCTCTGAGCAGTATGACAAACCTACAGTGGATAGTCGCACTGCTTGGCTCCTCGGGCCTTTGCTGACCGGAAGCCATATCCCATTTATTTGGTTGGTTGGTGGTTTGAAAGCATGTCTTGCGCTTCTCGCCCAATGCTTTGCGCCAGGAACAGGTATGGCTCGAGGCTGATCCTGGAACGAAGGAGTACCTAAGATAATGTGTCTCGGTCGATCATCACGCCCCTCGAATTGAATAGTAAAACTCGATCAAAGCGGAACGTAAAAGATGCGGTGTATCAAACTGTGGTATAAGACCAATGTTCCTACGTAATTTGGACGTGACAGTACCATTAATCAGCTTAATTCGGCCCTTCCTCTCAACGAACACTCCGCCATGGAGAACGTTGCCCACAGTCTGAGCGTCCTCTGGATTCTCGATGGCCCATGCGACGTCACCGCGCCAGTCCCAATGGATGTCGGGAGCTGCTAAGAAACGGCGTCGTCGTGGGAGGAGCGGGGGGAACAGCTAGGGAAAGACCCCACGAATGACCCGCCACCAAGGTGAACAGTATTTCATCATACATTCGACATGAGGCGACGAAACTTGTGGGACAACGGGAATAAACTCATTGTTCTCCCAACTGACCAGCTTCTTGTACTTCGTCCTCCTGTGATACATCTCAATTCCTCCTTAGAACAGCCTACACATTAAGCGCAATTGATCGACTGAAGAGAGCAACACAATGGCAAGCACACAGAACACCAGGTGAGAGCTCCCAATGCAGTCATGAAGCGATCTGCCCGACGCGATTTCGCGAGAGTAATTTGCTAACAAATTCGAAAACGTAGCAAAACCTTCAAGCTCAACACGGGCGCCTCCATCCCCGCCGTCGGCCTCGGCACATGGCAGTCCCAGCCCAACGAGGTCAAGAACGCCGTCGAGTGGGCGCTCGCCAAGGGCTACCGGCACATCGACACGGCGCTGGCCTACGGCAACGAGGCCGAGGTGGGCGCCGGCATCAAGGCCTCGGGCGTCCCGCGCGACCAGATCTGGCTGACGACCAAGCTCGACAACACCTGGCACAAGCACGTCCAGGACGGCATCGACTCGAGCCTCAAGAGCCTCGGCACCGACTACGTCGACCTCTACCTCATGCACTGGCCCTCGAGCACCGACCCGGACGACAGGAAGAAGCACTATGCCGACTGGGACTTTGTCGACACCTGGCGCGAGATGCAGAAGCTCGTCGACACGGGCAAGGTGCGCAACATTGGCGTCAGCAACTTTGCCATCAAGAACCTCGAGAAGCTGCTGTCTGCTGAGAGCACCAAGGTAAGTTGTTTCGCGCCTGCCACTTGATCTGTTCGTCAAAAGGCGAAATGCTGACTCTGGCACTCGTCCTCAAGATCGTACCTGCCGTGAACCAGGTCGAGCTTCACCCGTGCAACCCCTCACCAAAGCTTATCGACTATTGCAAGTCCAAGGGCATCCACGTCACAGCCTACTCGCCCCTGGGCAGCACCGACTCCCCGCTGTACAAGAACGAGCAGATCTTGTCCGTGGCCAAGGCCAAGGGCAAGACCCCTCAGCAGGTCCTGATCATGTGGGGTCTGCAGCGCGACTACAGCGTCCTGCCCAAGTCGGTCACCAAGGAGCGCATCGAGGCGAACTTTGACCTAGACGGTTGGAGCCTGTCCGATGACGAGGTCTCCAAGATCTCAAACATTCCCGACCGCTTCAAAGTCTGCACTGATGGCTGGCTCCCTGTCAAGGTCTTCTTTGGCGACGACGAGTAAGCGCTGCCAGCGAGGGCGGGGTCGTCTTCGATAGAGATAGCTTTGTGTATCAATAATCAATAAAAAGTTTCTGATATTCAAAGATTTGGCTGGCTTGATTCATCCTTCAACACCTCGGCTACGGCCGTGCGTATCTTGGCCGCGACCTCGACAGCTTCGTCGTCGTCCAGTTCCGCGCGCTGTCCGCGACCAAACATTGTGAATTGCGAGCTCCACCGACCCTGCTCTCTCAGCTCTGGCCGGGGAATAATGTGGAAATGGCAGTGCGGTACGACCTGCGCGGCCGCTGCGCCATTGTTCTGGACGACGTTCCAGTCGTGTACCCCCGTCGCCTTGCTGATTGCAGCAGAGAGTATGCGTAGCCAGTACCCCAGCTGGGCAGACTCCTCCGCCGATACCTCTGTGAGCTTTTGTCGGTGCTTGCGAGGGCAGAGCAGGACGTGTCCTCGAGATAGTGGCAGGATATCGAGGAACGCGACGACGATGGGTGTGGAGAGAATGACGAAGGCTGCGGGCTGGGGTTCGGTGCTAGCAGGGCTTATCGAAGGATGCGATGCGTGTGGAGGAACAGTCGGGTTGTACGTGGGGAACGTCTTTGCGATGTGACAGAAAGGGCAGCCGTGCTCCAAGGAGACAACCGGCTCGTCCATGATCAAAGGAATGGAATGAACTTTATGAAGCTCGAGATGCGGAAGGATTGCGCAATGTACAAAATACACCGATACAAGCAGACTTAAGGGTGAGTGAAGACGTCACTCGTGCCTCGGCTGCTTGGTCTTTGGGACACGAGCTGACTAATTCTGCCGGATGTTTCTAGCACCGCCTTGTGCGATTAGTGACTATTTTTCTCTTCACCGCCTTTAGTCTTTGTGTCGAGACCTCTATTTCTTAGCCCCTCCATCTCTGTAGGCATCGCAACTCATTCTTTGCAAGCAACATCCGCGTTCTTTGCTACTACGAGAACGAAACTCACCAAAAACATCATGTCGCGCGAAGGCTACCAAGTCCCCACGGCCGCCGGCCAGACCATGGGTCTCTCTGCCCCCAAGGGCTTCAACGACGTCAACGACTCGGGCAACATGCACTACCTCTGTGGTGACTGCGGCATCAAGACCACGCTGCGCCGCACCGACCCTGTCCGATGCAAGGAGTGTGGATGCCGTGTGTTGTACAAGGAGCGCACCAAGAGGTGAGTAAAGTCATCGTCGCCCTTGGAGAGTATTGGCGGGGATGCTAACTAGTTGATTCAGAATGGTTCAGTTCGAGGCTCGTTGAGCGACGACTCATTCGATGACGAGTGACCGAAGGGTCCTCAAAAAAAGGGCAGACATACAACACTGGCATTTCATGGTGGTAGAGGAGTTCGAGGGCTAAGAATGAGCAGCATGTCATTTTACGGTGTGGGAAGGGTGGTCATCAAAGATACCGATGAACGGATCCCTCCATACATCACTGGGAAGGTCTGGCATAGGAGTTTCGGAGTTCAAATGAAGATCTTTTTCTCTTCATGTTTTCATCTCTATACAATTACCCTAGTAATTGCTGTCCTGGTATCAAACAATCAAAACGCCAATTCATGCAGCATCAATCCATGCACCTAGCCCTGAAAATTTACGCCATGATCCCTCCACTCCGTGCATGCATTCATTACCTCTGTGAATGCAGATATTTGGCAAAGCTTGCGTCTCCCGAGAGTGACTCGTCCCTGTCGGCCATAGCAGCCTCGTATCGAGACTGGAGGCCCTCCCTGTCGAACTCCTCTTCAGGGCCGACATCGTCCGAGTCTTCTCCGTCGCTGGCGACCTCCACGTCGCTGTCCTCGGCGTGCCGTTCAAGCGGGGTCTTGCTCGCATCACCGCTGAAGCTCATGCCCTTCATCATCTTGTCCAGCTCCTTCTCGCGCGCCTTCTTCTTGGCCTCATCGCGGTCCTGTCGGCGCTTCTCGAGCTCAGGCTGGTAGTCGCGACGGAACTCCTCGGCCTTCTCCTGCACTGCGGCAAAGAATTCATCAATGCCCTGACCCGTCATAGAGCTGACGCCAACTACGCTCAGGTGGGCGTAGAACTCTTCCAGCATCATGCTCATGCTGTTGAGCAGGCTGCCCATGTAACCAGTCCCACCCATGTTCTCGCCACCCTCGACGCCACCGAATGCGTTGCTGTTCTCGTCTTCTTGCAGGGCTGCCTGGAAGGCGTCGTAGTCCGTCATCCACTCCTTTGCGAAGCTTGCGTCCTTGATGTCCGTCTTGTTGAAGACCAGGATCATGGGCAGCTTCGTCTTGTATAGGATACTGCAAGCGTACAGCATGTTGCTCATGAAGGTGCTGGTAGAAGCAGTGCGAGGCGTGTCGATAATGTACGCGATCACAGTCGGGAAGCTAGAGGCCAGCGACTCGAGGAGAATAGTGCCCGAAGCTGACCACACAAACACTTCAATCTGACCAGGAGTGTCGACGAGGATGTGCTCAATGGGTTTGCGAGACGGGTTGGCTGGATCTGAAGTCGTCCTCTTCTCCAGCAGGCCGAGAATCTGGTCCACCTTGGTCGCAAAGAGGTTGAGGGACGTTAGGATGCCGCCGTTGGGACCGAGGTTGTACTGCTTCATAACCTCCTTGTAGTTGACTGAATCGCGGATGTCGATGTTGCTGTCGAACGGCACGTTGAGAACGGCGGGGTCAAGGTTGATAACATATGGGGGCTCCTTCTTCGCGTGGAGGTGAGCGTTGATACGTTGCATGAACGTTGTTTTGCCAGATCCTATGAGGCAGTCAGTATTCCTGTTTTCAAGAAGACGTTGGAGATGCTGTACACCAGCGATCAAGACTCACCCGCCATGCCCACACACACTATCGACACCGGCTGGCGCGGCTTGTCGCCCGCTGATGCTGAAGTCGAAGCCATGTTTTTGCAGACTGCGAGTTCTATCTCTACAAAGTAGATGCTGGAGTTGCGTCTGTCGCATTCAAGCTTTTGTCATCGAGAAGAATTTCGATATCAAAGAGCGGGGCCGGGCGGCGACAATGCGCTGAGTCGGGGCCTACTGCAAGCCCCACCAGGCCAAAGTGTGACGCTAAGTCTGCTCATGGTACAGGGACTCGAGGGACTAGGATCACCTTGGAGTGGGCTGGAGCTTCGAAGGTTGGTTCTAGTTAGAGCTCAGTCGCAAAGCGAAAGTTTCTGACATCACATCATACAGCCCGAAGCAAATAGCTGGGTTGCCCTCGGCCAAGTCTGCTGGCAATCACATTTACAATATTTGCGGTTCCGCCATCCGCAAGCATTCATTTCCAATGGATGGGCTAGACGCCTTTGAGAAGTCTCTCGCAGCAGAGAAGGCTGAGAGAGAGCGGGAAGAGCAGGAGAGAGCCGAAAGGAAAGAGAATAAGCACCGGCATCATCACCGACGCGAGAGATCCTCCGACAGAGACCGCAAGTCCAGGCACCATAGGGCTCACGACCGTGAGTCTGACGAAGAGAGACATCGTCATAAGCGATCGCGCCACCACCGGGACGAGGAAGGCGAGTCAAAACATCGCAGTCACAGACATCGAGACAGAGAAGACGGACAACGAGAACGCCGGCGCGACCGGAATGCAGACCCCAACGATCCAGAGTACTTGCAAACGCATGATCCCAAAGAGGACCTCCCGCTCCCTGACGAGGAGAAGACCCCCGAAAAGGAAGGCTTGGTCAGAGATTCATGGATGACTGCACCCTCTGCCATCGACATCGACTATGTCCAGCGGAAGAAGAAAGAACCCACCCCTCCACCGAAGCAGACAGAGCAAAGAGCCATCTCCAGTCGAGAATTGAACTCGGGTATCTTGCAGGATCTTAACGCAGGCAAGACGATCGACGACCTCGACCTGCCGGCCCAACATGATGTCGATTATACATTCGGCGATGCAGGCTCCCAGTGGCGAATGACCAGACTGAATGCAGTATTCACGACGGCCGAGCAGACCGGCCGTCCAGCTGACGAAATTGCTTTGGAGCGTTACGGCAGCCTGCAGGAGTTTGACGACGCTCGGGAGGAGAAGATGGAAATAGATAGGAGAAGGTTATATGGGGAAGGATTCGTTGGCAAAGAGAAACCAACAGGGGAGCTGTACAAGGAACGGAAGAAGGGGCCAGAGCCGAAGGAGGTTGAGGAGCCCGAACCGCAGCAAGGGGTCCCGATGCCTGAGCAGACGCGGGCTGTGCCCATGGACCAGACGGCGCTCAACCGGTTACGTGCGCAAATGATGAAGGCAAAACTGCGCAAAGCGCCCGATGCCGCTAAGCTGGAGGCTGAGTACAACGCAGCCATGGCCACCTTCTCCTCGGGCATCAACAACGACCGTGCAGTGGTTCTTGACGCTTCTCACAACCGCATGCTCGCCGGGCCCAGGGGTGAAGTGAAGAACGTGGAGAACAAACGAGGGCGCGAGCGCGGCCAAGTCGTTGCAAACGAGGACATGAGCATCGAAGACATGGTGCGAGAGGAGCGTCGCACCCGGGGCCAGGTCGGCGGCGAGGGCCTGCGCCTGGCTGAGCGCATCGCCAAGGACGGCAAGTTCGACAACGATCTCGAGTATCTAGACGAAAACGCCGAAAAGCTGGCCAAGAGAGTGCACAAGTCCGAGACGAGCCTCAAGAACGTCGCCGTCAACGAATTCCAGAAGATGAACAAGATCCTCGACAGCTGTCCGCTCTGCCACCACGAGGAGCGCCAGCCGCCCCAGAACCAGCCCATCGCCCCCATCATCTCCCTCGCCACTCGGGTATTCTTGACGCTGCCCACGGAGCCGGAACTGACGGGCGCTGAAGGAGGAGCAGTCATTGTGCCCATCAGCCATCGCAACAACCTCCTCGAGTGTGACGACGATGAATGGGAGGAGATCCGGAACTTCATGAAGTCGCTTACTCGCCTCTTCCACGATCAAGGGAGAGAGGTACTGTTCTACGAGAACGCAGCAGCGCCGCAGCGCCGGCTACATGCTGCCCTCGTCGCCGTGCCCATCCCCTACGACCTGGGCGATACGGCCCCCGCCTTCTTCAGAGAAGCAATGCTCTCGGCCGATGAGGAGTGGTCCCAGCACAAGAAGATCATCGACACGGGCAAGAAGGCTCGCGAGGGTCTGGGCCGTCTGGCTTTCAGGAGGAGCATCGCCAAGGAGATGCCCTACTTTCACGTGTGGTTCAACCTGGATGGGGGGCTGGGCCACGTCGTTGAGGATGCCAGCCGGTGGCCCAAGGGAGACCTCTTCGCAAGGGAGATTATTGGCGGTATGGTAGATGCCGAGCCCGATGTTATCAAGCGGCAGGGTCGTTGGAATCGCAGTGATCCCAGATTAGATGGTTTCAAGAAGCGGTGGAGGAAGTTCGATTGGACCCGAGTCTTAACTGAAGGCCAATGAAGAGCCAGGCTGGAGATATTTGCTAAATCGAAAGAACAATACCCGCTAGAAACATGATTTTGATGCCGAGTTTGCTGCTTCACCCTGTTGTGACTGTGCCACGTTCGTGACACTAGATCGAGCCCAGCCTGGGAGATCATGAGGCTTTTGAGCAACGTGTATCATACCTGGAGCCAGTGGGTTGCTCCCTCTATTTCCCAGACGGGAGATGGGCAGGAAGCATGTATCTGACGTAAAGACCTTTCTTTTCTTCTTCACATCACAGGCAAGCCTGCGATTGCAATGAAAAAATAAGATGCCACCACAGAGTGATGGTGGTTGCGACACCTGGAGGTAGTGTAATACCAGGGCCACGTTCACCGTAGGACCAAGCCGAGAAAAAAGAGGCAAGGTCCATGGTTACTGTTTCCAAAAACTGAAGAGCGTCACACTCGGTTTGATTGAGCAGCATGGGGAGCGGGCATGCTTCCTACTCAAGTGGCGAGGCCCGGGCTTACCCACCGCGAAGTCTTCAGACCTTCCCGGGTTACTGGCGAGGGCCCACCTTGAGGAACCACTGAGCTGAGCGGCCGGGTCTACACCTATTCTTCGAGCCCGGAGGTAGTGTGGTACCGGGACTCGCGGGCACCTCTCTCCCCAGGAGGAACACCCTGAACTAGTTCCAAATATTATCACTCTGCTGTCAGCACACCCAAGGGGGGCTTCACAGTTAGGGCCCTCGATGTTGCCCTCTCCCATTGTTTAAAACAGCCTCCGATCTCGTCCCGGTGTGCGATGGGACGAGAGTCGGCTCGGCCTCCTCCTGCCACAGAGCCCTGGTCCAGGGTCCGTTGGTGCGGGACCAGAGCAGCAAGGTTGGTTATCGTATCACGGCGGCCACTATCTCCATCAGCTGTGACGACACTGAGATTCCGCCCCCGCGGGTCGAGAAGGTCAGGCGCAGCGTCCTTTGGGTCCAGGGACGAGCTGCGGGCGGCCAAGGCGCGAGTTCCAAGCACGAGTGCGAGGGACCGGGCCAGGACCCCCCGAGCCATGTATGCCTATGGCTCGCCGGGGTGGTGGTACAGCATAAGCTGCAGGCCGTGTCGAAAGTGAAGAGGACCCGCACCGCGTTTTTTCCTACGGGTAGCCTGGCATGAGGAGACGATGTGAGCTGGTGGTCAAATGGGCGCAAGGTGACGAGGGGCTGAGAATGTCTGGGCAGGGGCATACTTACCAACACGAGGACTGTTAGCGACTGGATGGGAACACGAGCCCATCAGATGGAAACACGAGTCCAAGATATGGGGTCATGGAAAAACGAGTCCATGATATAAAGGCATGAGACGATGTGGTCGAGATGTCGAGTTAGCAGTGATCTGCAAGTTGTTGGTGGTGAGTTGCTGAGTTGATGAGTTGCTGAGTTGCTGAGTTGAAGTCAAGGCGAGTAGATATTGTGAGGTGCTGCAGAAGGTGAGAAATTGTTGAGGTGGAAGGGAGAGTTGGAACTTGCCTGGATACTCGAAGAGGAGACTTGTGTTGGAATAAAGAGAGGGAAGGAAATGTGGAGGGGAAGGAGAAGGAGGGCAGGTATTTATAGACAGAGCAGAGGGGCCAAGTTGGTGGTTGCCTCAGGAAGTATCGAGGAAATGAGTCGAGACCTTCATGTCCCGAAGTTGACCCGTGAGCTTCATGCCCCGAAGTTGTCCCGAAGTCTTCCCGGCTCGCACCTAGTGACTCTACGCAAGGACCAGTTTCAGTCTATTCCCCTTCTTCTCGCCTTCATCTCACAATCAACCCAGCAGGCCCTTGCGAACTTGGACAACTCACCTTCGACTGAATAATCCAGACGGGATTTTTTGTCAACTGTATACTGTTGTTTGGTTGGAATGATACGTAGTGGCTTAATTGCTATGATGAAGGCGGCCCATGTGCAGACAGTTCTTAATCAACTCTCTATATCAACAGTACCCTGGGCACACTTATCCATGGGGAGCACTGAGTCCAGGCCATCAAACACCCAGCTGTCTCACGTTTAAGTCTGTTCAACATATCAGACATGGCTACGGTGAAGGGTTGTTCGCCAAAGTCATATTATACACTTGACCATTGAGCATACAACGCGGAAAAACACAATCAGATTCATTCTAAGCCAGAAAGCCCGTAAGGCCAGCAACGTCGCCCGCGCTCAATCTCCGACCTTAGTAGTCCTGAACAGAGTGTAGGCAACTGGCAGTGACAAGTAACTTGTTTCATTGGCTTGTGCATTTGTGCATTTGGCCGCAGACATGCATTAGTCTGCTTGGGGTTTATTGGTCCGTCTCAGCCACAGTTCCTATCGCAGGTGACACGAAACTTCAGCTCTGACGAAACCACAAATCGATATGGATCAAAGTCCACAACCTTGACTTCTTTCTAACTTTGTTGCAGTACTTTCTCCATCGCAGTAACCGTTCAAGGCACCATGTCGTCCTCATCCTACGATGTCGCCGCAATCTTGGCGGCACTAGACAACTTCTCCACTCGAGCTGAGCGAGTCCCAAACAACAGAGCTGTGAGGGATTATCTGCTGAACAAAGGCATCTCGGATGCGATTGCCAACCCGCTCTCAAAGAATGAATTCTGTTACTGGAGACAAGAGGAGCTGGATGAAGTGTTCAACAGCCTGCGAGTAACTTCTTCCGAGGTTACGAGCGGGTTGCTCTCCTTCACCATCCAGGGAGATCCCAATGATCCTTCGCTCTTGATCAAGCCCACATTCGAAGAGATAAAACAGTCAGCACGGGCGTTGGGTGCATTGTGCGTGAACAGGAATGGCGAGTTCTGCGTGAATCCGGATGCGGGATATGCAGCCCTATCACACGTGTGGTCTCAAGGTATGGGTGCTGACGACGAAAATCGCGGACTCCACAAGAGTCTTTTGGATCAAGTGTTTGCCCTCGTGGAGCCTCTGGGGATCCGGTGGATATGGACCGACAGTCTCGCCATTCCAGGGGGGAAGAGGGCTCTCAATGTGGCAGAAGAGGAAGTGAAAGCAATTCTGATCAATGCCATGGCCGATATCTATCGAAATGCTAGAACGGTCATCGTCTTTGATGCCCTCTGCCTGAGATTGGACTCTACCGATCCGGAAAAGACGGCGGCAGTCCTCGCCTGTGGAAGTGAGTACTTCCGCAACTGATTCTGGGGAGGATTCATACTGATCATTCTCAAACAGCCTGGGCTACCAGGGTCTGGACCTACCAGGAGATCAAGCTCGCTACAAATGCCGTCATCGCTACGAAAGCTGGGTTCGTCGGATTCGCCGACATGGTTGGTGATCTTGAAAGCAAAGCAAGATCCGAAGTCGGAGAGAACTACTTGGTGGATGCTCCTGGAAAATACCCTAGTCTTTGCAAGACGTTTCGACGCCTGCGGCTCTACGGGGACGATGTCATCTCACTGCCTGACATCGCCATAGGCTGTGGGTACCGCAATGCCTGGGATCCTCTGGACTACGCACGCGCCATGTTTCCTACCTTGCAGCTGAAGTGGCGGCTCGGTGACGGCCTTGACGATGCCATGCAAAAGGTGTACACGGCGCAGAAGAGACACGCGACTCGGCTGGCACTCTTCCATGGCCCGCCGAGGGCATCGTGGCCTGGCTGGGCGCCGGCAACTTTTCCGGGCTTGGTTGACTGCAAGATCAATACTGCAGGGGTGTGGAAGAAGCGAGGCATGTCCAGGAAGTGGCTGACGAGCAAGGTGAGGCGCATTGTCCCGAGCAAGCCAGGGTGTCTCGTGTTGGAGCTGGAGAACGGCCAAGATCCGGGAGCCTACACGGTGGGATTCATCAGTGAAGAGACGCAGAAGAAGAGCCCTGAAAGCGTCCGGGAATTCGAGAAGGCAGTGTCTAACGGATCGGCGTACCTGCTCTCAGACGAGCCTCTCATCCCAAAGAAGACCTTTTCGAGAGTCGGTCTGCTTGTCGAAAGGTTTCCCAAATCGCCAGACTTTGAGGCGTGGGTGTGCCTCACGCTGGCTGTCGGGGAAACAGAAGAGACTTACCTCGCCGAAGAGTTTGAATGGCTTCTTCTGCACGAGAACCCGGTCTCTGAGCGTACAATGAGCGGCAAGGGGGCTTCTGAGCTGAATTACCAGCTGGAATGCAGTAGTCGTTGGGCCAGTCCAGGCCACCAGGGTCGTCTGCCACTGCACCAGGCAGCAGAGAGTGACGATGTTGCCGAGCTCATCTCGGCCCTGACCGCCTCCAACGTCAACGACACTGATGAGAGGAATTGGATGCCTCTCCACTGCGCTGCTAGCGCTGGCAGCACCAGAGCCGTTCGTGTTCTCAAGGACCACGGCGCAGTTCTGAATGCAGCCACCATCGATGGACAGACCCCGCTCATCCTGGCCGTGGAATATGGCCATCAGGACACCGTCTTCGAGCTCATCGAAGCTGGCGTTGACATCAACGATTGCACATACAGTTTAGCGTCCCCGCTGACTGCCGCAATTCGACGAGGCGACGCCGAGATGACCCGGCTTGTCCTCGCCTTGGGTGCTGATCCCTCTCAGCCCGATGGCCTTGGTTTCTTGCCTCTTATCTCTGCTGTCACCGCTTCCGAGCTTAATGAGGATGAGGAAGAGTCTACCGAGTTGCTCGACGCGCTTCTTGAAGCCGGGGCCGAGGTTGATGGTACATCTACTGGCATGGACTTGACCGCACTCGCAGTGGCATCCCGGCAGGGTAGTGTCAGGGCCATGAGCAAGCTGTTGGACGCCGGTGCTAATCCCAATGCTGGCGGCCACAGCTGTCCGCCGATCTATTTTGCTCTTACCTCGCGCAGTTTCGAGGCGGTCCAGATGCTCGTCGAGGCTGGTGCCACGGTGGACGGCGACCGCGTGAGATTCGGGAAGGAGGAATTGACACCAATGATGTGCGCAGCGGAGGCGGGAGATATCAACATCGGGCGGCTTCTGCTGAAGAAGGGCGCAGTGCTTGACGCCACAAGCAGCGGGTTAGAGAACTGGACAGCGCTGCATATCGCGGTGCATCACAAGAACGACTTGTTTGCAAAGTGGCTGACGGAGGAGGCCGGCGCGCGGACAGATATTCGGGATCAGAAGGGAAGGTTGGCGTTCGATATTAGGAACTCGACAGCTTAAGGATAGAGGTCCACCACAACACTAGGTCGGCAACGAGGGAGTAAATCCATCGATCTTGTTCTTTCTGAAGAGCGATGTTGCTCGGACTTGGCGTAATCCCTCGCACCATTTGATCCACTTGGGTATGGCATACACAAATGTTACAGGGTGAACTTTTGGTTCCTTTCTTAGCCCCCCATTTACAATCAATGGGATATCTCAATCTCCGAGGTCGATGAGCAGGTGCGCAGTTGGAACCGTCTTTGTACGCTCAACGATCTCAAGTCCTGAGGTGAACGCTAGGTCCTTGTAGCCCCTGACGTGAGACCGAGATGAATGCTTGGCATGAGGTTCAAGTTGTCAATGATATCGCTTTGGATATCATCTCCCCAATGCAAATGGCCATATGGCCTTCATTGTCGTCTGCAATGCACCTTCTCCGTGTGACTCAGTCGGCAAGGGCGGGGGTTCGCCAGGATGTCGCCAAAAGGGCGCACCGGATCCTACCCGGCCCCCCTTAACGACCTCCTTTTCTTACACGGCAACAATCGAAGAATTCAAGACTTCAACCTTCGAACATCAATCGTACTACTGTGTACGAAATTTGTACCATCATTCCTCTTATTCGCAGTCCCAATCTTTTTTTCATAACAATTTGGCGACAAACCAACTACACTTCGGCGATCACAAAGGCTAGCCCATGGCACGCCACCCTTCACAAGACGACGATACTCTCTGACTGCAGAATGGTTCTTTCAGTTCGTTCATAAGCTCAACGGCTTGATGGAAATCAAGATCATAATAAGTCTGGCTAGAGCCACAGGCCCCCCGCTCATCTCCAAGGATGTTCGCCTCCCAAATGCAGTCCTCACCTTCGAGGCTGAGGATCGTCAACACATTCAATCAAATATATGTTTTCACCCATCTTCATTAGTATTACAGCATGTGGTCGGTGAAAAGCATGCCAGCGATACTGGCAGAGGTGAGGGTCGACAAAACACCGCAGAACAAAGCCGAAAGCGCGAGACGAGACACATCACCGGCACGCCCCGGGGCAATCTGCGACAACACTCCGATCTGAGTGCCCAGCGAGCCGATGTTTCCGAAGCCCTACATGCGAGCAACCATTAGCATTTTGCAAGAGATCGGAGGCGGTGTGAAAAGGGGGGCTTACGCAAACTGCATAGGTGGCAATGATTCGCGAGCGCGGAGCCATGCTCTTGAAAGGCTCAAGCGTAGTGAGCTTCTTGAAGGCGGCGTACTCATTAATGATGATCTAGAATCGTCAGCAATGGTCTTTGGAATAAGTTCAAGAGAGCCCATTTACCTTCTCGGCGATCAGCTCGCCCACGGGGTGGAGATCTTGCTTAGGGACGCCGAGCAACCACGCCACCGGGTACAGAATGTATCCTAGGACGAACTGGATGGTCAATACCGGGTTGTTAATGTTCCAGTAATGTCCCCACCAGGTCAGGAAGGCGTTGACCATCCCGACAAAGGCGATAATGCACAGAAGCGTGGCGATGATCATGCCGGCGATCTTGATACCCAACCAGGCACCGTTCGCAAAGGCGTGGAGACCGTTGACAGCCTCGTGCTCCTGGTCGTCCGGGATAACGACTCTTCCCGAGGTCAGCGTCTCTTCCGTCTCGGGGTAGCGCATCTTGGATACAGCGAGCGAGGCCGGAATGGACATGATGCAGGAGGAAACGAGGGCCTGCGCATTGAGGCCCAGGGAGATGTAGAACACAAGCACGGAGCCCGCAATGGTCGCGAAACCGCAGGTCATGATCTGATGCAGCTCGGCACGGGTGAGATGAGGCACGAAGGGCCGGATCAACATGGCCGACTCGCCCTGGCCGATGAACGGGGTGGCAGCCGCGACGACGGCCTCGGCACCCGAGACGCGGAGCGCCCAGAAGAAGAAGACGGCGAACTTGCCGACGAACCACTGCAGCAGGCCCGTGTGGTAGAGCAGCTGGACGAGCGCGACGAAGAAGATGATGGGCGGCACCACGCCGGTCAGGAAAAAGCCCAGCTTCGGCACGTCCTCGTTGGTCAGGAAGACGGTGCCCTCGTTGGCGAAGCCCAGCAGGGTGCGCGCCAGGAAGGAGATGAAGTCGAAGATGTCGAAGCCGGCCTTGGTGCGCAGGACGAATACGGCGATGATGAACTGTGTTAGCATGCCGCCGATGACGGTGTGCCAGGCGATCTTCCTCCGGTCGCGGGACGTGAGCCAGAGCAGGAAGATCATGACCAGCAGGCCGAAGATGGAGATGGCCCGGTTCGCGCGCGTGTTGTCACCGGTCTCCTCGGGGACAAAGGACCCGATGAGGAAGACGGCGAGCGTGACGACGGCGGCCAGCGGCTGGCGGAACTTTGAGGGAATCTTATCATGGACCCGGGTCGCGGTGCTCTTCCAGATGAACTTCACGGGCCGCATGACATACGACACCGGGACCCAGAGGGTAATGATGCGGAGCGTGATGGCGAGCCACAGCAGGAACGGCTTCAGCCAGCCGTAATTGTCACTGCGGTGGTAGACTAGACCGAAGATCCACCAGCTGTCACGATTTGAGATTCAGCACTCTGACCAGTCGCAGCAGAGCGATCTCTGTCAAGCACGGGTGCAAGGAAAAGTGGCCAGTGACTTACGCGGTCCACACACTCCAGATGAAAGCATGGAAGAACGGTCGATAGCGACGGTAGATATACCGCAGCCACGATTCCTGTTCGCCCTTGCGGCGGCGGATAGAACCGACATTGCCGTTCTCCTCGTTGCTCAACGAGTTCTCCACGTCCTTTTCCTCGGCCAATTGGTTTGCTCCCGTGGTCTGGCTGTGCGGCGCCTTTGTCGGACCGTCCAACAGATCGGTGCCGCCCTGACGGCCAGTGGTTCCCGTCGAGTACATTATCTCGTGCTCCTTGTCCGCCTCCCTGGCGGCTGTCTCGCCATGGTGAAGGTGTGGGTGAGTGTGCTCGTGGGCGTAGTCGAGAGCAAGGTCGGGATTGCGCTCGACGCCGATCTGGGGAGAGGCATTATGCCCAGATAGCGGCGTATGGACAGGCGACTCGATCGGCGAGACCGCCGGCTCCTGCTTGTCACTGTGCGATGGCATGGCGACAACGTCTTGCAGCAGAATATCTCTTTTTTCCCCTCGATACGATAGTACCTCCGGTGTGGAATTGGGATATACGCAACCTCTCCGACAAGACCATCAAGAGAGAACGCTGCACGTCGGTCCGGGCGCAAGGGCTAGACGTTGAGGTCTAGGAGAAAGAGAGAGGAAAAGAAAAACGAGTCGATGTCACGCCAAAGGGGACAGGCAGCAGGGCAAAGCAGCAACACCAGCACGAGAGGGCACTCGAGACCTCGCCATCGTGGAGACAGCCGTCCGGCCCTTTTTAAAATTTTCTGGGGCACACACCACGGACACGACCTGACATGGACCAGAGTCCTGTAAGACATCACTGGTGCATGCATGTGGTGCCGATCACCACTGCCCAGCGTATCGAGAGCAGGCATTGCCAATCGCCATCGGCTCTGGGGAAGCAGACGAGGCCTGGCATCTCTGTGGGGGGATTCGAGCTGAACCCAAAGAGGAAGGAGATCACAGCTCTTGTCAGCTAACTACAAGTAGTTGCCAAGGGTATCTCGATAGATGTCTCGATGGCCTCTGGCAGGGAGCCCCGGCACGAGCATTGGTCTCTGATAACGAACTGTTTGGATGGACCCTCGCCGCCGCCGTCGCCTGCAACTCGGGTGCCACACCATCTTCGGACCATATACGCGACACGGACAGGACGCTGATATCTTTTTTTTTTTTTCTCCAAAGCGAAATGGAAAAAATAGTTCGTTCCTCGGCCCAATCCGCAAGCTTCGGGCGAGATAAGCAAAGAGGTTAGCGGCGCGTTCGAGAAGGGCAAAAGAACTATCCCGTCCCCCTACGACGTCAAATTGTGGGAAAACAGGGCCAGGTGCCGACCATTGGGCATGTGCCTAGGGCCCGCTCTGTGGAACAGAGGCCTTCTTTCCAGGCGGATTGGCTGGCGAAGAAAGGCGACTCTTGATGTGGCCCGCGATGGATGCAACCAAGCCAAGAGGGCGGGAATCTGATGTTGGACGACCGAGTTTGCAGACGGCGTGTCCGCCACAAATGCTCACCTGCCACCCTCGTTCAAGCGCCGATTCTCACCACAAGCCGTTACTTGTCCACGCCCATACCCATCCATCTTCGGCACACATCTCCGTGCAGCTGCTTTTCACCAAGCAGGGGCTTCTGGTGACATGGACGGGACCAGCCTGAGAGGATGGGTGGAACACTTTTGCCTCCCGTCCCTTCTAGCGGCGGCATGTCCAGTGGCTCGCTGGGTCGCTGAAGATCGAGAGAAACTAGGAGGACAGAAAGCCCCCCCGAGCCGCAAGCCATCTCGATAGAGTTCCAGGGCATATAGACGGCCCTGCCCTAGCAGAATGCGCCTCCCGGAGCAGACAGCCTTTTACGTAGGATGGATGTCTCCGGGCCAAGAGTTAGCGGCCAACCCACCTCCGCGCGCACGAATTGGAAGCGTACCAAATCGAGGCCCTGCTCTGGCCTCGGTACTCGATACGGTAGGTGAAAAAGGTGGGTTGCGCCAGGATCGACAAACGGCGGCGCGGCGCCGCTGGGCCAAAGTTCAGTGGGCAAGACCCCAGTTTAAGCCCTTGTCTAGCACGCACTTGGCATTCTTTATCTCCTGGGACTGTCAACTAATCGAAAAGGACCGAATAAGCGACGACAGAGGGAGGGGGCACGATTCAATATCCTTCTTTCACTGTGCCACCGCCAGAGACCGCCGTATCCCGCCGCGTCAGATGTACTGTGTCTGAAGCCCTGTCGATTTTTCTAGACCACACCCCTGTGATCACTGACCAATTGCTGACATGATGACCAGCTGAAGAAGCTGAAGATAAGGCGCCTACCTGGCTGCTTGACCACTGCGACATGTCAACCAGATTTATTGAGGGGTAATAGACCCCTATTCTTCCGTAGTCAAAGATGGGAAACCCCAGATTGAGTATCGCACGTGGATATCAGTCTGCCACGGTCTCCTGCGGAGTTGCAAGACGAATCAAGTGGGCAACGATACCCCTGACCACATCTCAATATCGACGGCGAGACTGGAACGAGTTTTGGTGACACTGAATTGACAATCGCTTTCCCTATGCCTTTTGGTGCCCCGAGACCTTGAACTCCGTAAAACCAAGACATTCACATGCCTCCGCAACTCAACCCTCGTCAGCGTCCATGTTATCGGCTCTCCTCGAGGTGCCCTTTCCGCCTTTCCCGCCATCTCTGCGGCCCCTGAGCGTAGCTCCCTTCTTGCCCCTGTTCTCCATCAGCTCCTTTATCTCGACGCGAGCGTGCCTCTGTGCCTCGCTCACGCGCTGCTTGAACACCATGACTTCTTCCTTGTCGGCCTTGTATCCCGGCAGCTCCTTGCCTAGAGCGTGCTCGATCCTCTTGAAGATCTCGACGTCGTACTGCGTCACAATGCTGACGGCAAGACCAGACTTTCCAGCTCGGGCAGTACGACCGACACGGTGCACGTAGGTCTTGCTGTCCTGTGGCAGATCAAAGTTGACGACCACATCCACCTTGGGGATATCCAAACCACGCGCAGCGACATCGGTGGCGACAAGGATATCTCTGGATCCGGCCCTGAACTTGTTTAGGGCTCCAAGACGCGCAGTCTGCGAGAGCTGCCCGTGCAGTGGGATGGCGCCGAATCCCAGGAAACGTAGTAGGATAGCGATCCGCTGTGTCTCAAACACGGTCCTGGCGAAGATGACCGTTGACTTGCCAAAGAACTCGTTGAGCAGATAAATGAGATACACGTCCTTGTGGATCTGAGGGATGAATAGATAGTACTGCTTCAGTGTCGAGACCGTCTGATACTTGCTCGAGCTGACGCTGACGCGAACCGGATCGCGCAAGCTCGCCCGTTGTAGACTCTCAACCTTGGAACTCATGGTGGCTGAGAACAGGTAGGTCCGCCGCTCGCGGGGGATGAACTTGAGCATCTTGTCCAGGATGGGGCCGAAATCGAGATCCAATAGCCTGTCGGCTTCGTCCATGACCAGGTACTTCAAGTTCCGCAAAGAGAAACCCTTCGTCTTCTCCAAGTGATCCAGCAACCGGCCCGGGGTTGCAACAATGATATGTGGCTTCTTGCCCAGAGCAATTGACTGTGACACCATGTCCAATCCACCCACGATGACGGCGCATCGTAGTGATATGAAGGCGCCGAGGGCATCGAAGACCTCGCCAATCTGGGCAGCCAGCTCGCGAGTCGGCGCTAGAACGAGCCCAAAGAGGGGCTGAGGCTTTTCGAGCAGAGCCTGGAGTATGGGAAGGGCAAATGCAAGCGTTTTACCGCTACCCGTCTCGGCAAGACCAATGATGTCTCGCCCCTCGAGGGCGACGGGGATGGATTTCGCCTGGATTGGGGTTGCCTTTGTGTATTTGAGAGTCGTGCAAGCGTCGCAGAGAGCATCTACCACGCCCTGGGTGAATTTGTGTTAGCAAAAGACCATGTCTGAAGCTCACCCGTAGTGTGGAGAGAGGCTTACAAGTTCCTTGAATGTCTTTGCTGCTTGCTCGCCTGCCTCGCCTTCTCCTTGGCCGTTCTCCCGATCAGAGCTCTCGCCATTGCCTGCTTCTTCGTTCTCGTCCTCGACCTCACTGCCGCCTTCTTCCTCAGATGCGGATGCATTCTCTATCTCGCCAGCGGACTCGGACTCGGACTCGGAGGCGGAGGATGCAGGTGAAGGCTCCTTTGCGACACCTGGGCGGGGAGCGGCTGTTTTCTGGATCTTGGACGGGCCAGGGGCGGCGGCCGAGGTAGAGTGAGAGGCTTTTCTTTTGGCCGAAGGCATTTTGGATGAAAGCTTAGAGGGAGCCATGTTCGTCTGCTATGCTGCTGCACACCTTATAGACGTAGATGAGGGACAGTCTTCCTGCTCTCTGGTCGGGTCGTGGATTCCACAAACTTTTTAGTGGGCCGCCGTCTTCATGGTTGCCTTATCCTTATCGCACTCACTGCCCCAAGCCATCTCAAGCTACTGGATTGCCCACCAAGAAAACTCTATCTTATCGAGTCCGCCCCACTGTAATTTTTTTCTGGGTGGCTTGCATTGAGAGAACTGAAGCTTTGGATGTCCGCATTGCATCACCGTACCAAATAATCCCTTCGATACACAGCAATGGCGAAAAAGAGGACCAAGAAGCGCACCCATGTCGGGGCGCAAAACCCCAACAAGGCACCGACCCCAATCAACACCGGCAATGCCTCGATCCGCGACCCCAAGAGCATGGTCATCCGCATCGGCGCCGGTGAGGTCGGCACGAGCATCAGCCAACTGGCCACTGATGTGCGGCGAGTGATGGAGCCAGGCACGGCGAGCAGGCTCAAGGAGAGGAGAGCGAACAGACTGCGCGACTATGTCACGATGTGCGGACCGCTCGGCGTTACACACCTGATGCTGTTCTCACGGTCAGAATCTGGCAACACCAACCTCCGCATAGCGTTGACCCCTCGAGGTCCCACGCTCAATTTCAGGGTAGAGAAGTACTCGCTGGGTAGGGATGTCAGGAAAGCTCAGAGGCATCCCAAGGGCGGCGGCAAGGAGTATCTGAATCCTCCTCTGGTATGGAGCTCCCCGTTCTTGTTATACCTTGCTCCGAGCACATACTAATGATATCTGCAGCTCGTCATGAACAATTTCTCCAGCGCAGAGTCCGACTCCACCTCTAAAGTCCCCAAGCACCTCGAGTCCTTGACGACGACAGTCTTCCAATCCCTCTTCCCGCCCATCAACCCCCAGAGAACACCCCTCAAGTCGATCCGCAGAGTGCTCCTCCTGAACCGTGAGCAATCAGAAGACGATGAGGACGGTTCGTTCATCCTCAACTTCAGGCATTACGCCATCACGACGAAGACCACTGGCATATCGAAGCCTCTGAAGCGGCTCAACGCCGCGGAGAAGCTGCTCCACTCCAAGAAGGGCAAGAAGGGCGGCCTTCCCAACCTGGGAAAGCTGCAGGATATCGCCGACTACATGATCGGCGGCGAGGATGGCGAGGGCTACATGACCGACGGCACGAGCGGCAGCGAGGCGGAGACCGATGCCGAAGTCGAGATCCTCGAGACTGCGCCGAGGAAAACCATGAGCGCCAAGGCGAGAGCTGCTGCCGCGGCGGCGGAAGAGGAGGGGAAGCAAGGAGACGCCGAGGAGAACGTCGAGAAGCGAGCGGTGAAGCTCGTCGAACTCGGGCCCCGCATGCGCCTGCGGATGACCAAGGTCGAAGAGGGCCTGTGCTCCGGCAAGGTCATGTGGCACGAGTACCTGCACAAGTCGCAAGAGGAGATCCGAGAGCTGGAGCAGAAGTGGGAGAAGCGGAGGAAGGAGAAGGAGGCGCGCAGGAAGCAGCAAAAGGAGAACGTGGAGAAGAAGCTCAAGGCCAAGGCGGCAGCCAAGAAGGCGGCCGGCGAGGATGACGACGAGGACGAGGACGAGATGGATATCGACGACATGGACAGCGACGACTACGAAGCGTGGGACAGCGAAGGGCTGGAGGGCGACGCAGAGATGCAGCTGAACGAGGCCAAAGAGGATGCAGGGGACTGGGAAGACGAAGAGGACGAGGAGTAAATGAACAATTGGTTGAATTGGCTAAATGCATGGCCATGTGCGCCTTATGCAGAGATGAAATCTAGAGCTGAGGTATGGTGTGTCCTCAAGTTCGCTAAGATACCATTACAATGAAATATGTTTTTGTGAAAGGTCCCAAAAAGTGCAACGCCTCTAATAATGTACCACGCTGATGCCTCCCAATGAAGTCTTTACAGATCGTTGTGAAATAAATGGGGAAAAAAAGAAGAAAGAAAGAAGATATCCTCGTGTCGTTGAGAGCACACTTCACACATCTCGCTTGTCATCGTCAAAAGAATCATCATCAACACTCTCGTCATCAGACGCGTCATCGAGTTTCTCGTCAAATCCAATCTGAACGAACTCGACTCCGTCCGCGATCTTTTCGTCCGTCTGTGGCTTTGTCTTGAGCATCGCAGCGCAGATGGACGCGAGAAGCAGCGTTCCGCCAGCGACTAGAAGAGCGATCCTGCGTTTTCGATCGTCTATAGTTTTTCAGATGTGTCAGCAAGATACAAGGAACAAGGAATCACGCGCAGGGCGAAGGCCAAATCGTAAACAGAAAAACGTACCGGCAGCAGACAAGTTCAGCGACAGGATGACAAAGACAAAGAGCGGGATCTTCATGAGGCCGTACAGGCCCGTGCGGCGGCTCTCGTCGACGATGATGCCGCGCTGGTACGCGATGCTGGGCACGTAGACGCCGTTGCACAGCTCGTACAGGTGGAAGGACAGGAAGATGCCGAGCTCGGAGCGCACGGTGCCGAGCAGGAAGAGGCTGGCCGAGGCGAGCGCGATGGCGGCGGCGAAGAGCTGGTAGGGCGCGACGGCGCGGCGCACGCGGTTGACGAGGGACGCGGGGGCGCCACCGCCGCTGCCGGCCTGCTGGGCGATGACGCCGAAGGTCAGGGCGCCGAGAATCATGGTCGCCATGAAGGAGGCGAAGACGACGCCGTAGGGCACCTCGCTGGCGTTGGCGGCATCCTCGTCGCCGGCCTCGAGCAGGGCGCGCCTGTGCGCGTCCTGCAGCATGCCGGGCCAGAAGTAGAGGATGAGGAAGTTGGCGCCCTCGAAGAAGCAGGTGATGAAGCTGAGCATCCAGACGCGGACGTCTCCGAATGCGCCTTCGCTGGACTTCTCTGGCGCTTCCGAGATTTCTTCCTCGTCGGTGGTCTGCCTGGTCCCGTAGTTTTCGTTCCAGTCTCGGAACATCAGGTAGACGGCGACGAATTCCAGTGCAATTCCCAGCACAAACGGGTTCGTCCTTGAGCGCAATGCGAGCACCAAGCAGTGTCCCAGGACTCCGCCCAGAATGGCGCACATGCAGTTGCTCGTCGTCATGATCCCGAACATGGTCGTCAGCGAGATGGAGCTCGCGTGCAGTCCTCGCGCGTTGAACTCGGTCACCATCCAGCTCTCGAACACGGTCCACAGCAGAGTCAGGCCGACGCCCGAGAGCACGCGGCCCAGGAATATGACGGGCAGGCTCGAGGACAGCACTGTCAGGCAGGCTATCGAGTGGATAATGCAGAACCCGAGGCAGGCCAGGCGCCGCCCAAACCGGTCCGCAAGGAAACCAACGCCCAGAGCCGACACGGCTGCGGCGATGTAGTTTGTGGCATAAAGCCAGGCGACGGTGGACTCGTCGAGGCCCTTCTCGTCTCGGAGAAGTGTGTACATGTACGGACCCTATTGTTGCCGGAATTAGTATCTCGTCCCCGTTGGAACAGCTCGTGCATATGGACCGTACCTGAAGCCATTCTGACCCCATCACCAGCAGGTAGACCTGCAGGAATATTCGGCGAAACCGACTCGCCTCCTCATCCTTCTCGTTGCAGCACACGACCTCCTCCCGCTCTTCGCTCTGCCCGCTTCCCCGGAGTATCCTTGTGAATTTGTGAAATGGTCTGAGTAGCAGGTTTCGTCCCGTCAAGAACACCACAGTCGGCAACAAGAGGACCAACGCGGTCCAGTACATGTCGAGCCTCATTTTCGCGGTTGACGGGTTGAGATGTGGTGATACCCCCGGTGTAAGCACCGAGTTACACAAAGGACGATCAGAGTCTCTCAGAGACGGGCGATCACCACCTGTTGGCTTCCGTGTCAGGTCGTCGCACGTTGAAAGCTTATATCATGTCCTTGCCTGCCCGTTCAGCAGAAGACGGCGGGAAGAGAAACAAGGTGGCGTCCGGCATGCCCTTTTGTTGTTGTGCGCTCGGCTGGTCCCCGCCGTCTGGGCCAGCATTCCAACGCCTTCCGGGCGCCGGGTTGCTCCTGAATTTCCGCTCATTCCTCCGGGGGCCATGGTCAAACGAAAAACGGGGTTGGCGCGCATTCCTCTGCCTGCTCAGGGCGCGACGCAACGCAACAGTGGCCGCCTTTTGCCATGTGCGGGCGATCTGTGCCTCCATCCTATTTGCTTGTCATTGTCAAGCTTCTGGAGGTGGATAACAATCGGCTGGAGTTGGATCCGGATTGACGCAGATTGCGTACGTCGTCGATCGCGGCCTGAGGAGACGGACACTTGAAAAACAGTGTGCTTTGAACAGAGGCCAGGTCACCATGGAAGCAAGGCAATTGGTTCAACGAGTTCCTGTGTGCTAAGTTGACAATATCGCTTGATATTTGGCATCAATGCACGCGACCCCCTTCATGATCGCACCCGAGGAGTATCTCAATGCCAGTATGCAACCTCTCTGGCTGTCGAGCAGCGCCACACACCACGCAGGGGCTGCAAGGGTCACACAGATTTCCGTGCTGAGGTTGGAACGGGGCCAGCGAGCATATGCCTTCACCGGGAAATCTTCAGTAAATGCGTCATCGACCTCCAGAATTGCCAGAGATGGTGGGCGAACGGGCTGTAATAAGGGAGAATGCTGACCTCCTGAAACCTTGTGTTCGCGCAATGGCGGGTGGGATTTCTGGGGGAGGGTTAGGTGCGGGATCAGCGGCAGCGCCCGCTGGAACCAACCTCTCCCTGTCCACGGACTGGTGTTGCACAAGCAGTCCCGCCACTCTTGAATGAAGGGTTTGCACTTAAGGAACAACATCCAACCTGTCATTGACTCTTGATCATCGAAATATCAATTTCTTCTCGTGATTTTGAGACTTGGTCTGAAGGTTGTTGCTGAATAACCATCGTTTGCTATGCAGCCAGTCCTGCCACAACACACGCCGATCCTCCTGGCTAGACTTACACAAGATGTCTCAGGGGGGGAGCGCAGCATAGCAATCCGAGGATATTATTCATTGCAGACCTATCCATAATCGTGCACACTGTTAAGCGCACTTGCATATCCAAACTCACAAGTCATAAGGTCATAAAACCGTAAAACTGAAAATCCCATACCCTGAACACTGTCCTCCCGAGCCGATCCAGCCCTATCCCACCCAGCCGTCCTATCCCATCCCCGTGTTCTCCCCCTTCAATCCTTCTTCACCCTGCCCATCTCAACCGCCTCCCGCCTCCGCCGGCGCCGCAAAGCCCAGCACCCGCCTCCACCTCAGCCGCGGCTTGGCCGGCCGCAGCCCGGCGACGAGCGAGTCGGCGTAGGCGATGTGCCACACCTTGACGTCGCGCCCGTCGCTGTTACTCCTCTTCCTCATCTGCCGGGCCAGCGAGTGCACCCGGGCCACCGTTACCTGGTCGGCGCCGCGGCGCAGCGGCGGCAGCTGCTGCAGCTGCTGCTGCAGCAGGCAGATCTGGTCGAGGCGGTGGTCGTGCAGGAGCATGTCGCAGATGGTGAAGAGGCGGTGGACCTGCGTTTGCGATTCGGCTCGCAGTTGGTTGGCGGCTTGGGGTGCAAGCTTCAGGGGCTGTGGAGGGTTGGCTGCTGCTGTGGTGGTCGTCGTCGTTCCTACAGAAGGGGAAGGCGAGGAGCGGCTGGCGAGGTGGCTGGTGATGTAGGACATGGCCCAGAAGGTGTAGATCTGTCAAATGTGTGAGTGGTTGATATGTGTGTTGGAGAGGTCGGTACTCAATGCCAAAACTTTACCTCGGTCTCTGTGAACGGCTCCCTCCTGCGAGCAAGAGTGTCCTCCTTCAAGCCCCTATCCGCGATCGTGCTGATGAAGTCGATGGCTTCGTCTGCACACCCATCCATGTCGTGAGTGTAATACAGCAACACCAGCAGGTCCTTCTCCTCTCCCGTCACCAGCTCTAGATCAGTCACCCGAAACGTGGTGGGATACGGCGAAGTCTGCAGTGGAGCACCGTCTCTGCCATCTGGGAGCGGCTGCAGAGCGGACAGGTCCGGATCAGAGGGGGCTGCGCCCTCTCTATCCCGGTCGAGAAAGGGGTTCACCATGCGCGCCAGCTCCAAGAGCGGCCCTGGGACCACGCCGGATCTGGTGCACAGGCCGAACATGCTCTTCTCCACGAGCAGCACCAAGTAGTCCCGGAAACAGCCATCACGGTGCGCCCTGGCGATGGATGCAGACAGCTTGTTGTGCGTCTCGGTAGTTGCAGACGAAGACGAGCCTCTCGCCTCACTCGAGAGGAAGCGGTTCCGCGCCAGGACAGCTCCGAGGATACCCTCCTTTGTTTGGGCCCGGATGAGAGGGGGTAGATGCTGGATCTGGATGGTGGTCCCAGCCAGCTTCATGGCCACGCGAGGTGGTGGAGGTGGTCTGTCCTCTTGGTCACTAATGGCTCCTCGCTGGGTATGCTTGCGGATGAACTCACCTAGAGGGGCCAGCACCCATGATTTGATGCCTTCAGGATGTTGATATGGTCAGTGGCTCATGAATATGGACTTGAGCATGTAAGGATGGCCAACAGTGCATAATCTGGAAGAAGTTCTGGCTGCGCTCCTCATATCCAGGGGAGAACCACGGGGATGATATAGCAAAGCCATGATGCCTTGCACGCGCTGTCAAAGCCAGCTGTCGCCAACGTCATACTGAGGCTCAGGCGGGCAGGGTGCACGGGCAGGCCGTGGGATTGGCTGGAGTTGGCTCGGTGCCGTATCTCGTATCGAGAAGCCGTGGTGGCGGCAGGGATGTGCCGCCCGGCACCCAATGAGCATGCTGTCAACATTCACTGACCAAACTTTCTTTGGTAAGCTGAAAGAATCACTGCTCTTATTGGAGGGGGTTAAGTAGGGAGATCGTCAGAGCCACTGGTGCCCTGGCTCAGTGAGGTTATGTAAGTGGTTGTTGCCGCTGTCAGCAATGCATAGGAAGCCTGCAGCAGTGGCAGGCATTTCCCTGTGCCGCTTAATATTTTTCATACCTAATCCCCAACGCCCTCTTCCATACATGGAGAGCAAATCAACCTTTTGATACGCCTTGCCGATCCGTGAAATGCAATGTTCGTAATATGATACAGGATTTAGAAGCTCGAAAACGCGCTTCTTTAGTGAGAGCTCTGAGCCGGCCCCACCCGGGTGACTCTCACATGCCTCGGGAAAGGATGAGTCAATGCGTGCTTGCCGCAGAGGCACCACCCACCAACCACAACCACCACCACTTGCTAACCATGGGCACGGCTTTTTGCGGCCAAAGGCTGCCATCATGTATTCGAGAGCGTTATTTCAGCTCTGGGAAAAGGAAAGTCATTCATTCGTAAGGTTCGGGCATTCGGTAAGCGTTGGCAATTGGCAATTCCTGGTCGGTGGGTCGGCGCCGTGGAGCAGGCTGTCTAAGTGCTGGGGCTGGGGAAGAGCAAGAGTTCGGACTACCGAGCCAGCTCCCCAGCAATGGATCTAATGATCCTTGTGTTGTGAGTCGTAGAGCTGCATAGCTTTCTCGAGCTCCTCGAGGTTCGATCGATCACCGTAGGCGTCCATGAGCATCTTGTTCTGCCGTTGCCGCTCCGTCTCCTCGAGCTCGAACAAGGCGTTCTGGGCAGCGGCGTATTGCCGATGTGATTCTTGGTAGGACACGATACCATAGCCGACAGCTGCGACACCTGCAAGCGCTGGGAGCCTGTGCAGTGAATTGCGTTAGCTTATGGTCTCGAGGGTCTGTCAACCCGTTACCAAGTAATGCTCACCACTTCTTTGCAGGGCCCGGGACTGGCTTGGGATGCAGGTAGGGCAGGATCCGAGGATGCACTCTGGCCGACGTGGACAGATGCCTTGACGATTGCGGGTTCATTGTGAATGTTGTTCTGGAGGCGTATATTGCACAAGCAGGTTATGTATCGCCAGTCAACGAGGATGGCTGGAGGCGATTCCGAGGTGTTGCAGTCTTGGTGTAAAGGAGAAGCAATGCTGAGCCTGTAAAGCCTTTCCTAGAATAGGTGCGAGAGGAGAAATGTGCTTTGTTGATCAGGATGGTAGTAACTAGACTAATCTTGAAAAATGCGAAAATAGGTCGGATCTGGGCAGGTCGGACTATTTGAAGGTATCGGGAGGTGTCGAGGGATCTTCGTCTAACATGACTCTACGCTGAGATGCCCCGCAAGATGGGCATTTACAAGACCGTCCTATCAATGCGGTAGCCGAGCTCTGCCGGGATGCCCAATGGAGCAAATGCTCTGTGCTCGCTGCAAGAACAGCGCAGGACTGCATTGGTCATGTCCCACGGTGGGGTGACCATCAGCGTACAGTGGTGCGATGGGCGGATTTGCGGGGGACGAAAGCCCACTAAAACCGTACAATACCGCCTGGAGCACATGCGATCTGGACCGCAATTGCCGCCACCCTTTCAGGGCGCGACTCTGGGGGTGGGGCACGGGGCTCAGTAACTCAGGCCATCACGTGGGCTCTGAAATTCGTCAAGGAGCATTGCCAGTCGGGCGATTCCGCTTGACCTAGAACACACGCCAATCCCAAAGCGCGCGCTCATTTCCACGCAGCAGCCACCTCTCCCCACAGCCATTCACCCGCCAGCTAATAGACCGAGGTTATGTTCCGTGTGCCAGGGGACCGATTCACATTGCCTGCGGCTCACCTCACCTCGGGCTGGCAAGGAACGAAGTCTCGAGCTCAGAGCTTGAGGAGCTTGGACTGTGCAGTCGAAACAAAGTGTTCAATTGACGTCATGCGGTTAACCCTCCCAGAAGCTGTCCCGGCACAGCTACGTACCTCGGGTCCAACGCCACCCGCGCGGCAACATGCATCTACACATAGCAGACGAACTACGTACATCTAAGTGCCTTTGATCAAGAAGATCTGGCCCGACGAGTCGCTCGACATGAACAGCCGTCCCTTCGAGTCGAATGCTAGACCTGTCGGCCGGAAGCACTGCCCGGGACATACGGCAAGGTTCGTGTTGGCCATGACCGAAACTGCTGCGTTCGTGCTGTTGGCCGGCTGCACCGGCTGGCCGTCCTCACCGAACTCGACCTTCATGAGCCGGTATCCATCTGGCGGCGACCTGTTCCAGCTACCGTGAAAGGCGATGTAAGCAGCCCTGCCGGTCGGGTCGAACTTGAGATCGAGGGGTGCGTTGTGCGCGGGAAATACAAGACGGGGCTCTTGCATACCCTCGCACACAGCATCCACTGCATCCCCGGCTGCCGTGTTCGGCGCGAAGTGCGAACCGACTTGCAGTTCTGGGTTCCCAAGCTGATCCACAGGCTCATACGCAGCCACGCATGTCGGATACCCGTAGTTGGCTCCAAGGAGCGGGTTGCTCGTGTCGTTGATCCGGCCATGATAGTTCATTTCCTCTGCCGGCTGAGTATTGTGCACATCCTTGCCGAACCGCATGGCGTTGTCGATGCTGTTCTCGGCCGAGTAGACCTCGCCGGTCACAGGGTTTTCCCCCACGGCGACGCTGTTGCGGAGGCCGTACCCGAGCAGCTTGCCGCCCGTGGCCATGTCGACCGCGGTTTTGGTGATCTCGGCAATGCTGTACATGCGAATCAGGCTGCGTCCCGAGGCAGGGTCTGTGGTGGCCGAGTCGATGTTGGCGTTGGAGCCGCGCGACACGAGCAGGATGTCCGGGTCCGTCCGGCTGCGGAGCAGAGTCCGCGTGCTGTGGCCGCCATTGCGCATGTTGCTGATAATGACCTTCTTGCCTGTCGCTGTGCCGGCAGCTGCGTCATAGTCGTATGCGAAGACGCTCTCCAGCGAAGATACGAAGACAGTCTTTCCGTCCGCGGATATGTCGACGCCGTGATTGAGCTTGGAGTCTCCCAGTTAGCTAGGTGTTTTAGGCCGCATCAAGAGGAACGAACATACCGAGGAGTCGCTGATGATGGTCTTGCTGGAAGTCACACACCCGTCGGCATTGAGCTTGATCTGCCTGAGCCCACCCCCACCTTGCTCAATGACCAAGAGATTATCCTCCTTGTCGAAGACCATGCCCCGGGGACTCCGGAGACCGTTGGCAATGAGCTGGTTCTCGTACCCGGCGCCCATCGTCGTCGCGAACTGGTTGTTGAGGCCAGGGCATTGAGCAGCAGCCTGCGCAACCAAGAGCGCGAGCGCGAGCGCGGCCCCCCTCATCGTGGAGATTAGTCGAGCCATGTCTACTTGCTTGGGCGCTTTCTTTGCTGTGACCGATTGCACCAGCGAGTATCACCAGGTGACCTTTGTGGCTGTTATGAACAGGAGTGCCTCCACGTCGTCCCTCGTGAGGGCTATGATGACTGTCCTGCGTAGATTAAATATGTGCCGTACTGCCTCTGACATAGAGTGAGATATCCCTGTGGTTGATCCATTCCACACACCGGTGTGCGCATCCCCCCCGACTCGATGTCAGCATGCCATCAAGGCCAACTTGGCCGCCCATCGACCTTCCCAAAGCAATCCTGGATGCGGAGCTCGTTTTGCCGTCTTGGGTATGAACGCCATTCACAGTAGCATTAGCAGTGTTATGCCTTCGGCGATCGACGTCTTGGCTTTCATATCGTCATGTCAAATAGAGGGATATATCACGTCGTCGCTACGAGGAGGGATCGCCCCCGGCTATTACCCACGCGAACCAGGGCAGTGGCCAGTGCCGGGTGGATTGATAAGCCAGCCCCATTAGCTTAAACTAAACTCCACCATTTAGGAACAGGCTTGAGAGTTTCATTTTGATGATCTGCTATCAAGGTTTCGTGAGGGGTTGCCCGGCCCCTGCTTGCCATGGTTGAGATATATCTGTCTGCCTAGTCGGGGAAGCTTTTCCAATCGAGGCAATTTGTTTGGCGTGGGTTTTGATCGCCAAGACTCTGTCGGGATGCGGCCAAAGGCCAATCATGAAGATGACCTCGTATGTCTATCATCATTAGGTCCTCTCGTACTGAACTGGAAACAATGGTCTCGACCAGTAGTTATCAATCCTCGCGGCATCCGGTGCGCTATCACTACCCTCCCCATGCAACCGTTTCGTTCAAGCCTACCTAATTCCATGAGAAGACGTATAGCAACACACTCTTGCATCTCGGGCTCGTCCCCACCACAGAAACTCATCGACTTGATGTTTACGAAGACGATTTGAGTCTATCACACTTGTATGTACAGCAAGGATTGACGAACACTGCATCGTGTGCATATCATGTTTGATCGAAACCTGGTAACAAAGTCGCTTCCAGAAGCACGGCCGGAGGCCTTCCTTCTCCGCTTGGGGCAAGCCCTTATTCTTCTTGGCCGTGTTCCCCATTTCCGTGCAGTCATCCCCACTGCGGAAGCAACCCTCACCCTCTCCCGGTCGGTGGGATCGCGGGACAGAAGACCAAGCAGGATTAGTAACGAATCCATCTCATCTACCTGTCGACAGAATGATGTTCGGGTCTAGCCGGTCGCTGGGAATCAGCTACTCCATTGTTCTAGGTATTGGCATAGCGCATCCTTTAGAGAGTGTGTGATATGAGGACGTGAACTATGGCCTCAAACGTTCCTAAGTATGGTCGGAAACCCTTCCGTGGAAGAGAAAAAGATGGAGGGTTCGCTGTCTACCAGCTTCCGTACTGGGTTTGGCCCCCCCCCCCAAGTCAGGGCATATAACCGAATCCAATGAACGTCCCTAGTTGCAACCGAGAGCTGAGGAGAGGGATCCTGTCAGTACGCACAACAGCCACACTGGCCTGAGAAAATATGTCGGGGATGGTCGTTGGCAGTTGCAAAGGCGTACTTGAATCAGTGCACGACCGGATTCGGAGGTTTTTTGTTTCCAATGGACAGGTGGTCTGGCCACTCGAATCCCGCTTCGCCTACAGCAATATGCGGTTCTCGGGAGGGGAGCTGTTCGCTTCATCCCGCTGGGGGAGATGCAACTCGTCACATGTTTTAAATCTCTGGATCGCACGGCATCTACTCTTTCGAAGGTAGCTTACCTCTAAATAGCACAAAATTGTCCTCAGTCCCCGTCTGGATTGCCTGATTTCACTCGTCGACCACTGGGCTTTTGGAAACCACTTTAAGTCATTGAAGAGCAGATGGCAACGCCCAGAGGACACCAAAACTCGCCGCAAGCAACGGGAGAGGGGCAAGCGGCCCAAGATACACCCATCGAGCCTCTTCGGCAAGATGAAGCCCGTGAGGAGGATGAGTTTCTGACCACAGGATGGGACGCCACCTCAACCGTCGCGTCAACATCTCTGGCGTCAAGCGTATACAAGTACGAATTCGAGAATGGCCGCCGGTATCATTCTTATAAGCATGGACGCTACCCGATTCCTAATGACGATATTGAACAGAATCGGGAGGATATGAAGCATGCTATGATCATGGAGCTTACGGTAAGCTTTATCTCGACCAAGAAATAGGTGGGCTTGTTCTCATGCGTCTCTTCCTAACTTTGGGCATCAGGATGGCAAATTGTTTTACTCTCCCATTGGCGATAATCCTCAAAAGATCTTGGATCTAGGAACAGGAACAGGCAAGCAATCTCGGACACCTGGAACTGAATCATACTAACCAGGTGCAGGCATCTGGGCTATGGAGGTCGCAGATAGCTTTCCGGGTGCCGAAGTCCTTGGAATCGACTTATCACCCATCCAGCCCACGTGGGTGCCACCCAATCTACGATTCATAGTCGACGATGTTGAAGACGAGTGGGTCAATGGCTCAGACTGGGACTTTGTTCACTGCCGCAGCATGGCCGTTGTCTTGCGTAACTTGGACAAAGTCCTGAACCAGACCTTTACGTGGGTTCTACATCTAGTCCATCTAATCCGATGCGGCAAACCAAAGCAAGAGAGCTGATTGCGTTCTTAGCCACGTCAAGCCCGGTGGGTGGATCGAGTTTCAGGAAAGTCACGGCATGCCCCAATGCGACGACGGCACAATGAAGCAAGACGACGTCTTGGCCAACTTCTACTCGGCCTGCGTCGAGGCCATGGCCAAGTTCGGCATGGACCTCGACAAGGGCAGCGCGCCGCTCGGCGCCGTCCTCGAGGCGGCCGGCTTCACCAACGTGCGCTGCGTGGTCAAGAAGGCGCCGCTCGGCACCTGGGCCAGGAACAAGACGCTCCGGCTCGTGGGCCAGTACGCCAAGCTCGCGCTGCTCGACTCGCTCTCGTCGGTCATGGGGAAGCCGTTCGCGGCTCTGGGCTACTCGGAAGAGGAGAGGGAGGTCTGGGCGGCCAAGATCAGGCAGGCTGCCAACGACGACTCGGTGCACAGGTATTACAATGTGTATTTCTGGTACGGCCAAAAGCCAGAGTAGACTGACGATGATGGGTTTGAGATGCGTTGGCGGCCGACACTGGGGGAGCATCATGTATTACTGATCTAGATGCGCTTCTTCAGACTCTGGCCGGCATCTTCTATCGTACCCAACGGTTGGAAAGATAATGACGGCATCTACCTGTTTTAAATATTTTGCGGTGGGTGATATGGTATCATATATCGAGATAGAATTGTGCGACTTCATCGCCACGCCGTCAAGTCCAGCGTCGTCTAAAAATGTCACTTCGCCATGCACGCGTTCCTGGAGAAGGCTTCGTCACCCAATTCCATCCTGCGTGTGAAGCCCAGCCCTTGGTGTTGGACCCACGTTCCTGCGTTGAAGAATGTAAGCTTAAGCTCATCGGGAGTTCTGACGCAAGGGGCGGGTGGCGATGGACCAGGATCTAGCCTAAGAACGTGTTTGAGCCCCATCTCTCAGAAGGGGAAATAAGCGAGCTAAGGGCAGATGGCGTCTCTTAGCGGCCGGGCTGGAGAAGATTCAAGTTATCGGGGATTGCCAAGTTGCATGCCTGCCCGCCACGGAGGTGGTTGGAACGCATAGGCGGCTCCCGACCCTCATCCCTGGCTTGCCATGTCGCGTGGTACATTCTGGACCCGCGCACGCGTCGCACCCGGCTGAGACACGGAGATCCATCTCTCCAGGCGTACCTGTGTTTCGGGATACCTGTTCGAAGATTTTCTCGATGACGTCGGGAAGCGGAGAAGCTGCAGACGTCAAAGATCAGATCACATACAACCATCACCATGAAGGGCATTATTCACTTGGGGCAGCCCCGTGAGGAGCAGTTCGCTCGCGACAGGAAAACTCTCGAGGCGCTTCAAATACCCCAAGATGGCCCTGAAATCGCGTCACAGACGTCCTCATTTGGGACGGAAATGGCCGGTGGGCCTCGCCCGTGGCACACCACCCTGTGACATAGCCTCCATTCCTGATCGTACATGACACAGTAGCGACCCTGTCTAACGCTGGACAGGATTGGATGTCTCGAAAATATGGCGGCCAGTAAAGGGTCTTCGTCTCCAGCCAAACGCAGCTGTTCACTGTGCGTGCAAGCGTGTTAGCCAAGCACACTTCTCACTCCCTAGACTCATCCAGCCTTTCCCAGACGCGCTTTGCAAACGGCATGTCAAGCCACTCGCGGCAGAGGTTCCCTCCGTGTGACACGATAATATAAGGGTTCGCTATCCAGCCGCCTTTACGTTCCCGGGAAGGATGTGAAGGCATTCTGGCAGCTCGTTCCTTTCCCTTCGGGATACTGACATTCATTATATCGTTCTCTCTTTTTGACAGTCGCTCTCTTACAATGCATTTTCCCTCAGGGGCTACCACTCTCCTTGCCAGCCTGGCTCTTGGTGTCTCGACTGTCAGTGCTGGCTTCAATTCCGGAAGGTCAGACAACATTGCTGTCTATTGGGGTATGTAGTCCCTGTTGTACTACCATCGATGCTAGTACTGACCAGTCATGTCTATCTAGGTCAAAATTCCTATGGCCAAGGTAGCGGCAATCTTGCTCAACAAAGGCTATCATATTACTGCCAAAGTAAGTCTTGTTCCATACATGAAGATAGACACATGACTGACTGAACGCAATAGATACCAATGTAAACGTAAGTACAGTAGCATCCATGCCATGGACTGCGAGGTACTGTGCGATGGACTAACAAGATGTAGATCATTCCTTTGGCGTTTTTGAACGTCATCGTCAACCCAACTACCGTCAATTTTGCCAATGCCGGCGATAGATGCAATGTCTTCGCCGGTACTACTCTACTAAGCTGCCCCGAGATTGAGTAAGTTATTGCAGTAGCCTCCCTTGACATTCCGAGGAAACCCCGGGCTAACTCGCGCAGGGCCGATATCAAAACATGCCAGGCAGCTGGCAAGACTATTCTGCTGTCCATCGGTGGCGCCACCTATACTGAGGGCGGGTTCCCTTCTTCTGCGGCTGCCATCACGGCCGCCAACAACATCTGGGCCATGTTTGGCCCCGTGCAGTCCGGCAGCACGGCGAAGCGCCCCTTCGGTACTGCCGTTGTCGACGGATTCGACTTTGACTTCGAGTCCGTGACCACCAACATGGCTCCCTTCGGGCAGCGCCTCCGGACGCTGATGGACTCCGCCGGCGGTAAGAAGTATTACCTGTCTGCTGCGCCGCAGTGCCCCTACCCCGACCAGGCCGACAAGGACATGCTCGACGGTGCCGTGTACTTCGACTTCATCTTGGTGCAGTTCTACAACAACTACTGCGGCATTCAGTCCTTCACCCCGGGCACGTCATCGCAGTTCAACTTCAACTTCGAGACCTGGGACAACTGGGCCAAGACGGTCAGCTTGAACAAGAACGTCAAGGTCCTCCTCGGCATACCCGGCAACTCTGGCGCCGGCGCCGGCTACATGTCCGCCTCGGCGCTCGCCCCCGTCATCAAGTATTGCAAGTCCTTCTCCAGCTTCGGCGGCGTCATGGTCTGGGACATGTCGCAGATGTGGGCCAACACCGGCTTCCTCGACGGGCTTGTCTCCGACCTCGGCCAGAACGTCCCCGTCTCCAGCCGCCCGGTCACGATGACGACCGCGGCCCCTCCCCAGTCTACCCCCAAGACCACAGGCTCGACCCCGGCCACCACCGCGTCGAACCCGTCGTCCAGCCTCGTGCCCCAGTGGGGCCAGTGCGGCGGACAGGGCTACACCGGACCGACCCAGTGCCAGCCCCCCTACGTCTGCGTCTACGGCGGCCAATGGTGGTCATCCTGCCAGGCCGGCGGCGCCCAGCAGCCGCCCTCGACGCTCAAGACGACCGCCAGGCCGGCGACCACGTCGAATCCCACCACCCCTACGAACAACCCATCCCCGGGCCAGGTCGCTGAGTGGGGGCAGTGCGGCGGCATCGGGTACACGGGCTCCACCCAGTGCCAGTCCGGCCTCGTCTGCGTCAAGGGCGGGGACTGGTGGTCTTCGTGCCAGAAGTCGACCGGCCAGTCCGGGGGAGGTTCGAACCCCCCCTCCTCGGGCGGCGGCTCTCCTTCTACTGGCACCGTGCCGCAGTGGGGCCAGTGCGGAGGCATTGGCTACACGGGTTCGACTGCGTGCAAGTCTCCTTATAGATGCGTGACGTCGAGTCAGTGGTGGGCTCAGTGCCAGTAATGCTCTTTCTGTTTTCATGGGCGTTGGGGTTTATGCGTGCATCTTGGGCCAAATGGGGGGAAATCATATCATGCAGCGAATGGCTTCACCATAATCGTGGGATCATCATCATTATTTTTGGCATTTAGATTTGGCTAGAATCATATACGATAACGAGCAACTCCAGATTCGTATTTCAGGCATTTGATGTTTCTGCAAATACAACTTGACTGTGAACGTGAACGTCAACCAAATCGAACTGATCGGTACCCTGACTCTTGGTCGTTTTCAAAAGTCTATTAATAGGCAACTTGTTGACAGATCTTAAATGCAGATTCCACCACAGTCGGCCCCTCCATGCTTCGGATCGCAGTCGTCACGAGGATCATCGACGCATTTCTTCCCACCCTTGCACTGGATGCCTGCGAAGCCACCGCAGAAGACCGGCTTGACGCAAATACCTGGCATATCGCAGGCCATACCGCATCCACCCTTATAGGGGTCGTCGACGCAAATGTGGCCCTTTGGGCAGGGAACTGGGCTGATACGGAAGCCACCGCAGGACTGATAGGTGTGTGTCGGCTCTGGCACTTTTGTCGGCGAGGGCTCGCAGACAGCAGCGCAGTTGGCGCTGGTTGCGGCAACTGCAAGGAGGAGAATATTGGAAAGTATGTTGACCATTTTGAAGAGTCTGGAGACTTTAAAGAGAAGATCTGTTTGATGAGTGTATTCAACGAGACTCTCCAGAATGGGAAATGCTTGTGTTGTTATATACTCATAATTATGACTTGAAGATAGGTCAAGCGAGAGACGTAACACAGTCAACGGACCGAAGATCAGCTCAGGTGTAACCCAAGATGGACTAATCCTTCGGCGTGAGGTCTGTCCATGCTTACTTCTCGGCACGATGGAGCGAAAAGAAAGTTTTTTTCTGCTGTTCTCGTTGTTTCTCCGTGTCGTACTCCTTTCCGGCTATATTTGGCGACATTTGTTGTGCCAAGAAAAGCCACATTATTTAAAACGCTCTCCTACTTGCGGGGAAACGGCGGGATAATTTATTCTTTTTTGCAAGTCACCCAATGGCCTGCATTCCGCTGCTCCCCTTGCGTGAAAAATTCCGGGTCGACGTGACCAAACTCAGCCGTACCAGCGTAACACAGGTTTCTCGACTGGCTGAAATCGGGAGCTGAGCATCACCTGGACCTTCTCCCTTTCGCACGGTTTCTGGCTGGTAGCGGCCGATCTGGGAGGCTGCCAAGACCAATGAACCCGAAAATACGAGGGCTGATGTTCATCGATACCTCATAGCCTAATGCCAAGGTGGAAAATCCGGGGTGGTGTTTGGATGCAGGAACTGATCTGAGACAAGCATGAGCACAGCGCTCGAGTCAGGCGGCCAGCTCATTGGCCTGGAGCCAAGTGTGACTGGTGATCGCTACACAGGGCTGATCTGAGCTCAGCCCGGACCACAATTGGCATGCTTACTCACTGATTCTCTGACTGACTGAAACTCAGAGCCCGTGCCGGCCTGAGTTGTGGGTCCCCGGCTGGGGCGACGAATATGTCCGAGATTCACACCGCGTGAGTATGGTCCGTCTTGGTCCTCCGATATAGGTAGCTTACGAAAGTAGCAAGAAACTGCTCAGATCTCATCTGATTAGATAATTTGCCGAGGGCTCACGCTAAGCCCCGGGTGATCCACCTGGTGGGAGGAGCATCTTGGAGGATCCGGTCCGGTTATCGCAGGGTTGGCTTGGCGACGAAGATAATTATTCACAGGTTGGGAAACCATCAAAGGCTCTTTGTTGACTCGCACTGGAAGTCAGTGATGCCGGCTTGCTACTTCGTGTCACCCATCTACAAATATCCCTCGATATAGCCTGATCAGACCTGAGACCGATCGACCGACAGAGCGCGCTATTTCTAGCCCATTCGGCCAAAGTTAAGGCAGAAGGGACGACAATCTTGTAGGGGGCTAGCACTTCGGTTGGAAACGGTCTTTCCTCCTTTCTAGCAGGAGGTCGAACCGGTATGCCTTCCTGTGGAGCTTTGGTGGTGGGAGTTGATGTAGGAGGTAGACTTCCCTGTCCCTGGTTGTTCGACCCAAGCTCAGCTAGCTGACGTGGACACCTAGGAACGAATACGGACAGCGTCCTCCTGGACATGTCCAAGTCGGGAAAAGATGCGGTCGTAGCCTCGCACAAAGCATCTACCACATCCAACGTGACGTTGTCTGTCTATGAAAGCCTTAAGGAGCTCATAGCAGCTTCGAGCAGGAGAGGTGAGGACATTGCAGCCGTGGCGATCGGAACTACGCATTTTCTTAACGCTATTATCGAGCGAGACTCGTCCCGCGTGGAGAAGGTAGCTGTGTTGAGGCTAGCTTCTCACGGCTTCTCAACGGGCACACCCCCTTTCACGGACTGGCCCAAGCCTCTGAAGAGAATCATTCACGGGCACTCTGCCATCATACCAGGCGGATGCAACATCAACGCCACTCTTATCGCACCGATTGACGAGGCTGCAGTCCGTGAACAGGCCGAGATCATCAAATCGAAGGGGCTTAAGAATGTTGTGATTGTTGGCATCGGCTCTACGACGGACGTTCATCACCACCAAGAAGAAGCAGTGCATGACGTTCTCCGGCAAGAGCTTGGGTACAACGTCAACATTGTTCTCTCACGCAATATTGCTGGAGCTGGCTTGCTGACCCGCGAAAATGCGGCTATTCTCAATGCATCGATTTTGAGCTTTGCGCAACGGACTATCCGCGCCTTCATTGGCGCGATGCGTCGTATCGGTCTGCAATGTCCGCTTTACCTGACGTCGAATGCAGGCCACCTCCTCCCCTTCTCGGAAGCTATGCAGACTCCCATCAGAATTTTCTCCTCCGGCCCGACCAACTCAATACGAGGAGCTGCTTTCTTGACACACACGTCGATAGAGCAGTCCGGAAGTATCGTGGTCGATATCGGAGGCACGACAACCGATGTGGGCTATCTGATGAAGAACGGTTACCCAAGGCTATCCAAGTCATTCACAGCATTGGCAGGGGTCAAAGTGAACTTGGAGATGCCCTCCGTTGAAAGCATCGGATTGGGCGGCGGTTCCATTTTGCACGAAAGCGCAGAAGGCAAAGTCACCATCGGCCCGGACAGCGTGGGACATGATCTTACTACCAGAGCTCTGTGCTTTGGCGGAGATACAGCAACCACAACTGATATTGCAGTGGCGCTTGGCGCCCAACTCGGGACGTTCTTGGTCTCGCTCCCCACTGCCACAGTCAACAAGGCACAAGCTCGGATGAAAAAGATGATTGAGTCGTGTATCGACAGAGCCAAACTCTCGCCAGATCCCTGCACTGTCATACTAGTGGGAGGCGGCTCGATCCTGTGCCCGAGAGAGCTCAGCGGTGTCGGTGAGCTGATCCTGCCAGAGCATGCTGGAGTAGCTAATGCTATCGGTGCTGCCATTGCCAAGATCCACGGAGCCGCAGAGAAGATCATCTCCGGCTCGGGCATCAAGGCTGGCATCGCTGAAGTTAAAGCGGAAGCCATCAACAATGCTGTGGCCAAGGGAGGTGATGCCAGCTCAGTCACCATCCTTCACGAAGAGGCGTCTGGGGTTCCATATACAGATGGCCAGACACTGATCAAGGTTGAGGTCGCCTGTCCGGCCGACCACGGTCGGGTCTTTGCCTCGATGACACAGACTACTGCACCCGACGAGCTAATAGACCACGAGATGTTCAAAGAGGCCAAAGAACATGATATTGCTTCTGAGGACCACTCTCCTGACGACGCGGAGATCGACCTCGCTACCTACCGCCCCACCATCGATACAGACGGACAGTGGGTTCTCTCTGAGCCAGACCTGAGGTTCCTAGCCATTGGTTGTTACATCCTTGGCTGTGGCGGCGGTGGATCACCCTACGTGCCGTATCTCGAACTTAAGCAGATGGTCTCGGAAGGAGAGACGATCAAGATTATACGGCTGGAAGACGTCAAGGATAATGATATGCTCCCGACAGTTGCGAGCGTGGGCACACCGGCCGTCAGTATCGAGCGCCCAGGCGGCATGGGTGTTCTGCACGCAATGAAGGCTATGGAAAAGGAGATGAAGGTCAAGTTCGATGGCCTGACGGCGACTGAGATTGGCGGGGGCAACGGTGTGGCGACGTTGATCTGGGGCTCCTCTCGTCACTACAACATCCCGACAGTTGACGGCGACTTCATGGGTAAGTGTCTGGAGTTTCCCAACAGCTATGAAGATGGGAAAAATCTGACTTGGATATCATTATAGGGCGGGCCTATCCCAATTTCGAAATGGTTTCGACGTACGTCAAGGCAAAGACTATCAACGAGCTTCTCCCCGTGACCCTCTGCAGCGGCACAGGGGATACCGTGATCGTGCCCGCGAACCAGACGGACGAGGTCTCGGCGGGACGCTCGATCCGTGATGCCTGCGCGAGCATGGGCTTTTCAGCTGGTGCCTCCGGCCCTCCTCTACCCGGCAGCCGCGTGAGAGAGGTCGGCATTCCCAACACCTTCTCGCTAGCCTGGCGACTGGGCCGCGCCGTTGCAATAGCACAGCAGCAACAGATGGGTCCGGCATCCATCACCGATGCCTTGATCAGGGCCGCAGGAGGTCAAGATAGTGCGGCCGTGGTGTTCCGCGGCAAGATCCGCGCGGTCGAGACCAAGATCACGGCAACGGCACACAGTCTCGGTAAGGTCATTATCGAGAAGCTGGATGATGGAGAGGATGACGGCGGCAACGGTGTCGATGGACTGGGTCGGGAATTTGACGAGATCGAGGTCCCTTTTATGAACGAGAATCTTTGTGTCGTCGGCAGGAAGAGGGCTGATGGGTCGGAGAAGGTAAGTGTTCTCACTCAAAAAAGATGCTGTTACATTGATACTGATAGGGTTCCAAGGTCATCGCGACTGTGCCCGATCTGATCGTCTTGATCGATACCTCCACTGGTGAGGCCATCGGTGTGCAAGACTACAGGTATGGCTTAAAGGCTACGGTCATGATCATGGCGCCCCATCCTCTCTGGACAACGCAGCGTGCGTTGAAGATTGCCGGTCCGCAAGTCTTTGGACTGCCCTACGAATACAAACCCGCGCTCCAATACAGCAAGCCGGGTAGTGTCATCGACGAGTATCGGGCGCCGTCGCTGATGAAGTCCATCGGATTATATTGAGATAATGGACAACACTACGTGTGCGCTTGACAGGGGCGGAGATATAGATTTTCGATACGACATTGTTTGACTCTTTGCTTGAGAGGAGGGGATAAGATACGCATATGGCATTCATTGTGTAGAAAATATGGTCCATGCCTCTCGAATGTCATGTCGCAAATGATATGTTTTCAAGCCTTCTGACCCTGACGGGCAAGCGCCTTCATATTGGGACTGGAAAGGTGTCCAGGTCTGCAAACAGTTGATCCCACCCCTCCGCATTCGGAATGTTGCCAATGAACTCGTCCCAGATCTCGTTCAGGTCAATTGAGTCTGCCTCGGCGAGATTCCACTCCGGTTTCGCGTCCATCGCCGAGTTCATATCGAAGCTCCCATTTTGGACCGGATCAACATTCCCGTCACTTGCGATAGCAGTGCAGTCCCCAGCGTCCTTGAATGAAGGAGAAGTCAGCGCTGGCAGTGCCGCCTCACAGGGCACCGCATCGGCGACAGCTCCAACGCCTTGGTTACGGGGCCGTCGTAGTATGCCCGTCAGATCTCGCAGCATATTCGTAACCATGACCGAGTCCTTACCCACCTTCTCCAGCAACTGGATTGTATTAGTAAGCTCCAACCTTCGTGCTTCCGCTTCTGCATCTCTCGTGCTCGACGCACCAAGACTGAGGGTGGGGTCGGTTGCAAGCACGATGCAGGACATGAACAGGTGGTTGATGATACAGCCGTTTCGGTGCGACGAGGGTTGTTTCTGCACAATGCTACCATCTGGAGTCGTGACGATCGTCGACTCTCCGAGGCAGTCCTGCAGGACAGCTGAGGCTGTTTGCAAGACAGCATGCGCAGACCTCAAGCATGTGGCTCGGAGCTTGTCGCGGAGAGGTTCATGTAGCGCGGGACCTGGCCGGAGATACGGGCGCAAAAGTCGGGCCCGTCTTGCGTGGTACGCCAGGAGAATCGTCTTCTTCTGAAACGCAAACCGGGCCGGCGCCTCTGGCGGCAGGGGGTCAGGGTGGGTTAGTGCCGGGAGCAGATTTGTGAGATCACGCTCGAACAATTGATCTAGTGCTTCAACCTGTTCGTATGGTAGGCCGTCGATCTCACCTATGCCTAGAGGAAGACCGTCGATAATCCGACGGCACGTATCTGCCAAACGTATGCGTTGGATGAAAATGGACATCTCGGTGGGCTGGGTGTCTGGTCTTGCTTCATCCTCAGCAAAGGTAGCCACGTCCTCATCGTTGAGGTGACGTGGGTACTTGACAATCATATGTTTTGGATTGATCAAGTAAGTTCGATCCAAGGCGCCATTCATGATGCCAAGCAGCCTTAAAAGTCCACGTTAGATACTCCAGTTTGACGAACTCAGTAGACATGGCAATGGGGTACCACTTACCAATCTGTTGAAGCAAGGTACCACCAAATCCTGCGTTTGTACTCGCGGGTGATGAGATTGCCCTGATCAGGCTGATTGGGAGCGTCGACAAGGTGAAGTGACATCTGCCGCGCAACACTGATAGAGCAGCTGTGCAAGTAGTGGTATGTGCTGGAGAGTCCTTCGAGACTGTATATCTGCTCAGCCAGGATCATGGTGGCTTGAACAGCCTCGAGTGACTTGGGAGAGGACCGCGAACTTTGATCAAGAATATCCAGAGTCGCCTTGCGCCAGAGGAACGATTGGTGGGCCGCCTCTTCTGCCGTTTTGAACCTGAGCGAGGAGGGGCCTCTATCATTCCACAGAAAAGCACTCGATGCACATATGCTAAGAATGAGAGCAGCGATACCCAATTCCACCTCCTGACCATGTGAGAGGCGGTTGTAAGTGTCGACGATCATCTGTCGAGCGGTGGGCTCATGCACTATGCGCAGGAGGTAGCTGGCATTCTCGATGTATTCATCGAACAAGGACATGGCATCCTCTCTTGTCGGCAGTCGTACATCTCTTGAACCACCCTCGCAATCCTGCGGGCCGCCATTAGGCAAGACGGGATGTTGGGTACCGGCCAGCTGTCTCGGATAGACCCCGAACGTTAAGTCGTGCCCGTGATCCAGAAACTGTATCAAGTGTCAAAAAGGAGAAAGGGAGCAAATGGCTTGCTGCAATCTAAGCTCACCACAGAACTGTAATTTGCAGCACCAGAGTTGCCCATCAGCTGTGATGGTGCAGAATGCTTCGTCCGAATGGTGTTTCTATGGTCATTTGAGCGATGCTCGTTCGGGGGCGACGATGCATTTGTGCCACCAGCAAGCCTCTCGCCCCCGAACACAGCCTGTTCAAGCCTACGTAGCCTGTCTAGCAGCTCGTCCCCTGGTACGCTGGGAAACCTTTAGTCATGCTCCGATTAGTACGCCTGTTCCGTCAATGGTGAGTATGGGAACTCACTGTTGATATACTCCTATGTTGAATTCTTCCGGAGGCCCGTCGCATGGGACTTTTCGCACGGAGCAATTGAGACAGGGGCGTCCTCTGTCACACTTGAGCTTCTTGCTTCGACAAAAGTCGCAAGATATTTGCGGCTGACGGCGGCGGGGGGCCGAGGGTGCCGCCACTGCCGCTGACGACGCCTTGCGTTTCATCCTCTCTATTGGAGCCAGTCCTCTGCAGTCTTCAGGATTATACCGACAAGATCGAAGTCTGATACATGGATTATCCGATTTGTGGAAGGAATGAGAACCGGAGGTTGTAGAATGACATCTCATCCGGATCTTCCATGGATATCCACACAGTGCTAAAAGAGACATTTGAAACTGTAGTTACTACTTGTACTTGTAGTTCGATACTTCTAGTTCAATAGTGGAGATCCGTGGAAGCTCCGAATAAGATCTGATATTACACCGTCGGTCTGCATTCCTGTTATTCATTGATGCTATCTAGTCCTATTGGCTACCATTTATATATTCCATCTCATTATTGCAAGCACGTCTCTACTTGTACAGTGGTGCGGTGTAGTAGCATCAGCATTTGGCCCTTCTCACTCTTTGCCATGTCTCAATCACACAACTCGAGAGCCTATCTGTCCGTGCTCGGGGCCTCACTGGCATTCTTTTGCACTACAGGCTATCTTAATGCTTGGGGACTTTTCCAAGATCATGTATTTCTTTTCTCTTTGACCTCATGAAATACCGCCATCGCTAACAACACTTCCCTAGTACAAAGCGAACCAGTTGCATGACCATTCAGAGTCTGAGATTGCTTGGATCGGATCTGTTGCAATCTTCCTTCTCTATGCCTTGGCCCCCGTCGCGGGGATTCTCGTCGATAGAGTTGGTCCTACGGTACGACTTCCCGTGTAAGACCTCACCCGATTGAAATTAGCTAACCTTTCCACCGCAAAGAAACTCCTTTGCCTGGGTTCCTCAGGCTACCTTCTCGCGATATTCATGACGTCTCTCTGCTCTCAGTACTATCAGTTCTTCCTAGCGCAGTCATTGTTGCTAGGATTAAGCATGCCATTCATTTCATGGCCTCCGGTAGGAGTTGTTTCGAGGCACTTGCCGCATCGTCGAGGTCTCGCGCTAGGTCTGGTCATTGGCGGCTCATCGCTCGGCGGCATCATATGGCCTATCACCCTTGACAAGCTGCTCAACTATCATCACGTTAGTTTCGGGTGGACCATGCGAACTTTTGGCTTCATCACACTGCCATGTCTACTTATCGCCTGCTTCACTGTACGCGAAGCACCCCGCGTAGCCACGACTCCCGCTCCAGCTCCAGCTTCATCAGATGCCGACGAAACCACAAACCCTGTTACAGACACCCCAGCTATTGAGGCCTCAGAGAAGCCCTCAGATCAGCCTGCCTCTGGAGTGCTTGCAATGCTGAAGAGCAAGACATTTATCTACCTTGCCATTGGGCTAGCAATTGGGTATCTAGGCATGTTTGCGCCTTTTTTCTATGTGTCATCCTACGCGAGCCAGCTCGGACAGCCCAGCGATGTCTCCTTTTCCATGATCTCGGCCATCAATGCTGCCTCCTTCGTCGGTAGGGTTGTTCCGGGACATATTGCCGACACATATGGCCACTACAACATCCTCATCCTGGCGCTTTTCACCTCTGGTGTCGTTGGCTTCTGCTGGACGGCAATCGTCAACCTGGCTGGACTAGTCATCTGGTCACTTGCCTATGGATTCACGTCTGGGGTATGTCTCCCACGAGTTGTAAGCCCCGTGCGATGTAAGACAGCATTTGCTAAATTCCTACAGGCTGTTATGAGCCTCCAGGGTGCGAGTGTGGGAAAGATTGCTACCCATGAGAGCCAGGGCACTGCAATGGGTTTGCTAATGGGTTCGATGGCCATCACGTAAGTACATATTCTCATGTTCTGGCCTTCCCAGCCCATTTACTAACGTGTTCAGTTCTCTTGTCGGTTCTCCCATCGGCGGGCAGCTTGTGGGAACCTACGGTTACTTGGCATTATCCATGTTCACAGGCGCGACTTTGGTGGTTGGCGCCATATTCACAACCTTGGCCAGGTTTACCCTTAGCCGGAGCGTACTTGCAAGCTATTGAGAATCTGACTGAACGAAAAAGAGTCTCTCGCAAGTCTCATCCGGCCCCCGGTCGCGACTATTTGGACCGGTGGCGTCGTATGAGAAGTGCCGCGGCATATTACAATTGACCTCGAGCACATTTTGAGGACTCTGATAGAGGGACGGCCAAGGTCCTGATAGAAGAAATGAAACGGTAATGTTGTATTCTATAAACTTAAATCCTTAAAATTTTGTAGACTAGAGAAAAAGAACTACCGCTCTTTATTTCCTTGTCGCCGCCGAACACTTGTCTTGGTGACCAGGATTGTGGTTTTTATTGAATCTTAAACCTCCTTCAGTGATAATTTCAGCAACTCATTATGCGTAGCACAGGTGTCAAGGATGGATTGGGGAGGGGGGATTTCGTAGTGTACCTAGTAAATGCCTCTCTCATCCGGCATATCGGGAGGATGATGAGCGGAACCGCCGCCCTGGGGCTCGGTAGAGTTGTTTGTGGGGAAGAGCTTGGCAACCGTCACGGACGGGCGTTCCGTGTGGAGGAACCTCCGCAACCGTCCACACCACATTAGGGCTGCTGGATCCTGAGGCCATGGAACACTTTTAGTGCAGCTACTAATGCAACTATCCCATGATGGATTTGGCACGATCGAAAGGTGGCTTGCACTGCCAACTAATCGAGGTTGGGCCTACGAGATGTGGGCAAGCAGGGATGAGAATGATTACAGGAAGTTCATCAAGAGATACCTCAAGCCTGAATAGGAGGTAGGTCGTTACTGGGCACCCCGCAGGTTATTTCACTGCCTAACCTTTTGTGTTTGATGGATAATCTTGTAGCTCTGTTACCAGCCCGTTTGCGATGTCGAACCCTTGATCGGTTGGCGCCTCGCTGGTCTCTGACAGGTGCTCCACACCTCATTTCCCCTCACGAGGAGCCAGGTTGAATTGGGGTAAGATGGGTGAAGGACGGTGATCATTCCCCGGACTATCTGGGCCTCTGAAGTGTGTATAAGAACCCATGAGCTTTGCCGTGGGTCTTGGTGTGATGTCTCAAACATCTCAAGGGAGTTTGAGGAAGGCAGGCTTACTGGCATCCTAGGCTCGGATCATCATGCGGTATTCGCTCATTGTTGTCAGCCTCTTGCAGATTGTCACGGCGGCGTCAGCTAAGCCAAAGACCGCTGTCATCTCTGGAAGAACCCTGAAAGTCAAGTGGACGCAAGCTTCAGATGGCTGGACTACCCAGATCCTGACAAGGAGCAGTGGTGGCCAATGGAAAGACGCGTCATCTCTCGCTGAGAGTCATTACGCCGTTGTATCAAACAAGACCACAGCTGCTCAGGCTACTCTGTCAGTCCAGAATGGCCAAGCTGGCCACTACACCGAGTTCGCGCCCGTGAACATCACATCATCGTGCAAGCTGGGTACGGTGACCACCACATCGGTCCTCGAAGACGGTATTTTCACTGCGACTTGGAGCATTGACACCTCTCGCTCCTGGGATGTCATCTCTGTCAACACGACATGGGTGCCAAAAGCCGGTGGCTGGTACTCTATTGTTAGCCCACGTGTGGTTGACATCGCCGACGACGCGCTTGGCTGGGGTGTTGTTCCTGGATTTTGGTCCTCGAACCAAGTCGAATCCAACCACACTTTGGCATACACCTATGTTCAGGGTGTCCCGATCGAACCCTTAGTCTCTGTCGAGGCAGCTACGACAAGCCTTGTTTCCATCCTGTCCGACACCCAGTCGAAGCTGAATTTTGCAGTTATGCCACATCCATCATTGGCTCGAGATCCTTACCCCTCCAGCGATATTTCAGGACAGCAGCAGTGGAACGTTGGAATGAGCTTGAGGAGCCGTAATGGCACCCTTTCTCCCACGGCGTACTACCCTGTCCTTGGCAAGGCTCACTCACAGATGTCCGCCGGTACCAGCGTCAGCGCCACTTTCCTCTACGTCGTGACGGATGAACCCCACACCTGGTTCGAGGTGAACAAGTTCGTCCACAATGAGGTCTATCCCTTGTCCGAATACGCCAAGCGGGCGAAGAATCTTCTTTCCCTCAGGGAGAGGCTGAATCGTATCCATGACTTTGTCGTTACGCCTGCCTCGAAGTGGAATCTCTGGAAATTCCAAAATCTCACCCTTGGAGCTGAGTCGGCCAAGCTCTCTGATGTGGCCGCCATGTGGATGGTCCAAAACCTCACCAATGACCCTCAGATGCTGGTGGAGAGACTGCCATACGCACGCAATTTCAAGCTCGCTCAGCAAGACACGACTGGCGGTCCATTTGACGGGGCAGCCCTTGGAGAGTACTACAAGAACGGGGCGTTTGTGAGCGAGATCGTTTGGATAGGCCACAATGAGCCTGACTATGTCTCGCCGCTCTTCACCACATTCTACACGCTGTCTGATGTCGGCAACATCTTGCTGTTCAACGCGACAGATGATGTGTTATTCTCGCGTTTCAAAAAGGCAGCAGAAAAGCTCCTGAGCTGGCAAAAAGCAGATGGGAGTTTTGACATTGGCTATATCCGATCCGACCCCAAGACCGTCAAATACCCACAATTGACAGACAACCGTGCCACCTGGTACGGGTTTATCACTGCGTATCGGGTCTTGAAAGACCAGAAGTACCTAGAAGCGGCCGAGGCCGGCGCACAATGGTTCATCAAGCACGTCCTGGCCACGGGCCGGTGGCTCGGAGTCTGCGATGACGCCTACCTTTACCCGGACTTTGCCACCATCTTTGCCGCCCAAGCCCTGCTCGATCTGTACGACCTGACGCAGGACAAGACGTATCTCGACGCTGCCATAGAGACAGCCAAGTTCTACACCTTACACATCTTCAACCACCCCGTCAACAGCGATGCGATCAAGACGCGCGGAAGCGAGAAATTACAGGACTGGCAGCTCAGCCAAGTGGCGCTGAACTATGAGCATGCGGGCTTCACCGGCACAGCTACGGAGCGTGGCCCCATCTTTATCAGCAGCCATGCTGGTACCTTCATCCGCATCCACGAAGCGACAGGAGACAAGTTCTTCCTGGAGCTCGCGCGTCTCGCCGCTCGCGGCCGTGATGCCTTTGTCGATGCTCGTAGCGGCATCCCCAGCTACTACTGGTACCAAGGCAACGCCGGTGGTTCGAGGTATCCGTGGCACGGCTGGTGGCACATCGGGTGGGTGACCGACTACCTTATATCGAGCGCGCACCTGCTCTCCGGAGGGCAGATTGACTTCCCGCACGGCTTTATTACCGCCAAGGTTGGCAGCCATGTGCCGTATGGCTTTGCCCCGGGCAGGATCTACGGCCAGGATGCGGAGCTGTGGCAGCCGCGCAGCTTGGTCACACTGTCGGACCCGGAGGTCGATTACATCACCGCACGAACGCCAGACAAGAAGAAGCTTTTCGTCATCATGATCAACGAAGCAGACTCGGCCAAGCAAGCAACCTTGAGCCTTAACCCCCGATCACTGACGCCGTTCAAGGTTGCGAAATGGGGTTCGGCTGAGGTGCTCGCTGGCTCCGGCAGTAAAAGCGGCGACAATACTTGGGGTGTCGAGCTCTCCCCTAACGGTATCACCGTACTGTCGATTGGCACGTCTGTCGATACGGACCCAAACGGTCCTTCTTTCAGGACTTTCAACATTACAGGGGCTGCAGGGCGACCGACTGTTTCTTGGTCATTCTGGGCGACTGTGAAGAGCTGGGCCGAATGGACTACGCCAGGAGCCTCGAACTGGACTGCGTCGCTTTCGAATGTTAATTACACCTTCTCTACGCCTCTGGACTTGTCCACAGCCGGTCAGGGCTCAGTGCAGATCAGAATTGCCAGCCAGGAGGGCGACTTCATCGGACATTCCGAGCCAGTGACTTGGCAGCTGTAGATTTTTCGAAGATCAATTTGACTACTCTTGCTCATCCTACATGACTATTATCGCATACAGTAGCTATTCCTTTTATAATACGAGTACACTGAGGAGAGCGTTGAAGTGCTACGCATTATCGATCATTCCTAACGACTTCTGCAACTCCTCGGGCAGCTCAAACGGTGTCTCGTGAGGAATCAATCCCTTTTCGCGTAGTGCAGCGTCAGTCACCTCAGGCTCCTCATCAAGTACCCTCTTCAACTCTCTCGCTCTGGCGGTGACGTCTTCAATGCTCACAATCCACTCCTCCGTCCACTGCGGGCTGATCGCTGCCGGAATCCCGATTTGTATGCTCCTGTACTCGAGCTTCTCCAGCCGCACAGTCCTTTCTGGATCCCACTGGATCTTGACGTCCGGAGACTTCGGTTTCGCGGGGTCGCGATGTCTTCTGCGCTTCCTCCCAGTCTCACTTGCTGCTGCTTCAGCCTTCTCTCCCTGCTCCCGCTCGTTTATATCCTCCTCCTCGGCGGCCTGCTCCGTGTCCTGCTCTCCATCCTGGGCAGAGCTGCCATGCGATGTGAGAACACCCTTCTCCAGGACCTTGATGAAGTCTTCTTTTCGCATCTTGAGAGCCAGTATGCGCTCCTGCCCGGCATCCTTGTAGGAATAGCCGGCGCGGTAGAGCATCCACGCCCAGCTGGGCTTGATCCACGTCATGCGCGTGTGGCGGAACTTGTCCGAGGCGTGCAGCTTCTGCGCTGCGACGGCCGGGTCCGCGATGGCCCGGCTGTAGGCCTGGTACACGGTGATGGTCTGGGCATCCTGGTGCGCGCGTATCTGCCTGAACGGTATTTGCGAAGCCGCTGGTGCTGCTGTGCCGGGCTGGTGCTGCGAGTGTCGTCATTCTAGCTGTCGGTGCTTATTGATAGTTCATTGCTAGTCTGCTCTTGTTTTCTCCAAAACTCGTTAAAGTCCCTTGCGGTATATCCAAAAGAGCTGTTCGAGCGATCTCTTGTTAAAAGACTCTCTCCACAGGGCCTGGTCATTTGGCAGGTGGTCTGGTCTAAGTACCTTGGGGTACAGCTGAGTCACGCCGTGCTTGCGACACGAATTCACAGCTGGCGGCCCACCTTCAGCTTGACTTAGTCGACTCCACCGGGATACTCCAAAAGAGGCCAAAGAAACAAGAAGGCCAAGTGTATTGTCGTTTACAACTTGACTGTGGCCAAAAGAGTAGTCGAAAGTACAACTAGCTGTCTTCGAAACCATGATGACTCGACCCTTCAAATCTTGGCCGACGTTCCGTACTATTCCCTCATTACCATGTATCGAAGGTCATAATGCATTGAGCAACATGGAGTTGTCTGAATGGGAAACAGGAACCGTCTGACAGTGTGCGAATAGGCTCAATTACTAAATTCAAAACAGAAATCATGAACGGTTCATATAGCAACCCATAATCAATAGACAAAGGAAATAAGAACGCCAGAGCACTTCTAGTCTGTGTTGTATCGTGAAAACAAAATCAAAGACCACCAGCACCTCGTTCTCAACCGCTCCAAGCCGCGCCACAAACTCCAGTTCAGTTAATCTCCTCCGCCGAGGTCGGCTCCACCGACTCCATCGCCTCCTTGGCCAGGTACTCGTCGTAGAGCATCATCTCGTCAAACTTGTCCGGCAGGCTGTCGACGCACGCGGCCAGCGGGTCCGTCGACGCCATGCCCAGGTCCACCATGAACGTGCCCTTGACCGCGTGCGCGAACCCGGCGTGCTGGCCGCCGCCGCGCAGCCGGCCCATCATGGCGCGGCCCTCGCCCGCCGTCAGGGCGCCCTTGGAGATGGCCATGGTCAGCAGGCCCTGCACGATGCTCTCGACGACGCGGAACGACGGGAAGAGCTTCTGGTACCCCGCGATGCAGAGGAAGAACCAGAACCACCACTCCGAGTCCCTGGTGTCGTCCTCCTTCTGCTGCAGGGTCGCGTTGGCGACGTAGAGCAGGCAGTACTGCCACAGCATGGTGTACGACGCCGAGGGGAAGCGCGTGCGGTACACGAGCACGAGGTGCTTGAGCTGGTTGATCGAGGCGTCGTAGACGGTGTCGGTCGTGCGCTTCTCGGCGGTGAAGCTCGCCAGCTGCAGCGTGCGGTGGGGGAGCTGGTGCTTGAAGGGCCGAAAGAGATCAGTAACAACGACGTGGAAGTATATGCTGTTTTGTCGCCAGACGCGTCAGCAAAGGAAGATCTGCTCTATACACTCAACCACGCGCAGGACTTACTGGGCTATTATAGCGTGGTGTGGTGTCTGAGGGCCCCGTACCATCTCGAGCGGAAGGGAGTTGCTCCAGTCCAGCAACGCAAGAAACTCCTTCTCTGCAAACTCTAAGGAGGCTCGGTCGGCTGAAGCAGCCAGTTCGTCTTCATCGTAGTACTTCCAGATCATTTCATTCGCGATGGGCCAGAAGCGACACAGATAGGTAAAAGTCTTTCCCATAAAAGATGGAAGTTCAAAGGGCTCCGGAACTGGTGTGGAATCCCGTATGATCTGGGTGCCTGGAATGGGTAGAGTGGGCGGTTGTTGAATCAGACCACATTGGAAGTTAAGACATCGACATCTATAAATCACCACCGTGAAGTTAGCTTCGGCACAGACTGATCGTGGTAAAGCGAGAAAACTGGTAACAAAGAGGGAGTGTTTGTGGCATGCATGTAGCTTGGTATGAGCATACTTACGTAACCCAGCAGAATGTGCCCCAAGCAACATAGGAAGCCGCCTTGATCCAGTCAATATGATCATCGAGCCAGTTCCTCGCAGAGTTGGCCGGGTTCACATCGAAGAGGCCGATATCCTTGCCCATTGCAATCCCTTCATTCAAGTATTTCATGCTCTCCTCCTCTTTGCCATGGCACATGCATGCAAGACTCAACAGTTGTGTTGCAGTGATCGTCATCAACGGTTGTCCTTCCAAAGGGTTGCGCTGTTTCTCCTCCTCGTATAGCCTGGTAGTCTCGTTGTAAAACAAGACGCTCAGAAGTGCCGCTTCCGGCCTGATCGAACTGAAGGCTTGCTATTCTCAGTTACTTAGTAATCTATTGGCACGTTTTAAAACCGAATCCAGAAAGGCAATTCCTTACCAATGTCCAGCAGAGCAATGCGTTTACCAGCAATGGGGAGCAGAACTTGGTTCGCTCGTGGACGAGGTCATCCAGGAAAAGATTGGCATCAAAGAGAGCGATTATGGGATGGTCGGTCAACAAGTAAAGCGAAATAGCATGAGCAGCAAGCTCGTTGGGTATGACTATTCTGGTCCAGTGGCTTATTTCGATATTGTTTAGGCGGTCATCGCAGTAAATGGGCCCCTTGCTGTGAGAGAAGCTTTTATCTTCTTCCTCGGCTGCGGGAACATTGGGTTCGGATAGACTCTTGGAATCCTCGTCAAAGACTTGAAAATGTCTGGTATCGGTCGTGCTGAGTCAGTCAAAGCTTTCGGAAGCCTTGAAGTGGTAATTGAGACTTTTCTTTTTTCCCTATGAAGACGCAGGAAGTCGAAACTTACTCGGGACTCTTCTTCTCGGGATTGCCCTCAGTGCTTTCGTTCGAAGGATCGCGCAGACGCGTCAGAAAACTCTCGATCTCAAGGCTTGAGATGTTGACGGGCAACAGGAACGGGTAGGCGATGGGATGTCGGATCATCAACTCAAACTCGAGGCTGTTTTGAGCCGGCTGGGAGAATGTCTTTGTCGAGCCATATTGAACGACAGTCTGTCGTGGGTCTGTCGTGTCGCTGCCTGCGGAAACGAAGAGTCTTTCGGAGACCGGCGATGTTAGAGACTTTAGAGGAGACTGAGAGTCTGAACTTTCTGAGCTTTCAAGGTTACGGAGGATCCGAGTAACGTCTTTCAGGCGTCTGCGAAGCTCCCCATTCTCTTGTCTCAGGGCCTCGATCTCCTCGACCTGGCCTTCCGGAAGCGTTCGAAGCCGGAGGGTATATATACACTCAAGATTTCTCTTCGCGCAAGACGAACACTTTGGCCGCTTGCTGTCGCACTAGAAATGGTAAGCAAGTGTCAGTAACGTCTCTGGTGAACAATGCGGTCCAGCAAGCTGTTGCCCACGATGAGTGAAACGAGGCTCAGCAAGGTGAGCACACCAGAGGAAGTGCAGTGTTTTCAGGGCCCGCCCAGAAAGATGATAATTGTTCAAAATGCATCTTCTATGGACTGGCGGCTTGAGGCTCAGGCCAGGTAGTTTCACTTGATGGGAGCTTTTGCTCAGGCCATTGGTTGTGCTCGACGCATCCCTCCTCCCCGCTGCAAAGAAGCGGAGACCGGCGGCGGGAATCTTAGCTCCAACGCGGCCAACGAGCCCCTTGGGCTCGATACGGCAATCACGAAAAACCGGTTGACAGTGCAAGCTAGGTGTGCCTCTTGCCAGAAGCAATAGAGGAGGTTAAATGTTAAGAAAGGAGGATGCAGACCGCTGACTTCTTGACCCTACACGCCACACATGCTGTGCGTCCTACGGAGCGTTTGGGTTTGTGGGCCTGCGGACCCGACTCCGTAAGCTTGTCGATGGCGGTCTCGGCCGACGCGGTTTGGGTGGCGGCGGGCGTCTCGAGGGCTGCCGGCGGTGCGGGCAGGATTGGCGTGTATCTTTTCGCCATTTTGACGTCGTTCGGGGGCGGGCGTCTCGTATGAGAAAGCTATCGGCGCTTGCTCGCATCCAATCTTGCTGGCAGTCGGAGGAAATATGTAGGCTCTGAGTCGACTCAAAAATCCCCAGACACGACGGCTATCCCCGTACGCACCTACGTAGTATCCACCATCTAAAGTACCATGCTCCCCTGCCATGTACCAGATGCAGAGCCGGGCTCGCTGGGACAGACAGAGGTTTCTGTCGGGGCAAAGTGGGACCGTAAGCGTACCGACCTGGTGGGTGGCAATACAGGAGGAAATCTTGTGTTTCGAGCGAGTAGCGGCTTCCTGTCGAGACGATGCAAAAGGCTCAAAAGCTATCGCAAAATACGGGCTGGGGAACGCAATGTAGTAATGGCAACGGATCCTCCCAGGTTACCGGCGCGACGGGAAAAGAGTTCAGGAGCTGAGCTGATGGACACGCCACCTCAGGTAGAAAGCAAATAATCAGCTCCGGAGGATCTTCCGCTGACAGACCAGGACCGCTGTGTATCAGCCAGTGATAACATGATGCACAATTACGTGGTGATGACAGTAGCTTAGGGCCCAGTTGTTTGTTGGGTGGGGAGCTGTTCGCGAGCGCCACGCCACCCACCACCGTGTCTTATTGCACTGTCTCTGAGGCTTGACCCGGACTACTAAGTAGCGCCGGGAAGCGATCGACATACCGTATCGACAAACCGTATCGACAACCGAACGGATCTACGCACCCCTGGCCGGCACTTTCTCTCTGTCGCATAACATCGGGGGTCCTCAGGTGGCAATTTTAGAGGAGCAGCATGATCTGCAAGCCCCGGTACAGCAAAAGGAAGGCTTGTACAACGAGAACTCCGATAGCTTCATTTCATTTGGAACTCCAGCACTTCCTCAATGCCGTTCATCAATTCTGTCGATATCCGTCTTTCTCACCCTGAAAAGGGCGTAAGCAGAGGCATTGTCAGCTCCGGCCCCCTTGGACCGGGTTTTCGCTCCTCGGCCGGTGCTTCAGCATCGAGGAACCATTCTAGCGATCTCCGGAACTGCTCCTCGGCACCTCCAAAGCGAGAATCGGTCGCAATGAAGTCTTTCCCGACTACATGACGCAAGGCGACTCGCACGAGCCACGAGTAACTAGGCGACAGGCTCACGCAAAGAATGTCCTTGTTATGGCAGTCGACAATGTCCAGCACCATCCCCGTTGCCGTGTCCAGGGCTGCTCGAGAGTACTCACGCCACTCCTCAAGCGACCTCTGCTTGGTGTTTGTAGCCTTGAATGGAAGCTCGAGGATGTGTTGGTGCAGGATGAAAAGCGCTCTATCGACTGGTTAGAGCGTTCTAGGATCTCCAGATAATTCTGGTTGCCGTAGTCTATTCTTGGCATATGAAAACTCACCGGATGGCCAGGGCTACGGGCTCGCAATAGAATCCAACACGGGCACTGGATTGTTGTATCAGCACTCGAAGAAACTGCTGCAGCCTATCATCCAATGCCTGGAGTTGGGACAGCCGGAGATTGAGATTCGCAATCTTGAATGCATCAGAAATCCGAGTGATAAACCAGACGACTTGTGCCGTCCTGGCAAACCCTCCCACACTGGTCGACGCCAGATCGGACAATGTCGTCACCCGGTCGACTTCTGTAGGAAGATCGTCCGAACCCATCAGACTCCACTCCAGTGGCAGGCGGGAGTCTTCGTCAGGCACAGAGGTTATCAGAGGCTGCTCCGGGATAGTTACGTCGCACGAAAACGCCCTAACCGATGATATGAATTATCAGTGATGAGGTACAAGACGGCGGTGACTTTGGCGCGGTGACCTGGGACTTACCGTTCGCACACAATGATGTTCCACCAAACGTTGGATTCCTCTACACGCTGCAACAAAGAAGACTCTCCCACTGCTTTCGAGTCAAGTTCATGTGTCTGAAGGGGTGGGAGGGTGAGGCCATGGCGCAAGCGAAGATGGAGACGAGCCGCACAGGCAATACGGGCAACGGCCGCAATAGACGCGAATGCCTCGTCCGGCTTACCGTTCACGTATTCATACACGGCCAGTAGAACACCCGCCTGTACAAGTGGGACCGATACGGCGTCGAGGCCTTGTGCCGTCGCAAGAAGCGACTTGGCATTTAGATAGAGCGGCCGAGTATCGAGCATCTGTCTCGCGTGCCTATTCCCGCCTCTTTGTTGCAGTTTGTGAGTGGAAGTGATCAAGCACATGCTCAACAGAAGAACAGAAAAGTCGACAGAAGGAACCGCGCCCAGAGTGATCAGGCCATCGTGAAATCGCCTTCTCGATATGAGGGGCCGGTGGCGTTGAAGCCCAGAGAAGTAGCGTACTGAGACGTCGTCCACATACTGGCCTGTCGAGCGGATCAGAGCTTGCACATGCGAATACACTCTTGAATCCAGTGACGATGGCTCTGGCGAGATGGAGACCGGCGAGATCGGAAGAGTGAACTGCGACGCAGCCGGGCTACGACTTGCTGCCTTTTGCTTTGAAGTGGCAGCCTGTTCCCGTGGCTGCTCGTCATATCGGCAGCGGAGACGCCGTCTAGAACAGTAGCTACAACAGGGTAGCATCTTGTCGCATCTCTTCTTTCGCCCTTTGCATGTCTCGCAGACATACAAGGCATGGGACACGGCCAAGGGCCCGCTGTCGGCCGCCATCCTCAGTTGCCTCATTGGAGCGAGAGCGCGAAGTTAATGTGCGATTCAATAGGTATCTGGGAGGAGTGAACTGGGGCAGCGAAGACTCCGAGGAGCATCGATGATGTTATGGCTAAAAGTGCCTCCGCGAGCCACCAGCTCCCACGATGACCGCATTGGTTGCTGCATTTGTCAGACAGGACCAAGTAGCCAATGATGCGCGCTAAATCGTCGGCCGCCACCATCGGGATACCCACGCGCTCTAAGCCGCTTCCGGCATCGTCGCCAGAGCACTCATTGATGCTGGTGATGATAAGATTGACCTTTCCCTCGTTTTCCCGGTTCGGTCCGTGAAACAAATGATTGACGAAACACTCCCATGTTGAACATTGGTCAAACTAATCGATGATTAGCCGTATTGGTGACATTTGGCCTTCGTTGCCTTTGAAATCCCCCCATGATTCCGCTCGGTGTCTCCCGGTCTCCTCCCCGGTCTCCTCCGGCGGCTGGATATGATGATATGGAGTTGAGTTAGGAAGGGAATATAATGTCGTTGTCTGCATGTTCAAAACTGAAATGAACCTATACTATTCAACTCTGGATCTATGATGAAGATGGCGCTTCCCATGTGACCCCTCGTCGCTCTTCCGTGTAGACCGCGTGTCGGGCGGGGTGGACGACGTGGCCGCGTCGCTGGGCCTGGGGACAAGTTGCAGCAGGTCAAGTGCGAGTTGCTCAGCCGGGAGGCGAAGCCGTTCACTAGGGCGGAGGGGAGAGTGTGGGCTACGGTGGAGCTCAAGGCTGCTGTGGTGGTGGCCAGGACGAGACGAATTGAGGAGCAGGCCTAGTTGAAGTGATTACGCACTGTATGTCACTGCATTTCTGTTCTGTTCAAACCAACACACGACGGAAGAACAAGGGTGCATTTAGCCAGCAATGTGTTCCATTACTCCAAGTAACGCCTGGTTATACTATGTGTTCGGGCCTAGGGTACCGGCACGCGTTTGCAAGATATCTCGAGGCGAGCGAAGCACCTCCCTGAGACAAATGTGTCTTGTGTGCCAATAACCAAGAGGTCCCTTCAAAAGGAGCGTGGAAGAATGTTATGTTTTGCCCATTACCATTGCTTGAACCCTCCTACCAGAGTAACATTGCATCATCACAGCAGCTGTGGCCTGGACCACTACAGTCCATGCATCAAAGCCGCAAAAGAGATCCCTGACACCCCTCTCCAGACCAGAAGCCGGGTTCCGGAGGGTGGTTATCGCGAATCGCTCACTTCTTGTTCTTGCAGTGAGAGTCGTTGGGGCCGTAGCACTTGGCCTTGTAGTAGTCGCTGGACTTGTCGACGAGGACCTCGTGGTTGAGCGTGCAGCCGCAGACGTCGTCGACCTTGGCGACGATCTGCGCGGGGGTGTCGCCGGGGCTGTTGCAGTTGGCTGAGTACGGAGCAAGCGTGTACAGCGCGCCGCACTTGACAGCCCAGAGCTTGACAAAGGGAGGCAGCCAGTTCCAGCCGCAGCAGAAGGAGAAAGCGTTGATGGGGCAATGCTAGACAGGATTGGTTGATTAGCGGGTTTATTCTTCATCATCAGGGCGCTCGCGCTCTTCTCCGGATTGGACCAACCTTGCCATCCGATCCGTCACGGATGTTGAGGAAGCCGCGGAAGCAGTTGTTGCGGTTGCAGGTAGTCGCGCAGGGAGGCTTGGTGAAGGGGGCACGGCAGTAGTCGCCCCAGTACGGATCGCCCATATCTCCACCGGTAGTGGTGCGGGCCTCAGATGCGAAGCGCTTCAGGTTGGTGTTTCCCACGGCGAGGGAATCATCGCCACCACTGATCTGGGCCCAGGCGGCAGCGGCATCGGCGTCGGATCCCTCATCCTGGGCCAGAACGCCAAAGACGGCGGCGGCAGAGAGAAGGAGGTACTTGAAAGCAACCATGTTGGATGTGTAGGAAGGTTGTTGACTCTTGATATATGAATAAAGTTGAGGGTACTGTTCTACTTCTGAGTCTGAGGGTGGGTGATGAGAGGAGAGAGAAAGATGAGCCAGAAACGGGAGCGGACCGTCTCTCTTATAGACGGAATCAGGTAAGATTGGGGAGAGAACCAGGAGGATATCGTTGATGGTACTCTGCTCTTCCCCGATCCGCAGAGGCTAGAGCTGTCCATCACAGTGGTCGGTGAGCTCATGGCCGGACACTTGTCTACCCAGTGCACTGGGTCTGGACGTCCCAAGCTTGGCTCAGCCGGCTTCACTGGTTCAGAAATACGAGCTGCAGGGATGTGTGGAGTCTTGAATAATGATGCTTGCCTCCTTGTCGTGGCGTACTTCGGAAAGTGAAGTTGGGCATGTGTCGGTACGTGGAGGAGGCAAGTATGACGGCCCTGGACACCACATCATGATCAGACTGTGAGTCTAATCGCATCGAGGAGGGTGTGTATGGAGAGCTTCAACTTGTGGCGCCCCCGACGGGTACCCAGATTAGCTGTTCGAGACCGCCACTATTGAGGACAGTGGAAGCTTGTCGAGTGGATGGTCGCTTGGTGTCTACCCGGCAGGGCTGGTTGCGGCTGAAGTCGTCGGAAGCGAATACACACTCGCGATGTCGTCTGAACGGGGGCAGCAAGACGCTATTGAGAATCTGGTTCTCTTGGCATGGATCAAACCAGCCAATGCTGGACAAGGTAAAGAATATTAGCCAGGGACTAGACATATGGGGAAATCAGGATATCGTTTGGACCCAAGAGGGGGAGGGCCCGCGCCGGTGAAGACGGGCTCCCGGGTCGAGGTGTGTGGTAAGCTTCACTAAAGCCAAACCACTTTCGTCCAAACTACCTTCCTCAACTCTGACGCTTCCCACCCTTTTGAGACTGGCGGCTCTAGGGAAGAGTGGGAGCAGCTAAGGAGACACCATAGAAACCTAATATCGTCCATCTAGGGTTGAAGCGAACAGACGGGGCGGAGCACCACGGTCATCGTAATCCACAATACATCTGTTGATATTTGTTGGAGATCCACAGAGAATGGTAACTATCTGTAGCCATCTTAGCTAGCAGAAGCCTGGGCGCAAGAGGCCGAGCGATGCCGTGTCTGCTGACCAGCTCTCCTGCATCTCCGCGCCCATCACCAGCATGCTCATGCATCTATGTTGCGCCCCAGCTTGGGTCCAGCAAACATGCAAGCAGCAAACAGGCAGACACGAGAAGAGAGAGAGAAAAAAGAAAGCAAAGACAATAAACAGCGCATCAAATGTAGCTCTAATGCAAAGAAGAGCCCAATGAGATGGGAGCAGAATGATCCAGCATCGGCTCATTGACCAGCCTTTTTGTCGTCCAGACAGGTCGAGCCCTTACGTAAAGAGAAATCATGCTCACAGTTATTTTCAGCACTGGGCTTGGCAGCTGCAGTGTCATGCATGTTGCATCAAACAGGAGCCAGAACCGGCAACGCCAACCAGCCAGCACGACGGGCAGGCCAGCTGAAAGGGGGCCCTGCAGGGACGTGGCCAGCATCCAGTGGAAAAGGTCAGACGAGGGCCACGCTGTGCAACGGCTGGCGGACATTTGCTGCAGCACACAGACTGGCTGCTATTTCGGGCGTCGCCGGCCATGGCTTCGTGAGGGGTTGGCATCGAAGTCCAGACCTGATATGCAGCAGGTGTTTTTCTCATTCGGCCCAGGGTCAGGCTCAGGCTGTTCTCTCATCCCATGCTGAACGGACGGTCGCTCACATTGGTCCGTACAAGCGATTGGACGCCACTGCTGACGGTGGCAGGGCAAGATGAGCGCATGAGAGAGGCCTTGAGAGGGAGCTCTGCCAACACGAAATGTCCCATCCCATGCGTGCATGGGCGTCCAGACAGAGCGATTGAGGCTGAAGCAGTGTCGCACCAGGAAGCGGGGGTGGTGAAGATCCGGATGCCAGCTACCGATGTTCCCCTCAAGTTGCTCCAGGGTTCTGTGCGGGGTTTCGCCGAGCTAACCCGGGTGGCTGGAGCCGGATACGTCACCCGCCCACAGGTAGTGTCTGGCGGCACAGTGGCACGAGAACATCAACACACACACACACACACGCACACACGCACACACCCTACCTACCTATCCCGGTATTGATTCATGTATTGTTTTCTCAGGGACTTTTGGCCTTAGTTACTTGACCGCACTCTCTTTGGCTGTTCGGAGCTTTTCCACAGCACCCACACACCCAGAAGGCCAAGTAGCCCCCAACATTCGGCGACCCTAAAATGCGCCACTTGGATGATGTCCAACCGGTGCCGTACGGACGCTCCCCTTTTCCCTCTCCCGTTCCTCCTCCCAGCTGTCACGAAAAGGACGATGGCGGAAGAAACTCTCATTGTGCGTTCCGATTCGCCTTTCCAGCCGTGGTGCGGTTGCGATGCCTGCTGGTGTGTGTCAGTACGGAACCGGCAAGCAGCGAACGAGGAGCAACAAGCTTCACTACGGCTACTGCTTAGCGCCTCGTGCCGGTCGCCAAGTAACCGTTTTGGGCGTTTGAGAGATCCAATAGCGCCGTGCCTGAAGAGTCGGTTTTCTTCATGCAATGGACCCAATCCGCCGTATGGGCGAGATCAATAGCCGCACGAACGGTCGCTCGACAGACCAAGACTCGCGCACCGGAGGGATGGGTCCTGGATCAATATTTCTCGCTCGAGTCGAGCTCCAGAAATCATCGAGCCCAGTAGTCTCTCGGCAGGTTCCTCAGCGGGGCCCGTCGCCCGGATCTGACCGACTTTCCCCTCACGTCCCACACAGGTGAGGTGAGCTGCCGAACTTTCGGTCAGTGCCTCTCAGCTGCTCCGTTGTACGCCCATACTTTCCCTCAGCTCCATAGGTGACGACCTCAGGGGCCACTGCAAGCCATCGTGCACCGCCGCTTGGTACGCGTACCACTTGGCACCTGACACGGTTGTTTGATCCGGTTGCCGGAAACTAGTACCGACCGGTCTCTGAGGGCCTGAGATCTGCTCGGCTACGCCCCTGGCGAGCCTGTTGATCTTGTCTCACTGTCCACGCGTCTGACGGCGGGCCGCAGAGACAGAGGTCTGTATCCTCATGCTGCTCGGGCCGTAGGGTCCAGACCAAGCCGTGCTGACATCTTCATGATACGGTGAGAGAAAGTGAAACGATGTGACGAGCTTCCCTCCAGTTGGTCGCTTTACGACCTCCCGGCCAGCACAAAAGTTCCCCGTCCCTTTGAGCCCAGCCCTCATATTGTGGTCGGACGCTCCGTACCAGTATTGGGACTTTCTGAATGGTCGCCTGTTGTCCTCTAGCTCAACGTAGAGCTGCCCAAGCCCAAGCCATCGCTCCATCATGCCGCAGGCTGTGAAGAGGTGCCATTCGCTCCCCATTGCTGTCGACTCCTGGTACCCGGACGAGGGCAAACCGGGATGCCCTTGCTTCCCCTCATCTCCTGTCCCCATCGCGATCCCTCTAGGTAGGCGGTTGTGGTAAGCTTGACGCCCACGAGTGCCCAGCCGTCGCCAAAACCCCATCATTGAAGTCAAAACTCCCGGACTGTATCCGAAGCGGATTGGTACCAGCACTAGCCTTTGCCCCTTTCGGATGGAAGTCACTTTCTTCCTGCACATGTGGTTTGAGGTTTCTCCCTAAGCCTCTTGTCAATAGTTCAGGCCTTAGTCCCAAGCCATTCCGTAGGAGACACAGAAATGCCAAGATTCTGGCTGAGTGATCGCCTTGCTCTTTTCTCCTCCTCTCTTGTGCATGCGATGCTGTAGCCTTGGCCGGCTCGCACAGTGATCCTCGTGCGCGTGTATGCGTGACGTGTGCTTGGTGTAGTTATCCCCCGCCACGGGGCCAGCAGTGGCAGTGGTGATCATCGACGCGAAGAGACGGCAGCGCATGGCTCCCCTTCGTCCACATCACAACTGTACCCGGATCTCGCCTAGTCGTGCATGGAGCTGTGAGGCCTCAGCACACTTTCGTTTTGTTTGGAGAGAAAGCCCATGGTACCAGTCCGAACGGCGTCCGCCGCGGTTCCAGATCAGGTTCTGATGTGCGCGAGTCACTTGAGGGGGTAACGGGGGTAGGCTGTGGCCTAGATCCCAGGAGGATGGTGCTGACAATGGACGAAACTCAATCGTGCAGCCTGTCGTCCCATCATTGAATTTCTTGCGCCGCCTTGGTCAGCAATCTTCATGTCCAGATGACTTCTCCGCGGACCTCACGAGGTAGAGGTGTGGTGGAAAGAGGCCGCCACTGAACCATTCGTGATATCATCACTCATCACGGTGAATACAAGTGCATGATCTTATCTCCAAGATCGAGATCAAGAGCATTCAGACAGAATTCCAAGGCACACAAAGATAATAATTCAGAAAGGGTTTTCAACCGTAGAAGATCATATCTCCTCTTGACAGTTACTGTACATGTTGCCAAAAGGGAGTGGTTGTATGGTACAATTCCATCGAATGTGGAATCCCTAGTAGGACTGGTCGACCAAGAATTCATCGTCCCTCATGGTCCAGAACACTCCTATGCCCGTTCCATTCGAAAGCAAAGAAAAATAATGGGAAAGCAAAAAGCTATCAGACACAAATCAGGTGAGGTAGCGAAGCGAAGCGATCCGTCGAGGATCCCCCCACTTCGCCAACACCGGCGTGCGTGGCGGCGGAAGGCCCACGGCCCCACCGACCGGCCAGATTTCTCGGGGCGGGGCGGGGGCGCGGGACCGGAGAACCGCCTCGGCGCCACATCACTTAGTCGACGACACCGGCGGGGGTGTTGCACAGAATGCCCTGCTCCAGCTGTACAGATGGAAAAAAAGTCAGGTCCGAATTTCTTCTATACTAGGAGGCAGACATCAAATCTGGATCTCGAACTTACGATAGGCAGGACACAGCAGCGGGCACGCTGGCCGATGGCGGAGCACACGGCGCTGAAGTCGTCGGCGCTGGTGGCCGTCTTAGAAGGGTTGCCGCAATCAAGGTCCGCAACACCGAGGACGTCGGTCGCGCAGCACTGGGCGGTGCCGTAAAGGCCGGAGCAGGGGACGTAGGGGGTCTGGCGCTCCTCAACGGTGGGAGCGGCGAGGGCGGCACCGGCAAAGAGGGCGGCGGCAACGGCGAAGAACTTCATGTTGGCTTTGGGTAGTAAGGTAAGAGCTTTGAGGTAGTTTGGATTATGATTATTAATGTGATGGAAGATTGGTAACAAGTAGTAGCGAGAGGGCTTGTTGTAGCGATTGAATGCTTTTCGTTGAAGCTGATGGAGAACAGGATATGATTGTCCCAGATCCGGGGAAGACTTGATGCTTCTTATACTTTGCGATGCAGCATACCTGGTTCTGTCTTCCTCCTCCTTTGCACTGTCAAGTTAACGACGTCGAGCCAATTTGCACACGACTTTGCGTCACTTCAGCTGTTGCTACTTTGTAGATAAACAAGGACCTGGGAGACAGACCAGATCGTCGTCACAAAGCCATGGTGATCGACATACTAAGAATGATATAGCTATCTCATCGAAGAGCTCGGCACCGTCTTCCATGAATGAGAGTCTCTTGGCTCCCTCAGGCCGTCTTCAGATGAAACGGCGGCAGCGAACCATGGTCCTTAGCACAGAGTGCCAACTGCTCAATCCTTGCGAGTAATGGGTCGGGGTCAGGGCATGGACGGTACGAAGCTGAACGGCAGAGACAGCACGCATCTTCCAAGTACCTGGTAGAAGCATGGTCGAGGTCAATTTCCCTACTGGGGTCCGTTTTCCGCTTCATTTGCACACCGTCATTGCCATTGATACGAGCCCCTAGGATGACGAAAACGGAAACGATAAACGGGTTGGACTGTGTGTTCGCCACATATATCAGGCCCTGATATAGGCGACGGTTCACCCCTGAGCTACTCCGTCAGTGGCGCCAGACACTGAGTGTTGAGCCACACGGCGATAGCGGACTGGCGGATCAAGCTGCCAAAACAAGGAAATCACCTCCGGGCCGGCGCGTCGATGAGCTGGAAGGAAAAAGCCGCTTGGCTAGGTTCGCACAGGTGACTTCGCCTGAGCAGATTTGTGTACTGGTGCGCCGCCCTTTGCTTTCCTCGACCATGATCGAGCAGCGATGCAATTCGTGGAGTAGGTAATGACACATGAACCCTCGCGTTCCGGACACTTGCCAGAAGACGCCCATCGTCGGTCCAGGAGGTCTCCCTTGGGAGATTCTACAACGGCATTGACGCCCTGGAAATGAGCAGAACTAGGGGTCTCTGGCAGATAGAAAGACTCTCGGTGGAGGCTGAGACAACAATGCAGGTACAGTACGATGACCACATGGGAGTGCGGTTGCACTGGCTGACATTCAGGGTGCCGCCAAGGGTTTTCCGCAGCAGGGACTGTCTGCGCTGGGAAGCTTTGGCGAAGGTCTTGGAAACGACAATTTCGTCAGAGCAGAGTTCTGGAAGGGTGTGGTCGTTTGCGGCATTGGGTAAGGCGGGAGTGCTCTTTGCATGATGGGAGGCGATTGTTTGGTTGCAGCGTATTGGCCGGGGTGCAAAGGGATGACGTACCGGAGCCTCAATAGCAGCGGTCCAGTAACCAAGCACAGGCAAGACAGGCAATTCTGCGCGGGGGAAACGGCTCAACGGCCAAAACAAAGGCGGCGGACGATCTCAGCCCTGTTGGGAAAACAGATCGCGAAGCACCGTGTGGCGGCAGCATGGCCGAGAGTTGAGGGCAGGGAACGGCACCTGTTCAGTGGAGGCCTAGCTCCCCTGTCCTCCAGGGGGCCGCCAGTGACGATGACGGGAAGGCCCACCACGACGACAGCCATCCCCGCAAAAATCAAGCCACGCAGGGGGCACTGAGGCACTGAAGGGAATGAAGTACCGGCCTCTAGTGCGATGCTCCAGGGCCTGCAGGGCCAATCCATGGCACCTGCACCGCAACATCCATCCATGGAGGGCTGGAGAAGCGGCCCTGTTCCAAGGCACAGAGGCACAGTAACGGCGCTCATGGTGCTCACGGTGCTGGAACGTTGGATCCCTGTCGTCCGACCGTGCCGACTTGGGCACCTGTTGCCAACGAATTACCACCGTCAATGCAACGCTGTGATTCAATGACCGTCATCATGCGCGGTTCCTGCAATCTCTCGTCTCGCCGTTTCCTGCTTTGAGGCCATGTCCAAAACACAGACGGAGGTGGTGTGAACCTCGCCCTATGTAACCCACCCTCGAGCTCTCTCCGTTTCCTTATCAAGGCTAGTCAAAGCCTACCAGCCTACCTAGGTAGGGAGGCAGAGCATCATCAGTCCTCTCTGGCCGGCCGGATTGCAAGTTTTCATTCGTTGTCCACCTGCCGCGAGGAGTGATCGCCATCGAAGGCTGATCCGCGCAATGGCACAAGAGCTTGCCCGCGAGACGATGGCCCTTCCCTTCAGTTTCCGCCACCATGCGAAACTCAGCAAACCCATGTTCTATTCTTGAAAAGGCGGTCATTCTCAGCCCCTTGCCCACGCGCCCAGGGCCGTGAACCTTCTTGGGTGGAGTCTGCAGCTTGATTGCGGAGTGGGCAACGCCGAATCAGGCAATTCTGTGTCGATATCGACGATCCATCGAGAGGCACTGGCACGACTGGACAGTTCCAGACCAGCAGTCCCTTGTAATTCGCATTAATTAATCCCGCCTCAGCTTGCTCGAGCCTCCAACACCGTTTAGCACGTTCTTCAGGCCTGATCGACGCTCACACTTATCGGAGAATTTCCGCCTCTCTCATTTCCAGAACATGAGATCAGCGCTCGCTTGGCAGGAGCAACAACAGGTTTTTGGGAAACTATCTCAATACCAGATTGCACTGGCACGCTTGGCCGGCTCGTCCGGATTTGCAGGTGGGACTCCGTGGCTGACTTCACGATGTAACATATGCAGTCGGAGACCGCGTCGCAAGAGCTTCAACCATGCTTCTTGGCTTGCGTTTTCAGCTGGGCAGGGAAGCATCCCGAGCGAGGTCTACTTCGTACACTTGCTTCTCGTTTCCATTGTAGGTATGTCGATCCGGGAGGGAACCGGCCCCCATTGAAGTCTGGTCCAAGGCTTTGGACGATGCCATTTGGAGTTGCGGAATGCAGGATAATCATGATCATGGCACGCAACGATTATGGTAGGTGAAAGTGACGAATTAGGCTGTATTCGAGAACCAGAGACGTGGTAAGACTCCAATATTTATGTACGAAGGAGACAGCATTCTTTGATCAAGATACAGTAAGAGCGAAAGAAAGGAAAGTAGCCATGTATTCTAGGAGGCGATAAAGGGGTATCGTAGGAAAGAGAAGTGTGAAAGAGCAGGCCCTAACGCCTTGGTCAAGCATCATCCTTTACTTCTATCATCTCGAGGCACATCTTGAGAAATCTCTCCCTGTACTCTTGGGGGGTGGTCGTGATACTCATGGGACCATGTCCTGTGATCAAATCCCATGTCTTGATCAACAAGGTCATCAGCATTGGCTGTATTTTGTGTTTGGCCCAGAAGAAGTCGAGGATCGACGCGCGGAAGATGTGTTTCCCATCTGATGAGGGCACGCCCGTTCGCCAAGAGGGCGGCAATGGTGGGACGGACGGCGGATTCTGCGGCACAGCATCCGCCCCTTCAGTGTTGGACGGTCCGGGCTCTGTGGCTGCCACCGGGTCCTCCGACTTGATCCTGACCAAAAAGAGCGAGTAATCCACCGCATTGTGATCGGCAAGGAACTTTGTATCTCGTTCTAGAGCCGCGACAAAAGCCTTGGCGTCCTTGTCGCTGAGAACGATCTTGTCGTGGAATTCGTCGGCAAGCTGGTCCTTGGTCGCGTCACTTGTCAAGCGACCGTCGGCGATGTCACGCTCGGGATAGAAGTAGCTTGTAGGCTTGAGGTCCCAGTGCTCCCATCCATCCTCGGCCTTTTCGGATCCATACATTATATTCTCCATGACGATGTGATGGCTTGGGGCCATGCGCAAGGTGCGGCCCAGCGCACGGTCCGTGCAGCCCAAGAACTCACAGATCCGGACGAGGAGAGATGTCGGCTGCTGGGCCATGTAGGCAAGGTAGGGCTCGACGAGATCATTCTCGAAGAACGAGTGTTCGAAGTGTCGCGGGATGGATTTCACGAGATATTGTTGATTCCAGGTGGAGAAGAATGTCTAAGAGGATCATTGTCAGTATTGGGAGATGCGATCTCGGAATACTCGTGCCTGAACTTACGGAGCCGGAGAAGCCCATGTCTCCCATGGCACGGAGTGCGGCCCCATCTCGCTCTTCGTTCAAGAACGCGGCCACATAATCGTCGTCATTGACGTTCCAGTGCTCCGATCGAATGTTCTGAAACTCGACAGGTCGTATTTTGTGAAGTGGGAGCTGGTAGAGGGAGAAGAAAGCAGAGAAGAGGGCGAGGATGCGGCCAAGACGGTTTGCGCTACGGCCCTGGGTGGGTCGCCGCCGTGTTATGGCGCGCACGACGGACCTTGCTATGGCCTCTTTGCGCCCCATCACGGGTGGGCTTCTGGTCGCGAAGGAGAGTGGTGGGTTTATCTTGATGGATGCTTTCTCTCTCTCTCTTCTGATGGAGTTCCGCCTCGTACTCCGTAGCACTTGAGGCAGCTACTCATCTTTGACGTCACTCATCCACGCCCACTCGCCTTATCGATAAGCCTCGTGGGTGCGCCTTATCTCTCCAGGCAAGATATCGCAAGAAAGGGCTCAGTCAGCCGCTCAGCCACCCAGCCACTTGCATCACGAGCTCAACTCGATGCAAGCAGAGCCGAAACGGACTTGAATGGGACGAGATCAGATCATATCGCGGAATTAAATCCTTCCCCGAGCTGCTTGGAACGAGAGCGGGCAGCATCCCTTCCCGAGTTTCATCCAACCTAGCACGCGTGCAAAAATCCAACCCCTTGACAGGCTCGCTGGAATTCTGCTCTCAGATGATGCTCATGGCCAACCCCGGAAGAAATTCGATTTTTTCCATATCCTATGATGCATAGCCCGCGCAGCCGACACCGGGTGCCTCGCGTACTCCCGTCGTGTCTCAAGCCATGACATGCTAAAGTCAGGAATATTGGGTTCACATTCCCGATATCACCTCCTGTGCATGTAAAAAGCAATATTCAGACCGTGCTACCTTGTGGAAGCCCAGATCGGACTTTTGCAATGCATTCATGGAAATGAGGCGACCCAAACTTGCATACGGGTATGCATGAATCCTTGCACGCAATTCGAGTATATGCTTGTTCGAGAGCTAGATGCCAGGCAAGGGCCAAGACAAACTATCCGAACCCTACATCGCCTCACAAAGTATATCTTTCGGATAGGTAATTTTACAAGAGACAGGTGTGCTTTTTCCCAGACCAAGGAGCCGGCGCGGAGGCGAAACTCCTGGTTTTTCACTCGCACCACCCTTTTGTGATCATCGTCATCACCTTCCCTGTACCACCCGCGTCAACGAACGAGGGCCGGTGCCCGAACCATCCTGTCTTACACCCTAGCGATGATCCTCTTCTGCCAGGCTTGGACAAGGCTAAGCAGGCTTGAGTGTTGCGGAGTTGGGCTCACTCTGAGACGATTGTTGCTGTTGTCTGATAGGACGATGTCCTCGGGATTGAGGAGAAGACTACGATCGACGTTGCGAAGGGAGGCGGAGACGGGAGCTAGCGTCAACGTGCCGCCCCGGGCTCAAGGTCGTGGCATTTTAGTCTGTTCTCCTTTCTTAGTCTTTCATCAGCCATCTTCCGTGGGGGGCGTTTCATGACCGACCTGTTTACATTCCATAAACCTTAAGTCCTCGTCTCGAGCCGCATTCTTCCTGGCGGCGGCAGCTGTTCGTTCTGACAGGTTCCTAAAAGGACATCCCATGAATAATTCCGGGTGTCTGGGAAACATTTTCATGGTTGCCACACAGCCCTCGAAAGGCGCAAGCACTGATCCTGGTCGCTGATACTGAGGATCTATCACAACAAAGCCAGGTAGGTCAGCAAAGAAGAAAGCATAAGCTTCAAGAGGAAAATGAAAAGCGACTACTGCAGGAACTTGGCTTGGCCTTGGCCTGTCCGAAGTTGAGCCACAGTAAGACCCAATTAGACTTGCCGTTTCTCTATCCTCATGCAAGCCATGCAAGGGCTATTGGCTGGTCCGAGACACGGGACAAGCCTTGGTGAGGCAAGTCTTGTGCATAATCTCAAGATCATCACACACGGCAAGAGTACCGATTCCCGATCTATTGTTCACTTGTAGACAGTTCCGCCCAGACAAAGAAGAATGACCCGGTGCCAACAAGCTTGTATCTGGAGCTCAACAGCTACATCGCAACCTAGTAAGACAAGTTCCGAAACCAAACTGTCGATAGCTCGCGCCACTGAGCGACAGGGCTTACGCCTCCTTGCCTCTATCACGTTCCAAAGCCTCTCCGGACGTTTTACTCAACAAGCCTCGCCATGCAGTTGAGCAATATCATGGCACGATTATCTGGGTATAAAGAGAGGTTCTCATCCCCGATTCCTACCTCGTCTCGATTCTCGTTTACCACCACAACAACGATTTCCTTCTTCATTCGTTTTCGCTCCTTAAACTTTCGTTCGTCAGGCATCATCTGCCCACCATGCAGCCGATTGTTGCCCTCATGCTCGCCGCCCTTCCGGCGGCGATGGCTCAATGTGCCAAAAACAACTGCCTCCGGGAAGTCGCGGGAACCCGAGCCCGGGTTGTTCCCATGTCCAGCCGCCGTGATGACTGCTCGGACTTTATGACTACCACAATCTTTCAGGGTGCAGGGTAAGTAGTTCCACGCCTGAACTTCAGTTTCGAATTTAATCGAAACCGACTGACATCGATAAAAAGTTTCCAAAATAACACCCATCTTGTGCCCACCTATATCACCAAGTGTGCTGGCAACTCTGCCTACTCCTCGGCTTGCAGCTGCTGGGGCATCACCGCAGCCGTCATCACGATTGGACCCAATATCACCACCACAGAGCCCCCGGTCGTCTCCACGACCGAAGAGCCAACATTCGTTACTACTACGGAAATCGAGTCTACCCCGTTCCCGAGTTCGTCGGAGTTCACAACCACTGAGGTCCCTAGCACCACTGAATCCCCCACGGAAACGCCTACCACGTTTGAGACCTCGACTATCACTGAGTCGCCCTCCAGCAGCGAGGAGCCGACCACTTCGTCTACGACGGAAGAGTCCTCCACCACCGCCGGGCCAGTGAGCTCATCCGAGACAGAGACCGAGACCAATGGCCCGGTCTCTGAGACCAGCACTTCCGAGGCCCCCGTCTCTACCACTTTAGGGGAATCCACCACGGCAGCCAGCTCAACTGAAGTCTCAACAACTGAGATCTCATCCACGGTAATCAGCTCGACAGAGGTCTCATCCACCGAGACAAGCTCTTCAGAGGGTACGGCTTCCGAAGAGCCCACTTTCGTCAGCACTACGGGAGCGTCCACAACTGAAGAGCCTACTCTGACCAGCTCAACTCAGGTCTCTACGACTGAAGAGCCCACGACGGTTCGCTCGACTGAAGTCTCTACGACTGAGGCGCCAGTCAGCTCAACCGAGACGGCCACCACCGGGCCTGTCACTGAGACCACCACGGAGGAGAGCACAATGATGAGCTCAACTGAGACTACTACGGAAACCAGCACTTCTGAGCCCAGTGGGACCAGCTCGACTGAGGGACCGTCGACAACTGAAGGATCTACAGTGATCAGCTCTACTGAAGTTCCCACCTCAACGGAAGAGCCCACTCTTACGAGCTCGTCTGAGACAGCCACTGTGGAGCCGACCTTCATCAGCACGACGGGGAGCCCCTCTGACACCAGCACTGCGGCGCCTTCCAGCAGCACCGAGGAGCCAAGCTCTACCATTCCTTCCACGACAGAGGAGCCTAGCTCTACTGCTGTTCCCACGACCTCAGAGGCACCCAGTTCGGCCATTGCCTCCACCACAGAGGAGTCCAGTTCTACTGTCGCCTCTACCAGTGAAGAGGCAAGCTCTACCGCTGCTTCCAGCACAGAAGAGTCTAGCTCAACCGCTAGCTCCTCGACTGAGGAGCCTAGCTCGACTGTGGTTTCGAGCACAGAGGCGCCCAGCTCAACAGTTGTCTCCACGACTGAAGGCTCCAGCTCAGCCGCGGCCTCTACTACCGAGGAGTCCAGCTCTTCTGCAGCATCATCTACTGAAGAAGCTAGCTCTACCATCGCTTCCAGCACGGTAGAGCCTAGTTCAGCTACTAGCTCGTCAACTGAGGAGCCTAGCTCAACTGCGGCTTCCACCACAGAGGCAGCCAGCTCAACAGCTGTCTCAACGACCGAAGGCACCAGCTCAACCGCAGCCTCTACCACCGAGCCCAGCTCCACTGCAGCATCGTCTACTGAGGAGCCGACCTCAACTGTAGCCCCTAGCAGCGAGGCCAGCTCCAGTGCCGCTTCGACTTCAGAAGAGCCAACCTCTACCGCCGTCTCTACTACTGAGGAGCCTACTTCCACTGTAGCCTCTACAACCGGGGAGGCAAGCTCTACAGCTGTATCGAGCACGGAGGAGCTTAGCTCAACTTTCGGCTCGTCGACTGAAGAATCAAGCTCGACGATCGCCTCCACGACTGCAGAGCCCAGCTCAACCATTCTGACTACCACTACTGAAACTCTCTCGTCGGAGACCGGCTCCACAGCGGCCTCGACCTCAAGCGAGGAGCCAAGCTCTGCTGCTGTCTCTACCACTACAGAGGTAAGCTCGACTGCTGCCTCGACGACCGAGGAACCCAGCTCGACCGTTCTGGCCACTACGACTGAGACTGTCTCGCCGTCGTCGGAGGCCAGTTCGGCTGAGGCCACGACATCAACGGAGGAGCCAAGCTCCGCCGCTGCTTCCACGACTGCAGTAGAGCCCAGCTCGACTGTTGTGGTCACGGCGACGGAGACGCTCTCATCAGCATCAGAGACCACCAGCACGCCTGAGGTCACCACCTCGACTGAGACGACGATTGTGGCTCCCACGTTCGTCAGCACCACGGAGGGATCCACTGAGGCAAGTACCACTGAGGCCAGCACTGCTGGCGCCAGCAGCACAGAGGCGGCGGCGAGCAGCGCTGAAAGCAACACTACTACTGCGGCGGCGAGTACCACTGAGTCCAGCAGCATTGAGGTGAGCACAAGTACCAGCACTGTTACGGAGACGGCGAGCAGCGCCGAGGCGAGCACTACCGAGGTGAGCACCACTGAGCCAACATCGGCGACGAACTCAACTGAAGCCCCCAATAGTAACGCAACTGAGGTTGCAGCGAGCTCGACTGCGGCTCCGAGCTCCATCGAGGCTTCGTCGACAAACGTAGAGCCCGTCTTGACGGGCATTACCCAGTCCCCGGAGTCTACGGAGTCGAGCGGAGTCGAGTCTTCGACGGAAGTATCCCCTACATCACTGTCGACATTTACTACAAGAACCACGCAAGAGCCTGGCGCTACCGAATTTCCCACTTTTGATTCTACCATCACCGAGATCCCCAGCTCAACCGTATCCAGTACCTTTGAGCCCAGCATCACAAATCTCAGCTCTTCTGAACCCAATACCACTCAGACGCCATCCATAACTGAAGCTCCAACTTCCAGCTCGTCTAGCAGCACCTCGAGTCCCACAACCACGAGTGAGTGTGCCCGCGGCCTCGAATATGCCTTCTACGACCTGTCCCCCGGCAACGGCAAGGGCCTCATACCCAACAACGGGCCCGGCAATAGGTACAGAGACTTTTTCAATGTGGCCAGCGTCAAGGGCGTCACTCCCAACATCACCGGCGTCTCCAATCAAATCAGTTATACCGCGGGCTGCGACTCCGAAGACATTCCTACCATCGATGGCGTCGACCGCCCGGGGTACCACCCCGACTACGCCGCCCTCGCCCACCGCACCTACTTCAAAGTTCCCTCCAACGGCACCTACACTGTCAACGTCCGTGGCGACGAGATCACACTGGTCTGGATCGGCATCAACGCGGTCCAGGGCTGGACTGTTGAGAATGCCAATGTTATTTCCGATGTCAGCGAGAGTCCCGCTACGTATTCGTTTGACGCCGTTGAGGGTGACTATTTGCCTATTCGGGTTCTTTATGTCAACGCGCAAGGGTGCTCGCAGCTTTCCGTAACCCTACTCGATCAGGAGACCTCGTACCTCACCTCGGCTCGTGACAGTGAGGCTATTGTCCAGAGCTGCGCGAATGAGTACGCTCCCGAGTGGCCTGCATGGGAAGATGAGTTGTAAATGATTGGTTTCTGAGGCGAAGCTTAATTGGGACGGATAATAATGGCCTCGGTGATGGCGATGTATCATTCACTACTTTCCTTTTCCACACAAGGTTCTTGCGGTTCACTTTCCTAGCTTCAGATCAAATTTGTTTCAGTACTGTATGCATAGCTATTGACTAGCCATGCAGACCACACCTTAACACTTAGAGCAGACAATTTCATTTCCATTTGTAACTCTCACACCCCGCGCTTTTGGAGATAAAGATTAGGTGATTGACACATGAGTGACAGCTGATAATTTGCGTGTACGGATGAGCCGATCGTGAGGAGGTTACGTCGAGCAATCTAGGCTCTGACTGATTTGTCACAATACTTCACAGTCTTAATCCGACTGATTACGTTCCAACATCGTCCGCAACGAGTCTTTCTTACAGTATCCATACTAGTAGAACAGGACCTGACTTATCACGCATATCGTCCCGATTTGAAGATAGGTACAATTCGCCGAGTGTGAGGCTACACATGCGTCACCTCTTCACGAGTTTCCAGACCGCTACACGTCTATTTAAGAGCACTTTCTTGCCACATTAGACAGCTCCTATGAACAGCACTAAAGATTCCGAATAATGCAAAAGCCATGTCTGAATCCAATGCAACAGCTAGGTCTGCTTCTAGGCATACGATCGGCTCAGAAGACAGTTTCCACGTTAGTCTACGCCGCCACATGCACCAGAGATTTGGCACGGAAGCTAATCAGATCTAGACGGCCAATACTGAGCCACCGTACGAGCTCAAAGACCTTCCTGATCCGCCCTTGGGTACACTTGTCTGCGAGTTCCGAAGATTGCTAGGGTGCGAAGCTACCTTTGACAACAACGATGTGGAGGCATGGATCCGCCACATCGAGGTCGATCACTTGCAGGACCAACACCCAGAAGCTCTCGACTGCTGGTTCTGCAGCATGTCGTTCCGGCTTGGCGAGAGTCATCATGAGAGCAAGTGGGCGGACAAAGAAGGCCTGTTCAGAGTTCGCATGGAGCACATCTACTCGCAGCATCTCGAGGCGCCCACCATCTCCCTCTGCCGAGACATGAAGATGGATTACTTGATGGTCTCCCACCTCTATCTGTGTGGAATAATTGACGAGAAGATCTGGGACGCTGCGACCAGGGCTCTCGATGAAGATGTGTCAGACTTTCAGACGGCTCCTGAGGATCGCCCAAAGGTCATTTATAAGCAGGACATCCTTGACGAACAGCACAGGTATATCTACAACCAAGAGAAGGAGGACCGAATGCGCAGGCGGGCACGCACGAGCAAGTCGCCGTTTGGCTATCGGGCGACCCGAAACGACAACCCGTCCATGTGGATGTACACACAACTTTCCACTGAAGAGATGCGCTACCGGTTGCAAACTATAGAGCGCTGGGCTAGAGCTCGCGGCTATGAAATCATCGATGAAAGTCACTCTCGGCCAAGGGCAGAGGAGCGGAGAGAGGAGGCAGACGTCAAGGGGAAGGGCAAAGAACTATAGATTGGACTCAAGCGGGCAAGGTAAAGTAAGATAGACGACTGCATAGACATTCATACAGTGCTTTTGGGGGCGGGATGTTCTTGGGGTTCTTCAAACATGTCTGAATGAATATAATTGACTACTTCGTATCATGGTTTAGGAAGGCTGGAAGAAGTTTTGTCCAGTCGGTGCTATTTTCTATACAGGCCCATTGAAAACTAGATGTGCTCGTTGCCGAAGTCGACCAACACGTTTTGGAGCCCACGATGCATGTTCAACCAATACGCGAGCACTTACTTGGCAGGTTGTGTATGCTTGACTCGGAAGCGCTGGGCTACAACAACTTTGAAGGCCAACTATCGAGCGTTCCGGGCTGGCAGTACTACCATACCGCCAGAGTGCTCATGAGCTTTCATAACTGGCCTGAGAACACGACGGTGTTTGAGACTAGTCGTAGAAGGAGGTAAGCTCCGGCTCGTAGTATATGATTTGTAGAACTTATGCCCTGGCTTGTTGAGTCCCGGATTCAGGCCCACTCGACTGTCGCGCAGCATCCCAATGTCAGTTTTGTTGGGAGTCACCATCAACGGGACTCCCAGTTATTGGGACTACCTATCTAGAGGTGGATATGTCTTTTCCGGTGACATGCATAGAAACAAGTGACTTGTTTGACTCCACTGTCCGCGAGAGTTGACAGAAAAGGATCCGAGTTGGTTATATGACACCATGGCAGACGTGTAAGGCACTGTTTCTAGACTAGTGAAATATGCCCTTGCGTTCGTAGGATTGTTCCGAAGACAAGCTACTGGAGTGACAAGGGTGAATGCACTCAGAAAATGCCAAATCCTTCGGCACATTTGATCTGTCATAATGCCTAGTATGCCTGCGTTGATCCACTGATCGGCAGAACCCCGCTTCGAACCGGGCTACCCAGCTCCATCAAGTCGATCAAGTCGATCAAGTCGACCTTGTCATCCCTGTTGAAACCTCGAAAAGTCACAAAAGAACAATACGACTTGCCGCCATGAGTGAAGCGGTCGAGATTGCCCCGCGGACGGGGACCTCCTTCGTACTGCGCAAAGGCCAGCGCCACCCCTCAGCAACGCGGGTGACCACACTGGCTTTGTTGCCGAGATGGATCTGATTATTGCCCTGACTGCGTGCTCGGCTTTGCAGTCGAATGGTGGTAGTTTCAAGCCCATCCAATATCGCATTCAACAACGCACAGCCTCACGGTATCCGCGAACATGACGTGCAAAAAGAACAGAAATATTGGTCGCCCTATGATAGTCTTTTCTATCGAGTACATCAAGAGTACACCATTAGATATTAGAGAGAGCTTTCCGATCTCGAGCCGCTCTTCAGGTTGAGATCCCTCATGTGCACCAGCTGCGCCTCGTCGTTGTCCCTGTCTCCATAATCTACAGCAAACGTCTTCTGGCACACGATGCCCTTGGGCCCGGTCCTTTCGTTCGAGCTCGAGGTCGTCGAGACGGCGACGTTGCCCATATTCTTGACCCTGCTCCTCTGACTCCTCTGGCTCTTCTGGTTCTGCGAAGCGTGGCCGCTGCCGTAGTTTGCGTAGTAGTGGCGGGTCGAGCCCATGAGCTTGGGGAACAGCCGGACGAGGATCAGCCGCAGGGACGGCATACAGGCGCAGATGATGCCGACGTTGACCTCGATGGTGGACCAGTTGGAGATGTCCCAGTTGTCCCACGTCGGGTTGACCGAATTTGCGAAATGAACCAGCGACGAGAGCCGAAGGATACTAACGACGGTCACACTATCAGACATCTAGTGGTTAGCGAATGTGCCATAGCTATAGAAAGAACATTGACCGGGTTCACTTACAAGGTGCCCACACAAAACATCATGGCCACACCGATCTTCTTCTTCCAGTGCAGGTTCAAGTCCCTCAGCTGCCAGAGAGGAATGGCAAGCATCCACAAGTCCAGGGAGATGCCAATGGCAGCATTCGCCCAGGGGATAGCGTTGATGTTGAGGCACTTGCCCTGGTGCTCTCCATCCCATTTGTCCCAGAAGAAGCTGATCGGCGAGCATTGGAATATGGCGAGGAAAATGAACGTCAGGCAGAAGACAGTCGTGAAGGCGATGGTGCCCCAGATTGTGCGCCGCACACCAGGTGCCGGGAAGATGCGCAGGTAGAAGAAAAGCATAGACAGCTTGAACATGTTGATGTGCAGAAAGTAGAGCACCTCCATGATGTAGAGATAACGACCAAAGTCTGTAACCATCTCGAAGGGAAGGGTCCAGACGTCCCGGCCAAGTCCGTGCGCCGTGAGACCTCGTTCGTTGAGCACAGTACTCGGTATGCCGAAAATCAAAGCGGCCAGGATGAGCCAGTCGTCCATCCCAATCTCGGCTTTGGCGACGAATTGCCGGAAACCCAGACGGAGGAGGACCACGACCGCTGAGATGGTGCCTAGCGTGTTGGAAATAATGTTGTACTCTGTCGTCTTATCGCGAATAGGCGCGTGGCAATTCGTAGATGTCACATTCTTGGTGACTGAATGCCGAACGTAAGTCAGTCCTTGAAGCCATGCATGGAGGCTTTTGAGGCGGCGAATCACTCACATAGTGCCTGCTTGACCGTGCAGCTAGCTAGGACACAGTTCGTGACAGAGTCCTGCAGCTGAGCATTGAGGCACAGGCAGGTCTGGTTCGTAGCTGCGCATGGTGATTCGACAATGGCCTTGCTCAGGCAAACCAACTGTCCTTGAAATCAGCAATGTACGACAGATGCCAACTTGTACGCACTGGACGCAAGACTCACAGCACATGGAGGTAGTGATGTAAGGTCGGCTGCAGTCGAAGAGCTTGAAGCTGGGGACGTCCCCTGCGCCAGGGCCCCGGACAACAGCCCCCCGAAGAGGAAGGCCAGCGACAGGTGCACCTTCATCGTGCCTGGTGTTGGTCTGGAGGATGGAGAATGAGAGGAGAGGCCCTGGTTATCAGATGTCAAATAAAATGAGAGACGTCCTGGTCGGACTGCGGCCCTGCCGGCATGTGATCCGCTATCAGATCCTCTTCTGGAGGGAGCGACAGAGTAGGTCGTGATGAAAGAAGAAGTGATTGTCGCAGGAGGTCCCCGTGTCGACAGCGTGCACCCCGTTCAAGTATCTTTCTGACCCGAATTCGTGGGCATGCCCCTGTCCGTCCACCTGAGGATTGGCGCGGTGCAGGACTGGAGGATGAGACGAAACACCCGCTCGCTGCTGGCCTCGACCTTATCCCTGTGTCCCACACGATGCTATGGACATGCATACCCCTATCCTGAAAATCGGCCGAGGCCCCACGGAGGACCGATCTGTTCCAAGGGGACTAAATGTTCGCCGGCTGCCCGGCCCCATATCCCCTTTTGGCGAAAACAAGCGTTGGTCTCCCAGCGGCGCAGTCCCGTGTGTCAAAGCGTAGCGTTAGGGTTCTGGTTCCGCACCAACCTGTGCGTTCTTTTGGGTCTTCTAGACCCACGTCAACACCGACTACGAGTCTCGTTTTCCCGTTCTTGTTGCCGTCGTGTGCCGCCTCGAATGCTGCCGACACTGGCCACACCTCGAAGGCACATTCGGTCAAGCTTCGGTGTCATCGAATCCACCTTCTGCAAAATTTGCGCTCTTAGGCCACCCAATAAAGTGCGAAAGCAACCCAACCTTCTGTGAGCCCATCAGTTGAGCTGAATCATGGGTGCCAAAGGCGTGAAACCTTAGCGGGCTCATGCTCTGAGAGTGCGTGGATGGACTACCAAGCTCACCTGTCGTACGGTCTGCCTACGAAGCACAAGTACGGAGTACGGGACCAAAACTCCACATGCCCTCTGGGCGGTTGCTAGCTATTTCGCTGTCAGTTGATGTGCCTTGACAGGTGAGATTGTGTGGCTTGCCTTCGACTCGGCGACACAGTGGCGCGGTCCGCACCCCCATCCCGTCCGTCGGATGTCCCCTTGACGGATGCTACCGCAAGACAGAGTTTTTTTTTCATTCACTTTTCATGGCACCACTACGAGTCATAGCCTCAGAAGGTGGCTTTATCTTGCGTCGCTATCCCTCGTGGGCTTCCTCTGACGAGCATTGTTTCAAGGGTTCCGGAATGATCGCCGACAAGCGAACCAAAGGATTCTGGAGACGATCGGATCTGCTCACAGACCCGCCGATGTCCAACTGTATTTGTACTTGTATATTAGGGCTGACGTAGAGGGAGTAGCGTAGCCAAAAAGAACGTTAGAATTCTCCTCCACTCCCCCGGCTCCATGCCTCGGTATTGTCAAACAGGGGCCATGGAAACGAACTTGGACAAGAGCAGAACAAGTACCCCATCATCATCAGGGGACGCTTTGACATCTGGCAGCTTGGTATTGACGCTATTTTATTTATGAAGCAGCATTCGCTACCTAGCGAGTGGTGCCCAGATATCAAATGGCCTTTGTCCCAACCGCTTTCAACCTTTATCGCGCATCGCGACCGCCGCCTCTTTCGGCCAAGTCGGGATGCCCCGGTCTCGCCTGAGGGGCGCCATACCACGTTGTTGGACGGTAGTTGTGTACCTCCGTATGGGGCAACACGAAAACTTGGACAGCCATTCATGCGGCTCCAGAATCGAGCGGAGCTCAGTGTGATTAGGTACAGACTGGTGGCCCTCTCTGGTATTTGAAGATGTTCTGAAGATCATCATCCCGGCTGCTTATCACCCGATGCTAGCCAAAGGCCGGGTTCCGGGTTCGGCGGTATTGAGTGTGATCGCTCGATAAAACTGCTGCTCATGGCCATTTGCATCCGACTAACAAACCTTGGAAAAGGAAATTGCCTCGCATCAGGTCTGCACCAGCAAGCGAAGGGGAAAAGAGCGCCCCGGACAAGCCAAGAGAGCCGCACATGATTGCCACACGGCGATCTGATGTTGAGTCCAGTGCTCTGCCGTGAAGGTTGGCACTAAATTTATCTTTCCGAGAATGCCTCTCTGCAGCGAGAACGGGAGGCCGGGTATTGGCCGGGCGCCTCTCTTTCTTGCATTGCCAATCGCTCCCCTATCACTGGCATTGTGTGTCGCGGCTTTTTAGCCATCCGATTGAGCTACTGGGGCCTGCAGCAAAAAGAATGACCCAATGCGACGCCAGGAGGAGAATGCTACATCCTGAACCTTGATTGCCTCAGGGATCGGTCCTTTGTGGTTACATACTGGTTATCTGATACACTCTTATGTCAGCTTCAGGGTTCATTATATCAGCATCAGGGTCTTGACCAGCACAGAGCCTGGTTGGATGTCGGTGAAATTGAAGCTCCTGAAGAATGCGACGTTCTTCTAGGTATCACATTGCTCCTTATGTCCGCAGAAAGGATGGTCAACTAGATACTGAGATGGCTTTCGTGTTGATTTCGGACATAAAACAATCGTCCGAGGGTGTGATATGTAATCACCCATCACTGGACAGATATCGCAGCCCCTATATCACGGCCGAATGGTTCGCTGCCTACTATATGCGGCTAAAAGGACAAGCCTTGCTCAGCGTTCTTGACGTCGTCACTGCCGCCGATACCCTCCCTTCAAGCTCCGTCTTCCAAAAGTAGAGGCTCTCTTGCCACGGAAGAATACTGCAGCACCCCCAAATGGCCAAGACGATCTGTCGAGAGTGGCCACTCAATCGCGAGCAGCCGCCAGATCTGGGGACATGCTGTTCGCGGACAGCCTCTGCTTTTATATAGCCGTTGCCTCCTCTGGCCGACCCGGTACAGAGTTTAAATGTGTGCCGTTGTCGTGTGTCTCCCCATCCAAGTGCCGAGGCACCTCTCACATCAGCGAGCGGCTTCCCTTGATTCGCGAATAGGCTGTGCGATCTCGTCCACACAGGGAAAATCTGCCTAGTCCGAGCCAAGTCACCAAACAAGACAATATGTAAGCCTCATCCACTCTTGATGTCGGCGTGTCTTCCAAGTTGGGCTACTGGGCTATTGGGGATACTTGGCAGATCCCAACTATTCATGGCTGGGCGTTTTGGTAAATGAAGCTAATCCCAGAGTAACGTGGACTATCGCAGCGCTACCTGAGAGTGCGACAACTAGCGACTCGGCACTTGGGCGCTCCAGTTCGACATCACGATGAAGTTGGCTTCGGGTTTGGCGTGGGCAGCCGCTCTGTTGGGCTCAGGTAGGCCGGCGCGCTGGATGACCATCAGTTCCATGTGCTGACAGCCTGGGCTTCTGATCAGCAACCGGCGTCACGGCCGCCGATTCAGTCGTGTATCAAGACTACGAGACGGGATTCACCTTCTCCCAATACAGTGCCAAGTACACGCTCCAGCAGAGCATGGTGTTCCGTACAGCGATACCGAGTAGCGCTCAACAAGGCCAGGCATATGATATCGTCATCCAAATCGTCGCGCCGAGAAATGTTGGTTGGGCAGGCCTGGCTTGGGGCGGATCGATGACGAACAACCCGTTGACCGTATTCTGGCTTAATGGACAGACTGGTGTCGTTGCATCTCGATGGGCGACGTAAGTACTTCTGGCTCTCTTGCATCAGCCAGGTCACTCATAGAGACTAATGCCAATGCTCTCCACATAGTGGACACACGACTCCTTCGACTTACAGTGGCGCAACCTACCAGGTATTCAAGGCCGGGACGCATGCCAACAATACTCACTGGCAGGTCACGGCCAAGTGCACGGGCTGCACGTCATTCTCGAGCTCAAGTGGTGGCCGAACAACAACCCTCAACCCGAAAGGGTCTAACCGTCTCGCCTTCGCCTACTCATCAGGTCGACCCTCGAACCCATCATCTCCCACATCCAGCTTCCCGATCCACGACGTCACCAACTACTGGCAACAGGATTTTTCCAGTGGCTCGAACCCTTCATTTGACTCGCTTGTGGCCAAGAATGGATGACGGGACTTGTCGCGTTCGTTGGAGGGAACGAACAGAGACTCGGCGTGGGCGTTTCAGGCATAACATGAGGTTAATATCTGGAGCAACAACCTATCGAAGCAACAAAAAAATATATCTCAAAGACCAGCATGATTTGGACATATGAAAATCCGCAGCATGGTATGTAACTCTACTGGGGTTCCCTGCCAATAGACCTTGCATCTCTTTCGCAATATTCGTATGTGGAGTGACTGGCTTTCAAGCGAATAGAGCAATCCTCTTTCGTGCTTATCCAGCTACTTAAGTCTCACCAATGCTTTACCTATCAAAATATGTGCAAGGAACGAAATTAAATTGCTTGTGGTTTTGACAGGCCGCCATTGTGTTGAATAGACTACGTCGACAAAGATTAGGCTTAGCAGAGAAACCTGAGGAAGGGTGACAGTTCCTCTCTCTAATTATGAACTGATAGGAACCTTGATCTTTAAGTATCTGAGTCTTAGCTAGCCTCTGCTAGTTATTGGATGACGTGCCGACACCTGAAATGACGCACTCAAGTCTGTCCCTTATGACAGTGGATTGCCCTGCAACTCCACGACCGTGATACGGACACTAACAGCTTGCAAAGTCTATAGGTATTATGCAGGACCTTCTGGAATGTTCTTCCTTTCATCAAATTCCTGGCTCGCATTCATGTTTTCAATGAAGCGACGCTGCAGATAGCGCGACACGAAGATGCGGTATCAAATTACCCCTATTCGCCATGTGGAGCCGACTCTTTGTACCAATGCCTGGTCTCATTCTCAAGACCCTCTACTGTACATCAGAAACAACTTCCAGCTCCATATCATTGAACCTGAAGGTTGTTCAGAGATCGACCGCGTGGGGTGACGGGAAAATGTCTCCCTGTTCCCTGTCCATCCTGATTAACCACATCCTACCCGTTCAGTCCGGGTATTGTCAGTGCAGCTCCACTAGTCATGGATGCAAATAAAAAGCGTCGCCTTGTCGCTCTAGTTTCGTTGAAGCGCAGAATGGCCTACGTGTGCGCGCTTCTTGGATAACCTGGTTTCCCTTTCACGCAGAGTCACATTACCAGTCAAGTCTACCTTCTACTTACATCACGGATGTCTTCCATTTCTTCTTTCCCCGTCTAGAAGCTTACTGAATGTGGCGGGTGGCGCATCGATCTATTTCGGGAACCTGGGTAGCACTTAGAGAAGCGCTCCCGGACCTCAGAAGTTCTCGTCAGTTCTGTTCACGTATACATATGCCAAGGCTTTTCTTTGCATTGTTCATCATGGGCAGAGGGTGAGATCGGGTGAATAGGAGCAGCGCAAGTAGCGGAGATGTGCCTGCTAAGTCTGTGGGTGCTTCATGTAGACAATTCAAAAAGTCCCCGGTCTGAAAACTTTCTTGCTGTCATACCAAGGCCGTAACTCTAGAAACAAAATGGCATATACCTCTGCATGTGTGTCTCCCGACCGTTCAGATATGTGGTCCGGCAAGTCCATGGAAGCGTCTGGACCAGTGCGAGTGTTCGGTATCCGCAATCCTTGTAATAGGAGTTCAAAACGCTGGATGACGACGCCGTACTAGATTGACCTCCAGGTTCAAGGGGCGATATTACTTCACCATGCCGGTAGCTGAGATGTGCTCAGAAGTGAATTACGCAATACTGCATTGTAAATCCACCCACGCTCTGCCATCTTGAAAAGAATATAGAACTCGTTGTTGAATACAGGATATATCTTTCCAATTTTTGAATCTAATGTGCCGGCAACACTATTTGAGAGGCAGAGACATGACCACAAAGGAGATAGTATTCCATACATATGGTCAAAATCATCATTGACCAAGATCACTTTGCCCAACTCCGGATGAAAAGCAGTACACGCGACAAGGCGATAGACAGGGACACAAATACATCATTACAAAAGTGTCCCCCGTCGGCAACCGTAGGTACACAGTGCAGAGCCGTCTTAGTCTTGTCTCAGCCACGGGACGATCACCGATCAGGGTTGACAGTGAGATTTGTGCCCGAAGCCGTCTCTACCAATGCACCCCTGCCGGTGCTACTCCAGAGTATCAGTCACCCAGTGCCGAAAACAAGAAAACAATGGGACCAATATAAATGCGGACGAGTCTGCTACCGAGAGTGCGTGGGGACTCCGATCTTCAGACCTGCCATCCTCACACTTGACGTGTTTACCCGCGAGGCTAAATCATCGGGGGATTGGCCAACCGAAATCCATCCCATGGTGACTGGCAGAAAAAAGAAACGCTAGAATAAACAATATACAATTCTAGAACTCGGCGACTCGGCAATTGCTGGCGAAGGGCAGGATTGGGCCAGTACTGATCACGAGAGCCTCGTGGCCAATCACTTATATTGCGCCCAGAATGGTCGAAGGTCAGAGAACAAGCCTGCCCGGCTCAACGAGCCCTCTGTTTCTGGTGGCGTGAACCCACGTACGAGGTATAAGTCGTCTCGTACCACACCTCTCGACCTCTTCGCTAGTCGCGTAACGAGGAGGCCTTGTTCTGCACCTTTCACTCCTTCGCTGCACCCAGCATCTAGCTATCCGTCTGTGAGCCAGCCTGTCGTTGTTACCAAACTCACCAGCAAGCGTTCTCGAATATCAAGAGGTCCAACAAAAGGATTGGGATCGACAAAAGTCAAGCAACCATGATGCAGTGGACGTCCCTCGCCGCTGTCGCGCTTCTTGCGCAGAGCGTCTCTGCTCAGAACATGTTGCGCTTCGCCTGCTCCCAGCTGGTCGTCGAGCGTACCGACCCCCTCGTCAACCCGGGTGCCCTCTACACGCCTCATCTGCACCAGATCGTCGGCGGCAACTCGTTCAACATCACTATGGACCCTGCTAACCACGACCCTGCCAAGCTCTCGACCTGCACGTCTTGCCAGTTCAAGGAGGACAAGTCCAACTACTGGACTGCCGTGCTCTTCTTCAAGGCCAAGAACGGCACCTACCACCGCGTGCCCCAGGTCGGCAACGGCGGCCCTCAGGGCCACCTTATTCAGAACGGTGGTCTCGACGTCTACTACATCCCCCAGGGCAAGGTCACCGCCTTCAAGCCCGGTTTCCGCATGCTGGCTGGTAACGCCGCCAACACCGACGCCAAGAAAGTCAACAGGGGCAACATCTGCCACCGTTGCTGGCAGTCCACCAACGACAACCAGTTCACCGGCGCCCAGCCCTGCTCCGGCAGCGACTCGGTCGACGTCCCCACCGGTACCCAGTGCAAGATGGTCAGGCAGACCATCATCTTCCCGGCGTGCTGGGACGGCAAGAACCTGGACAGCCCCGACCACCAGAGCCACGTGGCCTACAGCGGCGTCGGCGCCACCGGCGGCGGTGCTTGCCCGGCGTCTCACCCCGTGAAGCTGCCCCAGATCATGTACGAGCTCATGTGGAACACCTCGACCTTCATGGCCGACCGCAGCTCGTGGCCCACCGACGGCACCAACCCCTTTGTCTATAGCATGAACCTTGGGTATGTTTACATCTTGCTCCACCATCCCTTTGAAGCCCCCTGAGCCACAGGTGAAATGCTGACCTGATACTAATCAGTGGCCCTGCCGCCCACGGCGACTACGTCTTCGGATGGGAGGGCGACACTCTCCAGAAGGCCATGGACAACCGCTGCAACCTCAACAGGGACTGCGCCGCGGCCGGCATTCACGCCCAGCAGCCCGCCGTCTACAACGCCTGCACCAAGCCTCAGCAAGCCCCTGAGGAGGTTGATGGCTGTAAGTTACACAGTCCGATTGTCAATCTGCATTTTGAGGCGCCCAGCTAATCTGAATCTTCTTTCTACAGGGCTCAAGGCTCTTCCTATGGGTGAGATGGTCGTCAAAGCATAATAGAGAGCCTGGACCATCCTCGCCTGCGGCCAAGTACCAACAGTCGGCAGTCACTTGTGATATTGTATCCTGCTTTCCTGGTAGCATGGGTGTTAGGTTGAATACTCGTCGCAAGGGGAAAGAAATTGCCAGACACGTCGCGTCTGTGTGGGATGTCTCTAAGCATTCTATCGCCCGAAGTGAATGCAGAGCCCCCTTCAGATAGTCTCGCGACAGTGTGCCTTTTCGATTCTCTGACTCACACACCCCTTGGCGAGGTTCTTAATATGGCCTTGTAATTCTTCTGTGTCACCAATTGAAACAAGTTATCTACGTATGGTCTGGTAGTTCAATGAATGCCTTGGAAGTCCTGAGTGAAACATATAATCGCTGTATCCTTAGCATGAAAGCATAGCCATAATAGTCTGGGTTGGAGAAACTCAACACCAGAAACTCAACTCTAAACTCGAAATGCAACTGTGTTGTATTGCTTGTTTCCATGGCAATGTACCACCCCAGACCCGGACCACGAAAACACAAGGGTATCTCCCAGCGCACCTTTCCCTCCAGCCGAACCGCAAGTATCCTCCTCTCCCCTCAGCACACGCCACCACATCACCCGCTCCACTGCCGACAGATCTTGGCCAGCGGCTCGATGATGTCGCCGCAGACGACGTGCCACAGCTTCTTATCCTCCCAGTCGGCGAACCGCGCGTCGCCGCCAATGTTGGCGCGCAGGCAGTGTGACACGGCCCGGTCGTACAGGTCCGGCAGCGGCTCGTCGACGTCGTCGAGCCACTCGACCGCCCGCGCCATGCGCTCGTAGTAGCCCGCGGGCGGGCGCGACTCGTCGAGCCCGAAGCGCCGCTCGAGCGTCGTGCGGTGCCAGATCTCGAGCAGCAGGATGCCGAGCTCCAGCAGCGCGACCTTGGGCTCGACGCCGCCGCCCCCGGGGACAACAGATGTTGGGGTAGGGGTGGGACCGTGGGCGTCGAAGGAGCATGCTACGAAGGGGCGGTTGAGGTCGACGGCGACCTGCGCGGGCTTGTCGCCGCTGGCGGGCGCCGCCGTCGGCCGCTTGAGGAAGAAGACGTTGTCCTTTGACCACGCGCGCTCGAGCCAGTTGGTCTGGAGGAGCTGCAGGAGGCTGGACGCCAGCCTGAGGGCGAGCAGCATGCGGAACTTCCACGAAAGGTTGATGCTGTCCGTTCGTAGGATCTCCGAGAGCGGGATCGGGTCTGCGCCGGCCACGTCTGGGAGCAGAGGCTGCTGGTGGTGCCGCAGCTGGCCCTCGTCAAAGAGGGTGCCTATGCCCTGGTTGCCCAAGAGGGCGAAGGAGATCCGTCGCTTTGAGCCGTTGGCCTCTCTGATGGTGGCGCAGAGGTCGGCGATGGAGGCGATCTCGGGCTTAGGCCCGGGCGACGGACTGCGCGAGACGAGCAGCGTCACCTGCGAGGCGAGGCGGCGGTCGTCCTGCTGGTGCGCGAGCTTGTCGTCATCAATAACGATGCTGAAGCCGTCGTCGCGGTCATCCTCGCCAAACACCTGCACTGCCGTCTCGTAAAACACCTTGTCCTTCTGCCCGACGCCGGTGAAGACGAGGTCGAACTTCATGAGGGGCGCCGTGTGGTCCGACTTGCCCACGCGACTGAGGATGTCGGGTGCGATGTCGATCCGGTCGTCGAGGTATAGCCTCGTGGCGTGCGCGTCGTGGCAGTCCTCTCGGAAGGCCTCGAGGATGCCTAGGTACAAGCTGTTGGCGAAGGTCCGGATGTGCCGGAGGGCCTTTGCCAGCTTCACGGCTTTCCTGGACGACGAGCTCTGGACAGTCTGGCGGTTGCTGAGGGCGAGGCGAGAGAAGCGCTCGAGTGCGGCGGTCCCCTCGTCAATCTCCTCGATGATATCCTTCATGTCGGTGATCCCTAGCATGAGTTTGACCCTGGGACCTAGATCTGCCAGTAGATTTGGCTTTTGTTGATTGGCGTCGATGATGTCGACCAGATCCTCCGTGACACCCTGCCATCTAGGTCTCAGCGGGCTGTTTATTGGAAGACAAGGACCCAATTTCAGGGCGTCAAGACAGACTTACCAGTTCCGACGGCACAAGGCCCGAGATATTCCTGGCCACCTTCTTGACCGACTCATTGTTGGCCGTGAGCAAGCCCACGAAGGCGATGCTGTTCTTGGAGCCCAGGTACTCCTCGACCTGCTCCCGCACGTCGTCGTCGCTGAAGAAGGCAAAGGGGTCCTCGTCGAGCTCCTGCACGTTGTCGCAGCCGCTCGCGAGGATGATCGACTTGACCGTCTCCTCGAGGATCTGCTGCTGCAGGAGCAGCGCGCGCGCGAGCTTCTCGATGTGCTTGCGCTTGCGGATCGTCGTGCCCACGCGCCGGATGCTCTCCTTGTAGACGTCTACCGAGCGCAGGAGGATGGGGAGGACCCCGAGCGCGATACCCGCGACCTCCATCTCTTCTGCGCTCTGGGGTTTCCTATCATGTCACGAACACGCCCTGGGAAAAAGACGTTTGGCGCGTGGCGGTTCAGATAGGGAAGATGCAGCATTCAGTCCATCATGGGAAAAGAGAGCAATGTCTCGCGTACGACCGGATCTCATGCGTTCCCGGAGGGGTGGGCGAGAGCCTTGTGGCGAGCGCAATCCTACGGTGCTTGCGGGGGAGTCCTGCATTCAGCCCAGCGGCATGGTTGAGAGGGCTGTGTGGTGTGCCTTGGACCGCCGTTCTGACATCCCCGCTCCTGCAGCGGCCCATGTGGTTCGTCTGCGCATGTCTAACCGAGAGCATCGACGATTGGTATTGATGTCGTGGGGGCCGAAACCAAACTTCATGGGCTGGTCATCGGCGGGCGGCAGCAGGTCGAGCTCTGTTGCCGCGCTTCATCTCATTCGCGCCTGTTCATCATTACCCGTCGTGTCCGTCAAGCATCATCTCGATGCAGCGAGGCTCACATCGGGGCTTTCTAAGCGAAGAATGGGGACGAGTCCGCGTGTAGATGGACACGACGAAATGGTAGGCGTTCTCGAACTGTTGATCTACATCGAGACAGTTGCAGTAGCGTCCCAGACAAGCCTGCTCCACGCCCCTTGCCCGAGAAAAGCAAGTCTTTCGCACCACATTCTGGCTTGTTTTATTGGGGGCCAAAGCGGAACAATTTGAACGGGCATTCGCCGGTGGTTGATGTTATGCTTATCAAGCTGCTGCAGACACCCTTGCGAGCAACTTGAACAATGTATGGCTCGTTGAAAACACCTCGCATTAGCCCCCTAATCTATCTGGCTCCTCGGTGACGATCAATGGCACGCCGGCTGACCACTGCGCCGCAGAAGGTTTCCCCGCAGAACCTTTCGTCTCGATGGTCAGATCCCAGAGCCGCACAGTCCTGTCGCGAGAGCCCGAAGCCAGGCGTTTCCCATCTCGCGAGAACGCTACTCCGTAGACATGCCCGGTGTGACCTTCCAGGACGCATACCGTTTCCCACGTATTGGTGTCCCAGATCCTCACCTTGTCGTCGTAAGCGCCAGAAGCCATGAGCGACCGGTCTGGGGAGAAAGCCAGCGAGGTCACGCCTTGCTCGTGTCCTTTGAGCGTACGAAGCAGTTCCCCAGTCTCCAAGTCCCAGAGCTTGATCGACCAGTCATTGGACCCCGTGGCAAGAATGCCGTTCTTGCCGAATCCGACGGCGTAGACAACGCGTCGGTGGCCCTTGATGGTCCTAACAAGCTTGCCCGTAGCCTGATTCCAGATCTTTGCCGTCTTGTCGTTGGAGCCGGAGACGATGTACTTGTCGTCTGGTGACATGCCGAGTGAGAAATTACCTACTGTGTGACCGTGAAGGGTGAACTTCTCAGCTCCTGTTGTCACGTCCCATACTTTCACCAGTTTATCGTGGGATGCGGATGCCAACACCTTGCTGTCGGAAGTAAACCCGAGGCCTGCCACAGCTCCGTTGTGTCCAGTCAATGTGTGCAAGCATGCTCCTGTGTCTACGTCCCAGAGCTTGATCGTTTTGTCATAAGAGCCAGATGCAATGATCCTTCCGTCTGGCGACCATGCGACAGATCTAAAGCCCTTTTTGTGACCTTCGAAAGACGGGAGAGGCCTACCGTCTTCCAGGTCCCAAAATCGTACAACTCTGTCATCCGAGACGGAGACGATCCGTTTATCGTCAGGGGAGAACACCATCATGTAAACCGGGGAATCGTGTTCCTCAAAGACCTTGGCTGTCGACGCAGTAACAGCAAGACTAGCTGTAGGCGCTGCCTCTTTATCCGGCTCAGAAATAGCAGCTTGCGTATTAAGTTTGTGAATCGCGCCCTCCGTCAACTGAAGCTTCGGGGCGTCACTTGGTTGTTGGGCTGTTGCTTCCGCGTGCTCGGTCTGAGAGGTCTCCGCCGTCTCATTCTTCCTCTCTCCAGCTTCATCGTCTGTTTCACTTCCAAGATTGTCCAGATCACCCTCAAAATCCTCATCTCTCGAAGCCTCGAGAGTGCCGTTGGCCACATCAGATCCAGAATCTGACATCTCGTCATCCGCGCAGACTACAGAGCGCGGAAGTGAAAACAGCGAGAAGCGTTCTAGATGGAGCGCGATATGGCTTTGCATGGCCCTGGGGGTCTCAAGCACGATCGAGCATATGGGACACGGGCGGTCGGTCGCGCTCAAGGTCGACTCGCTGGCTCGGACGATCCGGCTTATCGAAGCGTCGTCACCGACCTCGCCGTGTTGATTTCGAAGGTGGTCTTGATAGGCATGCAGCTCGGTGTAAGCAAGGTCGCTGTGTTCTGGACACCTCCACACCCTTCTGTGACAAGAGTTCTCGTGCTGCTCCCAGTCCTGGCGATTGTCATACAGCTGGTCCGGGTTCTTGCAGTCCTCATACGTGCATATGTAAGGGCGGAGATCATGGATCATGTGCGCCTTCCATGCCTTGTCGGCCAAGGTGCCCCTGGGGCAGAATGTGAAGCAGTACGGACACTCGAAGAACTTGTCCCCTGACTGGTCCTTGGGCGCCGGGGGAAAGGCAACAGCATCTCTTGCCGGCTGCCACGTCGACACTGCGTATTCAGAAACCGAGATGACAGAGCGCGCGTCCATGGTCTCAAACTTGGCAGCATTCAGGTTGGTGGCTGTCGTCACCGATGGAGCTGCCAGAACTGGAGGAGCCAGCTCACTCATGACGGGGGGTGTCATGTCGCTGGACAAGTGCCTGCCAACCGATGGGCGGGAAGGGGTCTCGTCGCGGGGCGTCATGGCGCTCTGGGAGGAAATGGAGGCTCGCGCATGATGGAGAAGCTTGTCGCGGTGCTTCTTCCAGTAAGCAAATTGCTGTCGGCGGCGCGTGTTCGCATGACCCAACCGCTTGATCAGGAAGGAGTTGTAGGTTCGGCTCTCAGTCAGAACGGTCCGGATGGGTTCCCATACACCGTCATCTTCCTCTGTTCCAAAAGCACTGTCTTTGGGTTCGCTCGGTTCGTGTTCTTGGAGAACTCTCGAAACCTGGTACTGAAAGAACAGCGCTCGGATGTGATCGCAGTCAACCTGCTCGACGACCTTCAGGAAATCAACGCCGGTGTCCTCGTCAACCTGTTGATGCTTGGCTGCTCTCGACGACCCAAGTCTGGAAGACGGTGACCGGATCTTGGTGGAGACTTTGTAAAGACGGTCAATGGAGTCGCGCACATCATCCACCAAGATATCGAGGTCAGACTCGTCGGCGTCACCCTCGTCCTCGTCCTCATCGTCTGCCGCATCTTGTACGTCCTTAGTTGCGCCATTCTCAGCTTGATCCAAGGTGTCCGCGTCCTGGTCTTCGTCAGGCCCTTCGGCTTCGTCCTCGTCTAGCGCATCCTTATGATTGCTCCCCGTGAGGATCTCGATTACTGTAAAAGAACAGAGTCAACATGCGGCTCGGTATGGCGATGCGCCTCGAGCATTGGAACCGGCTGGGTGTACCTTCTGCAAGCGACTCGTTGAGCTCTCTCATAAATCGTCTAATTGTCTGGGCCAGTTTGTCTGCCTCCCGAACACGGTAGTCGAGAGATCCGTGACCTCCAACGAAGAGCCCGAGATTCACAGCCCAGAGCTCGAACCGCTCGGCCTCGTCCGCGAAGGACTCGGCGGATCCATCTTCCGCAGAACCGGGATAGTCTGTCGCCTGCACTTGCTGGAACAAATCCAGAGTTTCAAACCCAAGATCTGCGAGCGTTGGGCCTACAGGGAAATTAGGGAAGGCCAGCGCGGCAGCAGCCATGACGCGCGACTCGTCTCCGACAACATGAGCAGGATGCAATGAATGCGATGGTCTGCAAATCGCAAAGTCGAGAAGGGCTTCGAGGGTGAGAGCCCCCCTCCATGGCTGTATTTCTACTGCATCAAGCCACCGGAGCCCAGGCTTGCCAGGGAGTTTCCGAGCCTTGGAGCCAGGCAGATCAGTGAGAGCCAGGGCTGACAGGCTGTACTCCTGGCTCTCTCTCTCCCACCGCTCGCGTTTAGTTACGTAGGCATTTGGGGGCCGTTCGAAGCCTTCGTTCCGATCACTTGGTCACTCACTGAGGCCGAGAGGGAGAGGGGCGGAGAGGCGGCAAGGGCGGAGACACCACGCATCGGCCCTTGTCTTCAACGTTGTCATGGCGGGGTTAGTTCAGTGGAGTTCAGTGGAGTTGGCCAGCGTTCCCAGCCTAAAGCCGACGTTTTCGATCACTGCTGTCCGTTTTGGGGTGAACAAAGAAATCCCAGACCATTCATGGAAAACGTGGAAGAATAAGAACGAATGTTGGAGGTCGAGAGGCAGCGCTGGATGCATGAATAAACAGAGGTGACATCTGCTCCCCATGTACAGACGCCGGCCGATGTGATGTTGCCACCGACCCGAGGCGTGGAGGGTGCAATCCGAGAATGAAGCCGGAAGAGGCCTGCAGTCCTTGTCGATTCGCCAATTGATCTGCGGCCACTCATTCGTGAGCCTCCAAAAACGCTGACCGTGCTCTTTTCCCTCTCCTCCTCTTCTTCCTCCACAGCGGGCTTGGCCACGAGGTTTAAAGGCGGAGCGCGTTGCTTGAAATGGTCCCCAACTTGGCCTCGATTGACATCTTGGGCTTGTCCTCGTCCTCCGTCAGACCGCCGCCTTTACTCCGCCTCCGCTCGTCGACACGCTTCATCATCTTTGTCTCTTGCTTTGGCATCTTCACAGTATGAGCCCCTCACCGCAGGTTCCGGCATATCCATTTTCGCGTCTCATATGCTAATGAACTCCCGGCTTCTCAGCATGTGTTTTTCTATGGCTTGGTGAGCAATCCATGTCTCTCAAGGCGTTAAATCGCAATAGCTCCAAGCTAATAGGTAAAGCTTGTGCCTGTGACACCGACGGCGCTGGTCGAACGAGCCGGTGTCCCGAGGGAAGACTGTAAGCCATCGCATGCACACGCGCAAGCATCCATGCACTAACATCTGTCACTTGATGGGCAGTACAGAAATGGAACTCGGTATTGCAGGCCGTGTACGGCGCTTTTACCCTCATTGTGTCCCGTGAGTATGACCAGTCTCTGACTCTTCTCTCGCCCCATTACTTATTCGGCGGCGTTGCCCGTCTTGATAGCCATTGCCGGTTGGCTCACTGACCGGCTCGGGACGCGGCGTCTCCCCTATCTCCTGTGTCTGGTATGTCTAGCCGCGTCGACGGCCTTGCTGGCCGTCGGAACCAACATCGGCCTTTGGATCGCCGGCCGTATCCTGCACGGCGTGTCGGCCGGCATGCTTTGGGTTGTCTGTCTCGCTCTCCTCAGCGACACCGTGGGACAAAATGGGATCGGCCAGGCCGTGGGCATCATTGGCATCCCCATGAGTGTCGGCCCCATCATTGGACCTCTGCTGGGTGGCGTTATTTATGCATACGGCGGCTACTTTGCCGTCTTTGGCTTGATGTTCGGTCTTCTCGCCATAGATGCCGTGCTGCGGCTCCTCCTCGTCGAAAAGAAGGTCGCTCGCAAGTGGCTCGAAAGCGGACAGAACACCCAGCCAGAAGCGGCGGTTCCCTCGGCCGACAACAAGGACGAAGCTGTGAGCCCTGTGCCTGAGTCGGTCGATACGTGCGAGACTCCCACCGTACCGCGGGTCGACAACGATGGTACCCAGGCTCCAAGCTCCCAGAATTCGAAAACTAGCCGCCGGCTGCCTGCCGTCTTCCGCCTCCTGCTCAATCCGAGGATCACTGTCGGCATCATCGGCGGCCTTCTCCAGTCCGCACTCAACGTAGCGTTCGACAGCACCCTGCCCCTTGTCGTCGAGGACATCTTTGGCTGGAACCAGACTGGCCAGGGTCTCATCTTTATCACTATTCTCATCCCTTCCCTGCTTCAGCCCGTCTTCGGCCGGATCACCGACAAGTACCAGCAAGGTCGCCGCCTCCTCGGCGCGGGAGGTTGCCTGCTCGCCACGCCGTTCTATGTTCTCTTGCGTCTCGTGACTCACGACTCGATAGGCCAAAAGGTCCTCCTTTGTGTCTTGCTCGTCATTATCGGCCTGGCCATGGCGATATCTATGCCGGCTATCATCGCGGAGATTGGAACGGCGGTCGAGGATCAGGAGAAAGAAGATCCGCAAGCTGTGAAAGGGGGGGTTGTTGCTACTGGATGGAGTCTTGTCAACGCTGCATACGCAGCTGGTTGCCTAATCGGTCCCTTGTTCGCCGGTCTAATCCGGAACGCAGCGGGGTGGCAGACAACGACATGGTGCTTGGGATTGTTGAGTGGAGTGACAGGCGTTTTTGTTCTTCTCTTCCTGGATGGATGGATAGGAAAGAGGACGCCAAAGGCTTTGATAGCTAAAGCAGCGAAGGAGGGATCTGGTTAGCATACAGTAAAAAGTGGTTCCTCTTTTAATCCACAGACCGAGCCCGCCGCCGTTGATTCATTCCAGATATCTCAAACTTTCTGATGCTGGCATTGATCGTTCAGAATAGAATCCAAATCCCAGCAAGACATCTTGTCTCGCATCGCCAATGCCATATCGCAGACGCATTTCCTGCTCTGGTATAGAGAATCACCAGATCAAATTGACTCTCGACTCAGACTGAGGTCCCAGACAGTCCTATGACATGTAAACTGCATACCACATTATATTGGTGTGCAGACAGTCGCTGGCAAGAACATGCACCGTGAGAAAGAGCTTCAGACTCAGGAGCAGTCTCTATCCCACCAAATCATTTCGCGGTACTAAGCAATTCTCGGTACATGTGTTGAAGTATGTGATCATCTTTTGCTATCATTACCTGACTTGTCTCCACTTCCTTCCGAGGTGCCCAGGTCCGTTATCTCAGGCTCGTTGGCACAAATGGCACAAAGTAGACTATGGGCTATGACACATACTCAGCTCGGTCTCTGCAGGATACTGCATTTCCTACGGCAGGACAAGTTTTCGGGGGGTGATAATGAAACCGACAGACAGCAAGACTGCCGCTGCTCAGACGTCACCGAAGCTCCATTCAGCAGCTGCACCAGGACGGGTAATCCCTTCGTGATACGTCAATATGGATTCCGTCTGGACAGCTGGTTCGGCAATTCGATTACAGTCCGTGTAGGCGGGCAGCTGCAGCTAGGCAGCCAGAGGCGCCCTTCGTCCAATCAGTCTTGCAGCCCGGTCAGCACCGCCTTCGGTCATCCCAAGCCAACGATGCAAAGCTTACACCCCATACGGGGCTACCTGCTCGAAGCATTTGCATGGGGGCCACGGAAATGCAGGCCTTGTCCAATGACACCTCCGTACCTCCCAGCACCCATCGACATCCACCAAGGAGAATATCGCTGGTGGCACGTCTAGTCGGACGCCTTCCTGCACTTCTGTGCAGCTAGTCATGCCATGTCCTTGTGGCATCTTATGGATATCCCGCCGTGACCAGGATGCCCCGTAGAGGGTCGGTCGTGTCCAGGCCTTTGGTGCGGACGCCTGCATGAAATAGCACCAACATGCATCGCGATATGCACACAAGCTAGATAACATGTCGCTGGTTCGCCAGATACGAGGAGTGGTGTGCATACTGCCTATGGAGGGCACGCTGGCAGGGAGGCCGTACCAAAACCCAAGGCGACGCCCTCCTCCCCTCTTCTCCTCTTCTCTCCCCGTCTCTTCTCTCTCTTCACCCCTGTCCTCCACTGAGCATCTTCTCATCCACCTCCCTGGCTGCAAGGTTCTCCTTGAGAAATCAGCCCATCTACCAAAAGACAAGACTCAAGGCAACAAACCCCATCCCTCTGTCGCCATGGCGGACGTTCGGTGCGCGCTCCAGATAGCCTCCCTCGAGGGGTGGCGGTCCTTCGCCCTGCCGCCCGACTATGCCTCGGTGACGCTCGAGAGCATCGACATCCGCGTGCGGCGGCTGGAGCAGTCGTTCAGCATCCAGTCGCCGGCGCCCATGCTCGACGAGACCTGGGCCTCCATCACGTACCGCCTTGGCCGCCTGCAGCGCCGCAACGGGCCCCGGATCGCCATGGAGAAGCGCGCGCACGGCGACTTCCTGCCCGAGGACGAGGGCCTGGCCCTCGCGCAGCTCAAGAGCATGGCCTCCAAGGCCCGCCCGGAGGCCTCGGCCACCTGGCCCGAGGGCAAGGACAAGGCCGTGCTCGTGCGCGCCATCGCCCAGCAGCTCTGCCACCTCGCCGGCAAGTACGGGTACAAGCCGCAGTCGTACGACCTCGACGTCGTCGGCCTCTACTCGTTCGCCGTGGAGCTCATGATCGAGTCCGAGAGCCGCAACTTCCCGGCCCACAGGATGCCGCCCGGCCTCCACCCCGGGATCCGGCCGCCGCCGCGGGGGATGCCTCCGGTCGCCGTTATGGGCCCCAGGAAGGCGTGCTGCGGCTGCTGCAGTTGCCACTGCCACAAAGAGAAGAAGGCTACGAGCTGGTTCAAGCGTCGTGGCGGCCGCGGCGGCAAGTGGCGTAGGGCATTTGGGTTCGGATGGGTGAAGAGCCTGTGGTGCTTCCGCAAGAAGAACGACTACTACAGTGACACGGACAGTTCCACCGACGATAGCACCATTGTCGATGACTAAATCAGGATTTGATAGTCTGGTTCGTTGTGGATCAGGGCCTTTCTCGGCTCGGCCGTTGGATGGCAGCAGGAAAAGTCATCGATTGTTGTTCTGGATTTTGAGCCAGGGTACAGCGTGTGGCTGGCTTGGTCGCGGTTGTTTTTTTCATTTGTATTGAAATATTTCCAACTGCACTTATCCTATTTCCTTCAAAGCAACAATACCAATCCATAGCCTCCATAATGCACCATGAAACCCAGGGAACGTAAGATGCAAAATACCATCTTACTATACGCCAACCATTTCTTGTCGATTATGATTCGATGGTTTATCATAGGCTTGCAAAGCCCTAAGTTCATCCATACCGCCGATGAGCCAAGCTCCGAGAAGAATGGTGGGTTGCGGGGATTTCAAGAAAACATTTTCACGGTTGAGAACATTGAATCTGCCGCCATGAACAGTCGAAATCCCTCACTGCATCCAGAACTCCTGTATAACGGTAGTAGGAAACTGAGCTATAACCGACCGTGGTTATTCCATGCCACGTACATGGTAATGGAAGTAGCGCTCAACGACTGGGAATGCGAGCATTGCTATGTAAACTCTTAGGAGAAGCTAAGGCCTTTTCCCCATACGTGATCAGAATGTGCTCCCGGAGGCAGATATAAACATCCTTCTCTGGCAAGCAATTTCCCACTCCTTCGTTTCTCTCTTTCTCCCATCTTTCATCACCTCTCAACTTCCCGCATCTTGTCAAATACAGTGCACAGTGCACCAACCATGAAGTTCAACACTCTCCTCACCGCCCTCACCGGCGCTGCCGTTGTCACGGCCCAGATCAACTTCATCCCCGTCGCCAACAAGATCGTCGGCCACTTCACCAGAGTCAGCAAGTACGCCGTCAACAACATCGTCATCCCCACCCCCGGCGCCCTCGAGCCCGTCGCGACCAGGGGAATCGGGCCCGAGAAAAAGGACGATGAAGACAAAGAAGAGGCCATCCGCACCTCCGTCTTCCACGTCACAGCGGACAACGCCGACGACCCCTTGGGAGAACCCAGCATCGGGCCCCTCGAGAAGGGTCCATCCGACCCTCTCTCAGATCTCAACCTCATGAACATCGGCGAGCGCTCCTTCGATGGCCGCCACAGAATCCCTCTGCTCGACAAGATCACGGATAATTTCAGACATAATCCGGAGCCCAAGTCCGAACCTAAGTCCTCGCACAAGCCTGAGTCCACGCACAAGCCCCAATGGATCGGCATCGGCACTCATACCACGCTTTGGATCCCAAACACCCAGATCGCGACTGGAATCCGCAAAATCCCCCTCGGCCCTCGCGAAACCTTTGCTGCCTCGGCCGAGACGGCCGAGTCCACTGCACTGCAGCCGGAGGTCACCGCTGTTCCCGTGTTGCCTCTCGGCTATCACCCGCACTCGGGGCAAGTACACCGGTGAGGTCACGACGATTTCGGACAAATAAGCGCTCATCAACAAGGGGTTCGGGACACAGGAATGTATAGGAGTAAGAGCTTGCGGGAATTCGATCGAATTGGGGGTGCCTTTTCCAACTCTCTAATCGACTAGCTTAGCGTTCCTTCCATCCTATGCTAGATTACTAGAACAAGTCACTCAATCCTTCTCTTCTACCCACGTTCCCACGCCCTCCCATGTCGGACTATCCGTGATGCCAAATATGTTGATGCCACGACCCCATGTCGTCTTGCCATCCGGCCACCGCCGCAGCTCCGGCGGAGCCGTGCCTCCCACAATCTCCAGCCAGTCCTTGGGCTTATCTCGGTACAGCAAGAACCCAGCCATCCAGCGCTGCCACGTGTGCGGGCCGTAGTCGCCGGGCTTCTCCCAGTTCTTGGCTACGAGAAGCTCAACCTGTCTGACAACACCGCGATGCGAGGAGACCGTAGTGATGCCCTTCGCCCAGCCGTGGAAGTAGATAGAACGGTTCATGTCCGAGATCTCCTTTGACACAGCGAGAGCCATCTTGGGCAGGATCCCCTTGTCTATTGCGGGCTGCACGTCCGCTGCAGTGAAGTCGTCGACAATCTCGATCGGGAGCCGCAGATCGCTAGGAACAGGGTAGTTTGTGAGGGCCTGGAACTCGCGCAGGAGCTGGTCTGCTGGCTTTTGTTGCTCGCCCTCAGCGATATCAGCCTGCAATACCAGTGAGGTCCGCTCCATTTCCGTGTCGGTCGACAGAAGATTCACGACCCTTCGGAAATACTGGGCTGCAGAACGTGTGCAGACTAATTTGCGCCCCTGTAATGCAGGATAGATGTTCTTGACCAGGACCTCGTCCCGTGGTAGGGAGGCAGAGTCTTCGAGAAACTGAAGGGCCCGGTTCAGTATCATTTTCTGCTCCGGACCTTGTTTCTCAACTTCCCCATGGTTGACGTCTGAGATAAGCCCTAGCATCGCGCTAGGATCCAAATTTGCGGTTTCTGTGATATCGACGAATGGGTCCCGTTTGAGCAGGTTTTCGATGGCAGTGTCGAGAGGCGGTGGCGTCTGCGCCAGAAAATCACCGTTGGAAAAGTCGAAAATGAGCATGTTTTCGTGGTCACAGGACGAGCGTATCCTCTCCAAGAGCTTGTCGACTTCCTTTGTCCGGCCGTGCTCGATCTTGGTGAATATTATGCGCAGCCTCCGTGTGTGGTTGAGGCGAGCTGCGAAAACCAGGTCCTTGATCGTTTTGACCAGCGCGATCTCTTCCTCGGAAGCACTCAGTCTTGGCGGAGTCTCGCCACCCGTGGGAGTGTCTCCCTCGTTAGCTTCTTCTTCGTCTTCATCTTCGTCATCGCTGTCATCCCAGCAACCGGCTTCGGCCATCTGATAGAGCAGGGTCTTCTCGGTGAGAGAGATCATCTTGATCCACTCATTACCGCTGTCCACCACCGCTTCAACCGAGATCCATCTCCCCTTTGGCGGCTTTCTAAGCCTCACCACTTTATCATCTCCCATGGGGAGCACCTCGGGCGGTGACCTTGGGAAAGCGGCGCTGGTGCCGACGGCGATCAGGGCTTGACACCGCTTCATTATCTCCCATTTTGCTCTCTCGTACACAATCTGGGACTCTTGGTCGATGACCTTGGCCAGTAGCTGGGCCATGTCCGGGTCAGCTTGCCAGTCCTCGTGGTCCTTGTTCAAGGCATCCCGCCAGCCGAGTCGGGAACCCGGGCCTTTGCTGCTTGGTTGCAGCGATCTGATCCAAGTCCGCAACCCCGGTACCAAGTCGCCGAGGATTCTCCGGGACTCTGCTCCCAGGTTCTCGAGTTCTTCGACGAGCAAGCGTCGCTGCTCGAGAACTCGCTCGGCACGTGCAATTTTCGCCTCGATGTCGCCATACGGCCCATCAGGTGCCTCCTCCATCCGTACCACCGTCACCAGTGGTGGTGCTTTTCCGGATTAAATGAGAGTTGGTGGCAATAATACACCTTTGCCACGCGTATTGCGTAATTTATGTCCGGTCTTGGGATTATCTTGGGGCCAGATTTCGATCGCCCAGAGAGATGTGACCAAAACCATGGAAGTGACAATATTTCACACAGCGCTCAAAATTGACTAGATCTGGTACCCCACACTATATTTTCAGGCATAAATTGCCGCGCGACGGCCCCTGAAGCAGCCTCTGCCGGTTCTTGATTGGTGGGTCGAGGTTTAGGTCCCAAGGCTGGCTGCCCCACACCCTCTATTGTTCATGACTTGGGAACCTTGGAATCTCAATTCTTTGAGCATCCCCCTAGCTCCGGACGCTTTGTTTCAATGTGTATAGCATGTCAAAGAGCCTTTCACTCGTGGCTGAGTCTCAAAGACTCTTCACTCTCCTAGAGAGCTGGTCATAATCATTGATCCCGTTCACAGAGTCGAAGGGCTTCGTAACTCTAGTCAATTGACTAAGAGCTTCCTAATTAATTCCCTTGAGAGAAGGTATCAAAGAAAGTCTTGTTTGAAATGCCTTGAACAGCCTTCACCAGAAACGCATTTTCAAATTTGCAGATCTCGAAAAAGTCCCCAGATTTGAAAGTACGGATCCAGTTGCTTCCGAAGTGAATCAAGTTACGATTTGCTGCCAGCAAGGATTACCACCCAACACAAAGTTAACTAGACTCTTGATTTCATCCGGTTGCATTGGCTTCACTCAGAGCAGATTTATGCACTAGCAGCATATTCCTTCTGATAACCTGAGATTCCCTGGTTCTGCGTCTCAAGAGGCTATCTTTGCGCTCAGAGAAGCAGTTGTCTCTCAAGGATCAAGAACACCTAGATATAACTCGAGACTGAGTGATTCGACACTGGAAAGCTTCCTAGGTAACCAAGCTGACTGGGGTTCAATAAAGGACGATCCATCATCAAGGAAATTTGGTAAATGTATTCCTCCCTCAGACAGCCTTCATCCTAGCTCTACTTTGGTAGCCGAGGCCAGTTCTGAAGTTTTTCGCCTTCTTCTCGATACAAAGCAACACTCACTAAAGTGACGGATATTAAAGTGAACAGCGCAAGTTGTGCTCTTTCGACCCTATCCCATCTCCAGGGTGAGTGTTGAATAGATGCGGGTGGGGGATCTTGCAGCCTCCAATTTCGAAGCACTTCGCCATTCACCACGGTTCTACCTCAGCAGATTCACTTTGCACGATATGTGACAAACAACAGCCAAGCGGCCTCAACTTGCAGAGTCTTCTCTTTTTAAGGACGCATATCTCCCAACTTTTGCAACGTCCCCCCTTGCTTGATCCACCATCACTTTCAGCACCAGTCTTCAAGTGCACTCTTTACCTCGATATCTTCTGACATCCTTCTTCTTGTTATCAACCTCGACTTTTCAAGAAGCGTCATCTCCTTGACCGTCACTCATGGGACAACGAGCTTTCTACAACGATTGCCGCACTCTTCCACACCGTTATCCTCCGCGACCGGTTCCGATACCCCCCCTTTCTCTATCCTCATCCATCAATTCCACAATGGCTGGTGTTAAAAACTCGGTCAAGGGTTTCTTCAAGAATACTGCCAAGCCGATCTTGACCAAGATCACGAAGGCTGGAGACGAGAAGGACCTGATCGAGGTTAAGGACCTGGCCAGCAACATTCCATCCTCGCGAGTGATGCCCAGCATCCCCGACACTGCTGAGTCAAAGACTCGGCAACATGCTGGTCTCCGACCGAAGGTCAAGGCCACCATCGCCAAGGCCAAGGCCGGCTTGCATGTCAAGAACAAACTCCGCAAGAAGCGACTTCAAGACCAGACGACCAAGGCCTGGAAAGCCAAAAACGTTGCGGACACCGCCGCCGATAGTGCCCTACGGGTCAGCATCAAGAACCCCAAGCGAGAGGGTCGAATCATGACAATCCTCCCGGAACTGTCCCTCGACCATAATGACGCCTGGGACAACATCTTCACCAGCAGTCTCGAGGAAGCACGCAACTCTCCGGGCGTTGAGGACGAAGACTTTGTCATTGAGCACTTTGGCGAGCCCGGTATCCCGTCCATCCAGCAGCGGCTGTCGTCGCGGAGCCTCGACGACTTCCACCCGGAGCGACTGTCCACGATACCCGAAGCCCTGAGTGACAGCTCTCCCTACTCCCTCCGCACCGTCATCCACCACCCCCTCCCTGCCGCCGTCCCCCAGCCGGACGATTACTCCGAGTCGGACTACTCTACCTCGGACTACGAGGCAGAGCTTACCACTACCATTGTCAGCGGGAACCGTACAAAGTTTCCCGATATCTACTCGGGCGCCAACATGGGTCCTCCCGACCCGGTCGACGTGGAGCAGATCCGGGACATCACCGCCATGGCGGGTCACCCGGCTCTTCGTCGTCGCCCGGCCTCTGGTGGTGACCCGAATCTTGCTCTGAGCCCGATATACACGGTCTACGCCCGCAACGACGAAGTGCCTGTTCCTCGCGGGGAGGTGCTCTCGATGAGCAAAGTGACCGTTGTCTACGAGGTGATCGAGAAGGTCCCTGTCCCCGCCGAGCCAGCCCTTTCTTTCAGCTCGGTCATCACCGTCTTCGAGTCCAACGACGAGACCCTGCTTGCCCTGGGGCAGAAGAAGGCTCCGACCAGCCAGCACCAGGCGCTCGCACTGAGCAAGCTTGTCCCTGACGCGCTCAGGACGCCCCCCGCGAAGGGAAACGCGCCCAATAGCTCCATCCGATCTTCGGGTACGGTGACTACCAAGACCGCCCAGTCCCCAGAGACCCCGCCTTCCCTCTCCGAGTCGCAGCAGACCGACGACTCGCCCCCCTCCGTCGACACTCAGTCGGCGATATCCCCCATGCCGATGCCGAAGTGCAGATCCGCACAGGCGCCGCCACGCAGCAGCTCTGAGACACAGTTTCTCGAGCTGACTCCTACCTCCTCTCCCCGGGGCCCTGGAGTGGTGCCCTCCTCGTCGCCGTCGCCATCGTCGCGGTCGGGTTCCCGAGGCGCCGTGGGGCCATCAGACATCGATTTCTCAAAAGTTGCCGAGATCAAGTTTTTCGAACATTCCCCGACGCAGGACGGTGACGAGGGCGAGGAAGGCCCGGGACCGTCTGCCGATCTGGGCGGTCAGCGCCGCGGCCCGGTCAAGAGGTGCCGGAGCCTGCTGCCCAGACCCGTTCCTCGCAAGTAAGGCGTGGGCTTTGCGGAGAACTGAGGAGTGGTACGTGTGAGTATATGGTTCCTTCCGAGACATCTGGTAAGGAGAGGATGGATCACGGGGGGAAGGGGAGAGGAAGCGTGTCACGATAGGGATGTCACGATAGGGAAACGACGTTATGACTTGGATAGCTAACCAGAATAACACGAGACTCTCTCTGTCTTGAGATACGGTGTGCTGGTGCGCACATGGTGTCTCTCGAGACGAAAGGTCCTACAGGATCCTCATAATGATGAGGATAGCATCAACGTAATGATCCTGCCTCCGAGAGAGATAGATACATATTCAATACTACACTTAATGTTTTGTCTCAAGCCCTGCATAACCGATCTGCTGGATGATGCCTGTGACCCATCCCTGCATGTAATTTGTCGAGGGAGATAGATGTACGGAGTACGGTACGGCAGGCAAGCATTGGTGTTGCCACACAAGCCGCACGGAGAGAAGGAGAGCGCGCGTAAAGGGCATATTATATAACAGCCCATTTAAGGCCCTCTCCTCGACTGGTACTTCGTACACTGGCTAGATTGACGTGTCGTCGAGTGGCTCGCTGTCTCACTGCGGCTGCAACTCCCGCAAGCGAGGTAGGTATGGCGTGTGTGTGTCCATGTCAGTCATCAGTCAAGCCACTCAGGTCGCCACGAAGGAGTGGTGTGGTGGTGCGGTGAAACACGCCGCTGGGGCCGTAGCGTGGTGGCGCCCACCACCTCGGCCAGTAGAGGGATCGGCATGGGCTATGCTTAATGATGGAGGCGACCAATCGACTGCCTGAGAGGACAGCTGCGATGCGAGAGTCCAGCATGGATGCAAGGATGCGATGCCATGGATTGGGTGGTGTGTACTTGTACAGCAGAAAAACAGGTATCAGAGAACCCGCCTCGCCCGCTAAACGCTCCAGGGCCACCTATGACTTAGACCTGGCGTTAGCGGGCCCCTCCCCCGGACCTCAACGTCAACGCTCTTGATGTACGTATCGACAGATGGGCACCCCCGACGTCACAGCTATCATGCGCTGCCGTCCAAGTTTGTCTCCGTTGTCATGTTGGCACGCTGGCCACCGTGTTGCGTTTGCTAGCCATGCGAGCAGGCTTCCCGCTTCCGCTGTGCCTCGTGCGATGCTGTCTGTGGTGTCGCAACAAGCAAATGTCCAGTCGGCCAGTCACTCAGTCACTCAGCCAGGTCCCTTTGTCCAGTCCACTCGGCATTGTTTTCGCCTCTGTGGACAATGACTGTGCCTCTTTGACTCCCCGGTTTGTCCGTTTCAGTGGCACCCTGCCCTTGGCATCATTTTAGCCCTGCCCAATCTCAGAGATCGGACAACGTTCTTCCCTGCTCTGAGTTATGTACCTAGGAGCAGCACCCCCCCCCCCCCCCCACTCCTCCTCCCCCCCCAAAGAGGTAGCAATCCGGAGGAAAGCGACATGGACTTTGAGCAGGAGTCCGAGCCGGCCTCGTGATTTGCTGTGCGTTTTGCGTTTGCGTTCCCTGGAAGGCCCTGCGTGCTATGTCGCTGCCAGCCGATTGGGTCTTCGCCTCACCTGTGTCCCTGTTCATTTCGATTCCACTTACGTCGATGGTCTGCTGGCCTGCTGCTGTTCTGTGCCTGAGCGACTGACCCCCTTGCCGTCACTACCACCCACCTTACGATATTGGAGAACCCCTGTCACTCACCGCAAAAAGACCCGAGCAGGGGCACACGGGCAAATCGTCATGACCGACGTGAACCCCTGCTGTTAAAACCCTTTGTCCCTTTTGTTGAGTCGCTGCCCGCCGCTCCTCTCACTGTTGACGTTGTTGCTGTTCGTCTGTCTGTCGCGGCAGAAACTCGAGTTGCCAGCTGGGAAAACATATCACAACTTTTCCTGTTCTCGTTGCCGTACTGCAACAACGCCAACAATAGCGAGAGAGAGAGAGAGCCAGTCGAACTTGCCAAAGGGGGAAAAAAAAAAGAAAGAAAGAGAGAATGGGTAACTCGCACTCGGCCACGGCCATCGAGACGTGCCTCAGCACCGTCTGCGCCGGCCGGTCCAGCTGCGTCGGCTTCCCCAGCGACCCGCTCTACCAGATCAACTGGGTCAAGCCCTACAACCTCGACAAGGCCGCCGCCGTCAGCCCCGTCGCCGTCGTCCGGCCCTCCACCGCCGACGACGTCGCCGGCGTGGTCAAGTGCGCCGCCGACAACAAGCTCAAGGTGCAGGCCAAGTCGGGCGGCCACTCGTACGGCAACTATGGTGAGTAGTTAGACAAGAGAGAGGAGAGGGGGGAAAAAAAAGAGAAACACAAAAATATGGGATTGTCCAGTCCAGTCCCAGTTCCAGTTCCAGTTCCAGTTCCAGTTCCAGTTCCAGTTCCAGTCTCCAAGCATTTACTGACCACACCACGTTCACACATGCACCAGGCCTCGGCGGGCCGGGCGCCGACAACGTCGTCGCCATCGACATGGCCAACTTCCAGGGCTTCCGCATGGACGAGTCCACCTGGCAGGTCACCCTCGGCGCCGGCAACCTGCTCGGCGACGTGACCAAGAAGCTCCACGACGCCGGCGGCCGCGCCATGGCCCACGGCGTCTGCCCGGGTGTCGGGCTCGGCGGCCACGCCACCATCGGCGGGCTGGGCGCCATGTCGCGCATGTGGGGGTCCTGCCTCGACCACGTCCTCGAGGTCGAGGTCGTCACGGCCGACGGCAAGGTCCAGCGCGCCAGCGAGGCGCAGAACTCGGACCTCTTCTTCGTGAGCTTAGCCTTCCTGCCCTTCGCAGTACAATCTTACCCCTTCTTCACCTCAACCCCTTTCTGACATCCAACGGCCACACACACACACAGGCCCTCAAGGGCGCCGGCGCCAGCTTCGGCGTCATCACCGAGTTCGTCATGAAGACGCACCCGGAGCCCGGCGACATCGTGCAGTACTCGTACTCGTTCACCCTCGGCAGCCTGCGCGACATGGCCCCCGTCTTCAAGCAGTGGCAGGACCTCGTCGCGGACCCGCAGCTCGACCGCCGCTTCGGCAGCGAGATCATCATCACGCCCCTGGGCGCCATCATCGAGGGCACCTTCTACGGCACCGAGGCCGAGTGGAAGGCGTCCGGCATCGCCGACCGCCTGCCCAGCACGGGCCGCTCCGCGGGCACCATCACGGTCCCCGACTGGCTCGGCGCGCTCGCCCACGACGCCGAGACGGAGGCGCTCTACCTGTCCAACCTGCAGGCGCCCTTCTACTCCAAGTCGCTCGGCTTCCGGCGCGAGGACCTGCTGCCCGACCGGGCCGTAGAGGCCATGTTCGACTTCCTCGCCTCGCACGACGCGGGCACCCCGCTGTGGGCCGTCATCTTCGACCTCGAGGGCGGCGCCGTCAACGACGTGGCCCTCAACGCCACGGCCTACCCGCACCGCGACAAGCTCATGTTCTACCAGAGCTACGGCATCGCGGTGCCCCAGGTCGGCCAGGCGACGCGCGACTACCTGACGGGCCTGCACGACGCCATCCTCGACGGCGTCGGGAGGGGCCGCGCGTGGACCACGTACGCCGGCTACGTCGACCCGGCCCTCGGGCCCGACGCCCAGCCCGTGTACTGGGGCGCCAACTACCCGGCCCTGCAGGAGGTCAAGGCCAAGTGGGACCCCGCCGACGTGTTCCACAACCTGCAGAGCGTGAGGCCCAAGAAGGGCTGAGGTGACGAAGAGGGTTTGGAAAAGGAAAAGAGAGGGCGGGGGAGGAGCTGTACTAGATGGAAATCTTGAGAAGTAGAAAGGGGGGAGGCAACACGGATCTTTTGCTCTGAGCCCTGTGCGTGCAGTGTACTCATGATCATTCAGAAGCGTCATACGTCTTTCCGCTGTTTTAGACTGGAGAAGTATTCCTTCCCAAATGCAATAGGAATCATCGGCTAGCTACATGTCGTAGATTTCAAGACCTAATATTAATCCATGACATCTCGCGTCCAAGCAACCAATCAGTCAGACAAATCGTCTCTCCCTCCCTTTCCCAGCTCACTGCACGCGCGTCTCGAGGACATTCGTATCACTTCAAGGTCATCCGCAAACCGCAGCAACAATAAGTCTCATCTTTTTCGATTGTCAATCTATTTTACATGGCAAAAATCATGCAGCCTTTCCCTTTCCCAACGATGTCAAGAAGTTGCACAGAGAGACTCCATATTCTCCTTTCCCACGAGAAGCGAGTTTCATACAGACCACATGGCGCCCAGCAAATGGGAGACAAGCAAGCCAGCCACAAAAGAACAAGAAAGAAACAAAACACATAAAAGAAATATAGGAGGAGGGTCTTGACCAAGTAGATGGCGAGGCACCGACGAAAATCTGTCTCTTTGAATTTGTTTCTCGTACTCTCGCCTAAGAATGACCTTGGTCATAACCTCCTGCTCCCCCCATCCTAATGACAACCTGTTTGCTAGTTTGTTTGACCTGCCTGACCATTTTGTGCAAGACGAAAATAACCACAGCCCCCCGCCTCGAAAGAACGAATAAAATTCTTTTTTCTTTCGTTTGTTTTCCCTCCCTGCCAATATCAAAGCAAGGCCCAAAATCGTACACACATACAATATCACAGAGTGAGAGAGGTGATGGCACCCAATTTCAAGCGCCACTTATGTAAAGCATGCGGCTCCATCCAGGCCTGGATAGCCTTGGACACTACCTTTCTAATGGTAGTTACCGCCCCAGCCGCGAGGCTGGTTGCCGTAGAAGCTGCCGCCGAAGCCCTGGCCGCCATAGGCCCCGCCGTACGGGTTGCTGGCATGGCCCTGGCCGGCGCCGCCGCTCATGCCGTAACCGGCGCTGCCAGACTGCCCTCCGTGGAGACCGTGGCCGCCCTGCTGCAGGTGGGCAGGGTAGTTGCCACCGTAGCCTCCCATGCCCATGCCACCCTGCTGGTTGGACTGCGTTGCGGGCAGTCCAGACTGAGAAGGCGTCGTGTTGGTAGCCGAACCGGGACGCGCGCCGCCGAGCGAGGGGCTCGGGCCGCCCGTGGCCTTGGACTCGCCAAAGGGCTTGAGGTCGTCGCTGCCAGCGGGACCGCTGCCAGGCTGAGAGGACTGAGCATTGTAGCCCTGTCCGGACTGTGACTGGTAAGAGGAAGCACCACGGCTGAAAGAGTCGTGGGATCCGCCGAAGCCGCTGCCTCCGAAACCAGACTGGGTTCCAGACTGCGAGGAGCCGACGCGTCCATAGTCGCCGAGTCCCGAGCCCAGACCGCTATCGCCCCTGTTGAGCGACGACTGGCCAAATCCAGATCCCTGGGAGGACGAGTGGTCATGAGGGCCCTGGGGCGACATGTACGGGTGCTGCTGGCCATAGCCACCCTTGCCGCCGTAGGGTCCTCCGAAAGCGCCCTGGCCGTAGCCGGGATACTGATTCATATAAGCCGCATAGTAAGGGCTCTGGTAGTAGGGGTGGTTGTAAGGGTACTGGCTGCCATGCGGCTGCTGCTGCTGCTGCGCGTGCGACTGAGACTGGCCGGCACCGGGGCCAGCCTGCTGCTGAGCCTGAGCGGCAGGGTTGGGAGTAGTATTGCCGCTGTTCTGCGTGTCGGCAGCCGAGCCCGAGCCGTATCGCGAGGCAGCGCTCTGGGGGTACTGGCTGAGGTTATCAGCCTGCGGGCCGCCATATCCGCCGTATGCGCGCTGTTGCTGAGAAACACCCTCCTGCTGTCCCTGACCGCTCTGCTGCTGGCCATAATTCTGGCTATGGTTATAGTAGTTGTAGGGGCCGCGGTTCTGGGCATCAGCGGTGTAATAGGACGAGTAATCGCTAGGGGCAGAGCTGAAAGCACCACCGGGCTGTTGGCTCTGGGCCTGCGCCTGCTGCTGGTTCTGGAAGCCGTCGTACTGAGATTGAGTCGATGAGGTGTTCGTGGGCTGGTTGAACGAATCGAACGGCTCCTGAGAGTAAGAGCTCGGCTCCTGCGAGCTGGCCGGGCCAAAGCGACCATATTGCTGAGCTGGGGCTTGCGGGGCTACCTCAATGATTAGCGATACGGGCAGAGAATGCTCAGGAAAGTGGTCTTACCTTGCGAAGCGACAGCGGGCTGCTGTGGGGCAGCTACGGGAGCGGCTACAGATACGTCAGCGACAACAGGCTGTGAGATCGGGGCTTCGGGCCGAAGTGTACCGGTCGGTCCCTGAGGAGTTGGGAGGGAAGTGACGGGCTTCTGGGCGGGGAATGCCTCGGGAACCGATGCAGGCTGAGGCACCGGAGGAAGCGAGGCCCGCGGGTGGCTGACAGGAGACTCGACCGGGGGCTGGCCTCGTGTCTCGGGGTCCTCCCTGTCGCCGTCGATGTCCTCATCCGCACCACTAAAGCTCAGCGCGCCAAACTGCACAGTTGTCCGGTCAACATCGCGGTTGCCAGGCATGCGGACAGCCTCCTCCTGATCAAGAACCCGGCGGGAGTGGCTCGGGGTGCGGGTAGCAGTGCGTTCGGTGGCCTTGAGGGCGGTGGCAGCGTAGCCACTCGCGGCGGCACGAGCGTTCTGGTGCTGCTGCTGGGAAGCAGACAGAGGAGTGGCGGTTGCGCTAGCTGCGGCAAGCCTGGGGTCCCAAGAGTCGGCAGCCTCGCTGCGCGCCGTCTCCGTGTCAGGCGGGTGCGACGAATCGACAATCTGTTCGAGGTTTGTCTCGGTAAGTTGATCCTTGGAAGGCGGTAAAGCAACTTCGGGTACGACTACCGTTGGAATTTCTTGTGCAGGGGCAGCTTCCTTCTTGGGCTCGGCAACATCCTCGGCGGGCGCTTCGGGTTCGGGAGCCTCAGGCTCGGCGACGGGCGGCAACGGCTCGATGGTCTCCTCGGGCTTGGGCGCAGGGGCAGGCTTGGGCTTGGGAGCAGCCTTGGGGACGGTCGACTGTCGGAGCATGCTTGCCCAGGTCTTCTGAGCAGGAGCGGCGGGAGCAGTATCGGGGTTGGACTTGGCAGCCGCCGGGGCAGCAGTGGTGGAGGTGTTCTTGGTTGCGGATTCGGAGGGGGCAGCGGCAGTCGCATCGGAGGAACCCCAGGCACCAGTCTCATCGCTGGCCTTGTGGGCGTCCCAGGCGGACGACTCGTCGGTAGGAACGGAGAGAGGCTTCTCGGGTCGGGCACCATTGGTGGTAGCGTGGGCAGATTTGCCGCGAGCGGCGCGGCCGCCGCGTTCAGTGGCCCTGCCACGGCCTCGGCCGCCCTCGACGCCACCGCGTCCGCCTCGAGCATTTCTGGCCGGCGCAGAATCGCCCGTAGTTGTGGTGAAAGTGTTCTCCTTGGGCTTGGGCCGGGTGCGGTCCTTCTTGGGCTTCGAGACTTCGCCCCACTGGGAGATGGTGCCTGAACGAGACGGAAACAAGTCAGTCAGCTTCAATCCACAACGAGACCTGGACTCGGATCATTGCATCGCAGCACAATGGCATGCGCCCTCGTACAGCATATACGCGGCGAGAGTGCAATTGGGCGATGCGATTGAGCTTTTGGCAATTGACAAAGGCCCAGTGCGAGTGAAGTGGAGGAATTCGGAGCTCTGCTTACCTTCGGCAATGCGAGTGACTGCGATGCTCACATCGCCATCAGTCTCTTGGAGAGCGAAAAGAATATCGACGTCTGACCAGTCGGGGAACATTTCCTTGATCAGACCAATCTTGTCGCCGTGTAGCTTCTTGAGCTGGCCAATTTCGCCCTCGTCCTCGTTGAGAGCGGCAAGAGAATCGTCGCCGTTGGTGGCGGATCTGTTTTGAATGCGCGCTCCTCCTCGGCTCGAGAAACCTCCTCTGCCGCCGCGACCAGCGCCTCGGCCGCGCGAGGCAGCTGGTCTTGCTTGCACCTCAGATGACATGGTCTGAGATGGTCTGTGAGAAGGCTGTCAGAGAGCCCTCGTGGTGTGGTGGTGAGTGTGGGTGAGGATGTGTGGACTTGGGGTTTGCCACAGCTGCGGACAGTGAGTCAGGAAGCTCGACGAGGGAGACAAAACTGAGGAGAATGGCGAGGTGTAGGCAGGCAAGATGGAAAAGGAAAAAAGAAGAGACGTTGGTTGGGGGGAGTGTTGGACAGAACTGCGGATGATGCGAGGCAGGTGAGAAGAAGTGGAGGAAGTGCAGGTGATGTTTTTGCCAGGAGGTTTTGGCGATTCAGAATTTGGGACCCATAAAAAGCAAGCAGGCTCGCAGGCTCGCAGGCAAGAGGCAGCAGGAGCAGCAGCAGGCTGGGCCGGGGGGCTTTTGGGGGGGCTTTTTTCGGGGTGGGTGTGAGGCCAGGCCCAGGGCAGACCTACCTAAGGTAGGTCCATAGGTAGGGCGTCGTGTGCTCTGTACTCGGTTACTCTGGCGCTGCAAGGGCCACTGGGGGAGCCCACTTTTTAGCTTTTTGGGTACGTGTACCTCGAGCAAGGTCTGGGCTAGTGCCAGGTACCTGCGCTGCTGGGGAGAATCAATCCGCTTTCAGTCGAAGCCCGGCAGGCTTAGAGGTATATAACCTTGGTACAAGGCATCCATGATTGATGCCCAGGATCACGAAGAAGAGTTGGGAGGTTTGTTTGTTTGTTGCTTGCTTTCTTACCCTCCCTCCCTCCCATACTCTCTTCCCTCCACGACCCCGACGACTCACGATTGGATTGGTGCGCCTCCCACGGAAGCAAACCAATGGATGGAAAAGGACAATGATGGAATTTGGCTCTGGGGGTCAGCTGTCACCCAGCTGGAAGGCGCTTAGTGCGGTGGTTAACTACTTCGTACTTGGTACCTAACCTTGCGTCTGGTGGCTCTCTGAATAGCACTCAATAAGCCCCGGTTTTATGTATTGGGAGCTCCTTGCAGCCGGGCCCCTGCAAGCTTGCATTTCATGTGAGCAGTGGACTGCTCGGGCCTCGAATGTCAAGTCTGATGTCAGAGAGCACCCGAGGCCTTGTCAAAACGCACATCAAAACGCATTGATGGATCTGACAAGGGCGGGGAAATATCAGAGTGTCATGTTTGCTCACATTCGGTAGCACCGCAATCAAGTCTGTCATGTCATGCCTTGGCGGCGTGCTTGTCCGGATTCGGTGCCGAGAGCAAAGCCCTCTCTTCGCGAACCTACGGGTTGACTCTTCTGGTCCAACGGCTCCAAGGCAAACAAAAGTCAGTCAGGCCGGGGTCGGGCTGCTATTGTTTGTTGCCTTTGCCAACTGGAAGCCTGAACCATGTTGCCAATTGGAGGGCAGATGCTCTGATGCTCGGTCTTGACACCTCTCCTCACGACTGCATTCCGCTCTAACGGTTCCTAACATCTAGGTAGCCTACTCATAGTGTACCAATATGACACTATCTAGCCAGACTAGCATCACAGATCGGGAGAGGAGCTCTGCTCGGTGTCTGTTCTCGACTTTGAGCCCTAGCAAAGTGTGGGGATCCAAGGAACTTCAATTCGTACAAGTACGAGTACACAAGCACACCTCGGAGGCCCTTACCCGGAAATGGACAAGCGTGTAAACCTTAGTTGGCTGCTTGGGAGCCTCAGGCCGCTGCTCTCCTCTCAAGCTGGACCCCATTCTCATCACGTGACCACTAAATGGGATGCGGGTTGGATCGCCGAGTGTCATGTCATCGAGGCACATTATCACGGCCGGACGTGTATTAGGTATCCGGAACTACCAGATCACGGTGCAACAACAAGTCAGCCTGGAAGGCACCCTCCTCCATGCCGTGGTGATTTCCTCCCACCTTCGAGGTTGATGCGTGCGTGTGCCCCCATCTCAGTCGACATGCTTTCTACGAGGTCACTCGGATCCTTCAAGGGCATCCTGCCCTCCATCCACCACCCTCTCCCGCTGAACCAGAGAGAAGCCCAGCAGCTGCTCAACTCCCTGACCGCCTCCTTCCGCAAACACCTCGATAAAGAGCACGGGTGGCTCACCGACGACCCCGCTCAGCCCGTCCCCAGCCGACCCCCCACCGGACTCATCGTCTCTACCTCTTCGAAAGACGCGCACCGCCGACCGACAGACCGGCATCTGCGCGCCATCCTCTCAAATCCCCTCTTCAGCTATGATCGGACAGTCCAGCAGGGCTTCGCCCTGGGGCAGCTCGGCAGCGCAGAGCGGGACCCCATGGACATCTTTGTAGAGGCCGTCTCCAAAGGTCTTATGGACCCCAGGCGGGCCGCCGGGTGTCTCCAGGCCAAACGCCGCGAGATCCTCCAGTCGCCCTGCCTATCGGTCAAGGATGCCATGGCCACGCCCGGCGCCGGCCTCAAGGTCGTGCAGTGGCTGAGGTCGTCCGGCATGGAGAGAGACCTCTCTTTTGTCTCGCATACCGGCTTGACTAGCCTGCTCTTGAAGTTCATGGTCGCAGAGGGCCTCGAGGACATCGCCTGGGGGTGGCTGGACCGGCTAATGCGGGGAGAGGGGCCGGCTGATGTGGGCAAGAACCACCAACCGGCGGCCTCCTTTGTCCTCGACCAGCTGGTCACTGCAAAGACGCTCGACGCCACGAACCTCAACGAGGCATACGCCTTGATCCTCCAAGGGCAGGAGATGTTCAGGTCGAACCCCAAGTTCGAACTCAGCTTTGTCGGCCCCTGGCGCCACCTGTCCTGGATATCGACGGTCGAGGCGTGGAAGCGCGCCAACCCGTCCGTCAAGCTGTACGAGTCCTTCGTTGCCATCAGCGACCGCATGCGCAAGAACCTTCGCATCGACAAGGCCCACCTGAACCTCCACCACCCCACGAAGCCCAACCCCGCCCTCGCGATACAGCTTCTGGAGAACCAGAGCATCTGGCAGAACCTCTTCAAGCTGCCTACCAGCGAGGCCGGGGAGCCCTCCAAGCGCGCGTCCGGCCTCGCTACGCGGATCATGTCTATCGGTCTCGACACCGTCCAGTACTTGACGCAGTCGGGGCAGACGGAAGAGGCACAGCATGTCCTCGACTTGCTGCGCACGAACCTCTCGGGATTCTTTGGAAAGGACCCGCCGGAGTTTTCTCGCATCCTGGCCACGGGATGAACGAAATGTCAAGTGGCCCGTTGATGCGAATGCGTATGACATTCTGTCATCTGTTTCCCTGGAGACACCGCCCGCTTCCATAGAGACAGTTACCCCATGCAAGATTGCGCACACGTCACAAGCGGCCTTCAAATTCCCCCCAGGAATGGGCTGCCGCGGTGGCATATTATCCCCCAAGGGAACAAGGCGTGCCGAAATCCGGCCTGCATTGACACTTCACCTGTCGGAAGAGAACAGGGTTTTCCCTCTTTTTTTTTTTAGCACCCTTTCAGCAAGGACTCGCCAGTCGAGATGCCAATGCTTCCCACAAGAAGCAGACGAATGAGATGATACCCAGGTGCTGGAAGCCAGCGCCGTCCTATGTATGAATAGCTTCTGTAGGAAATTCTACAACGAGACACCGTCACACAAAAGTGTTGAATACACGAAAGTGGCTGCAATTTTCACCTGTTATGTACATGTACATCCTGTCCAGTCAACCACCCCCCAAGACAATATTTCGTAGTCGCGTTTAGACATATATCCCAACATCGACATCGTTTACAATCATTTGCATCCTCGCCAGATCTCGACGCTGACACACAACGTAGTAGACACAGACCAAAACAATACAGAAAGGAAAGGGTATCTCATCAGATCAAGACATCACCACCACCACAAAAAAAAAAAAATCATTCTACCAACACCAAACATCCCTCCTCGTCATCACTCCTCCAGCCCATTCACCACCCGCAGCGCCCTCCTCGGCCCCAGCACGACGCTAAAGAAGCTCGGCTCCCGCCCCTCGAGCAGGCCCTCGGTCGAGCTCGTCGTGCTGCCGCCAGAGTCGCTGCCCCGCCTGCCGCCGCCGCCGTAGCCGTCATCGTGGCCCGTCCCGCCGCCATACATTCCGGACGGCGGCGGCCGGCGCACGGGCGGCCCGGCCGCCTCGTCGAAAAAGGGGCTGCCGCTGTCGCCCCGCCTTAGGCCGCCCCCGCCGCCGCCGCCGCTGGCGCTGCTCGCCGTCGCCGCGCCGACCGTCGTGCCGCTCATGGGCGAGGGCTCGTCGCTCATCCACGCCGCCTTGGGCTGCTGCTGCTGGCCGCCGTCGGGCGCCACCACCCAGCCGAAGCTGTCGGCCGTCGAGGTCGAGTCGTCCCTGCCGTGGCCGTGGCCGGCGCCGGCGCCGTAGAACCCCGCGGCCGCGCCGGCGCTGCCCAAGAGGGCCGGCTTCTCCGCGTACGAGGCCGGGTCGTCCGTCAGCGTGGTCCGCTTGTGCGCCCCAGCAGCCTTCTTCCTGGTGCCGCCGCGGCTCTCCTTGGACCCCTTGCGGCCAAAGAGCGCGGCGATGCCGCCAAACGCCGAGCGCGAGGACCCCGCGCGCACGGCGCCCGAGTACCGGTTCGCGACGGCCAGGTGCGTCTTGTAGGCGCGCACCTGCCGGCGGTACAGCCACGCGCAGAAGCCGAGGTAGCCCGCGAGCAGGCCCGCGAGGCCCGCGACGGCGGCGGCGGCGACGAGGCCCGGGCTGACGGCGTGCTTGTTGCTGCCGCCGTCGTCCCCTGCCGCGGGAGGAGCAGAGGACGGGCTGCCGTTGCCGTTGCCGTTGCTGCCGCCGCCGCCTACGACTCCAGACGGGCCTACCTGCGTGACGGTCGCGGTGGCGCCGGCCTGCGTGACGGTGTACACGGGCGGGTGTCCCGTCGCAAACGGCCCGTCCCTCGCGGGCCCGGCGGCGGGCGTCGTCGCCGTGGCGCCGCCGTCCGTGCTGCCCCCGATGACGGCGGCCACCCGGTCGGGCACCTTGTAGCCGTAGCTGGCGGCCAGCACCGTGTTCTCCGCGTTCAGGCCGGGCTCGTGCGCCAGGGCGGTGAACCGGCCCTGCCACTCGAGCGAGCTGGTGTTGAAGACGTAGATGCCCGGCCGGTCGCAGGGGATGTCCTTGCCCACGTACCCGCCCACGACGACCATCTGGCCGTCGCGGAGGTTGCACGTGTGGCCCGCCCTCGGGCTGGGCTTGTTCGACCCTCCCTGGTCGACGCGGACCCAGGTGAAGGACGGGATGCTGAGGATGTACATGTCGTTGTATTGGATCTGGTCTTTCTATGGAAACGGAAGATTTCGTGATTAGCTCTCAAACATCCGTACAGAGAGCACGGTGGCGTAGCGGTGATGACTCACATAAGGTTGCAGATTTTGTCCTCCAAACAGGTAGATCTGAAAGCTTGACGCATCGGGCGCCGATGCGACCACAGCGCAAGGGTTGACCCGAACCGAGGGGGCCTCGCCCCGTGTTTCCTGGTGGTACCAGGTCGAATTGGCAATGTCGTAGACATCGAGCCTGGAGAAGTCGTCGGCAAATTGGGTGTCCGTACCACCGCCCAGACCGACGAGAACTCCACTCGTCCCCCAACCGGGGACAAAGACGAGCACGCCGTCGGCCCTTTCAAAGAAGGCGGCGTCATTCTCCTGCAGGCCACCCTGAGTGATGTTGCGGTACACACCGCCCTCGCCAGCCGCCTTGGCTGCGATCGACTGCACGCCGTTGTTGGCATATCCAGGGTGCGTGAACTCGAGCAGGCTCTTCAGGTAGACGCGTTTGATCTGGTTGGACCAGCCCTGCGTGGTAGACAGATCCAGATGTCCTCCAAAGTACCAGCTCAGGCCCAGTTCGGGGACCGACACCCCGGCTCCCTCGGCCGATCTCTGCACTGGAACGCCTCCAGGGTCCGAGAAATTTCCGGCCGAGGTCTGCGGTTTCTCAAACTGCTTCCAGGACCGGTCTTTGATAGAGTACTTCCACGTGGACATGGGCTCCGGCTCGACAAAGGGGTTGTCGGCAAACTCGCCGCCGTAGAGGAAGAGGTTCTCGTAGTCGTTCCACAGGTAGCCGTTAGCTACCGCGGGCGGGCCCGAAGGCTGCGGCAGGCCCTTCAAGGCCGGTGAACTGATATCCCAAGACTTTGTGAGATCCAGTGTTACAAAGTTATTGTCTGTGGCCTCTATTAGTCCACTCCAAAAATGTTGGATCTTCAGTCAGAAAAGGATGTCCGACGTACTCCACGTATTCTGTTCCTGATCTCCAGACGTCTTCGCTTGGCCCCCGTATATGTACAGAGTGCCATTGAGCTGCGCAGCTGTCGCCGATTGTACTGTCAGCATCTTGGTTGAGAACTTTCAAAGAGCACGGCACCAAGTCACATACCCTGATGACTCCATCTGGTGCAGACATCCGTCGGGGAATTCGCTCGAGTGTCCAGAACCGGTCCTCGTCTAAGCCGGGGATCCCTGATGACACCGGCGTCGGCGCCGCTCATGCTGACCTTTTCGCCGCCGCCGCCGCTGTGATAGCTAAACGCCGGCAGGATAACGGCGATGAACAGAGCGATCATGGTGAAGCGCGACAGGCTCGCGACGGTGGGAGGAGGGGCGCTCGACACCGATTTAATCCGCGGTCGCTTGGCCGCAGCAAGCCTCGAGTACCACGACTGTTTGCCCGAACGCGACCGCGGCGAGTTCGCACCGCCGTCCTGCGCATCTTCGTGGGGGCTCATGTTGTTTTCCGCCCCATGCCCTGTCGTGTCGGAGCGCTTTCGATACGAGCCTTGTGAAGCCAACGCAGCGGGCTCGCCGAACAGGTCCCGTTCCGAGGGGCCCCTGCCGTTGTGATGTGCGGTAACACTACTGTCGTGATCCTCCAATCCGACCTCTCTGAACATGGACTTGCGGTCCTTCTTCACCATTGAGAAGCTGGGAAGCGTACCGGAGCCCACGCGGAGTCGGTCAGAAGTGTTGTGCGAGTTGAACTGCGGTCTCGTCGGCGGTATGAAAGTTCCTACTAATGCGGTGTCGGAGGAGCAGTGGGGGATTTTGGATGACATGGCGAGCAGGAGAGGAGACAGCCAGGCCGTACAGGCGAGAATTGACTTAAAAGAACGGCACAGGAACTACCAGCGATCACCAATGCGATATAGGGTGTTCGCCACCGGGCGCTGCAGAGTTGAGGCTACGCGGTTGGTGGTGTGGACATGCGGGCGGAGAGCCAACCGAGAGGACCCTGGCCGGTATGAGGTCACTGCCACAGAAATAGGATACGAACGACAAGGGAGATGGAAGGGCAAGAGTTCACAATGGAACCAAGAGGTTATTTGCAGATTGCAGATGCCGAAGGAAAAGCTTCAACGATGACCAAACTTTCGAAAGGAGAGAATAGATGTGTAGGCTGGTGAGAGATGGACATGAACATTTATTTCTTGTTGACGCGACTTGGACCTGGCCATGTCGCAGCTATCAAGGCTCTCAGTGACGGGTTCCCAAAAAGTTGGCTTGACGCGGTCACGGTGATCGTCGGGCCCCTGTCCCAGGTCGGCCTCCTCTCTGGCCTCTTGCAATCTTGCAACAGAAAGCTCCGAGCCGTGTCGAGAGACACTTAAGAAGAGGACAGGCCAGGGCCGGGGAGAGCTGTCCCAAGCAAGCGAAGAAGAGACAGAGGGGGCCACTGATGTGCGTGCCAAGAGACGACCCTACTTACATCATGGACAATGTAGCCTGCCAACTGCTCGGAGGAACAGCCGTATGGGAGGAGGCATGTTAATGGCAGCGAAATACTGGGGAATGGAGACTTCTCCAGAATCATCTCGATCTGGTGGGCGGTTGCTTTGCTGTCTTTGAACAGAACCCCAGACCGCTTCCCTTCCGATAGGGAAGAAGGACATGTTGAGAACGTCGTCATACCTTGGACCCTTGATCCTCTGAGACGTGAGATTGGTTCAGGGGAGACAAGTATCTCGGTGCTTGGTCCCTGGTGGCCGACTGGCCGAGTGACCATTTGCCAGAGCTGCGACGTGCGGGAAATGACAAAAGGCGGGTGGGAGGGCAAGTCACTTCCCGAATTGGATGCAGAGGCACCAACAACCCGAAGCCGGCCAATGTCCGTCCCTCGAAATCAATCTTGGGGGTAAAAGTTGGACGGAGAGAGTTGTCGTTGCGGGTTGGGCCAGAGGCTGCTCTCAGGTGTGGTTGAGTGCAGGGATTACGGGGGGGAGGTGTGTCTGGGCGATGACCTCACCAGTCCCCATAGTGACAAGTAACCTTACTTTCGACGGCCCTGTCGCCAACCGCCAGGAACTTGTTTTTCGCCCACCTTTCCCGTTTCCAGCTCCCGGGCCGGGCGACAAGTCCTCGGGCGGGCCTTCCAGAAGGGCTCCTTGCCTCGCTTGTCGGAGAATGAGGTCAGCAAGGTGTCAAGTCTCGAAACAGCCGGCGGTTCCAACTCGATTTGGCTTTGGGGAGGGATTCGGGCTGCTGTTCGCGGCAGTCAACGGACGAAAAGCTCCTGCCAACTCCACCACAGCCTCCACCTGAGAACCCCTAAAACCCCCCCAAAACAGTGTGGCTAGTGCGTGTGGCGCCTAACCAAACGTCGTCCAGGCTCACTATCGTCATCTAACTATGTGGCCTATTGTCTCTTGTGTACTGATGGAAATCAACTCGATGCTGTGTACAATTCGAGTTTATTGCTAAAGGTCGTATGTATATAACTGGCATCTGCAGATAATAGACACTGGCATTACCCCCCGGGGCATAGGTAGGGCAGCGTAGTAGCAATGACACGAACCACAGAGCATTTGCCCTTCTTGTTCTTCACCACAATTTGAAACCAATGAAATATCGGACATATGACCCGGTGGGAGGGCATTGTGCACCAGATGGTTCCTGTAGTCGAATTATAAAGATGAATGGGATAATGAGTGAGTAGTCATCTATTAAGAGTGCAATCCGGTCTATGGCAACAAAGTAGTATTGAGCATTGAAAATGGGAAGATAGAGAGGCTCTTGAGTGATTCACAGGCATTTTCTACTGCTTTGCAGTGTCACATGGAATCTTACATGTGCAGGCTGCTCTATCAAATGGGTGTAAAACTTGGCACCCCATAAAGCATGGTATACGGTTAAGGACCTTACCAAACTTCCCGTCTGTCCCATTATCAAGGTGGGTGAAGAGACGAAGATTACTCTGTAATATCATTTTGCAATTAGAAGTCCATCAAAGATATGATAAACCTTTCCGATGAAGAGCCCAAAGGCTCAACATTTGCACATGTTCCCTGTCATTCACCATAATAATATTAAAGGCAGTCTCTGATCTTGTCATCACAACATACCCATGACGGTCTATTATGCAATAAACAAACCATATCTATCAGTTGACAGGCCAATAAATCCACACACACTGACAGACAGCACCGAGAGATCCAAGTCTCCATGAATCGGCCTGCAATTTTCAAAACAAACAGGCAAAAAGCCTCAAGATCCGGGGGCTTCTGCAACAACGAAGAACCCCCTCTATCTGATCCGAGCTATCCATTCTGTCCCCCCCCCCGGCCCCCCATAATTTTTGTCCTCGCAGATCCTTTTTGCAAGTCTTCTGTTCTGTACAGATAAAAAAGAGAGAGAAAAACGCCAAACCCAATGCACAGATTACAAGGATATGTAGTCTTCACCCCCAAAAGGCCCTCTTCTGTCTTCTCTGCCCTTATGTGAAGATAACCACCGGAGGGCGCATCAACAACCCCCGCGAGCTACATCACGCTCTCTCTCTCTCTCTCTCTCTCTCTCTCCCAGCCTTTCTCGTTCTTCCTCCTCCTCTCTCCCCTTCATCCCCCTCCCCTCTCCCCCTGCCCTCTCCCCCACGCCCCTCTCTCATCGCTCAGCTCAACCCCCCCACCGATGCTGCTCACTCGTATCCCTCCGTCGACTAGGCCTCGCCCCGCGGAAGTAGTCGTACGACATCGGGTCCGGGTCCTCCTCCTCCTGGGGCAAGTTGCCGTACCCGTACGGCCCGCCGCCCAGCATGCCTGGCGCGCGCGGGTTGCCGCCGCCGCTACCGCCCACGCCCACGCCCCGGTCGAGGCTCGCCTCGCGCGACCGCGGCGACGCCAGCGCCGGGATCGTCGGCTGCGCCGCCGGCGACATGGGCATCCCCGCCGCGTTGTGCACCAGGTTGCTGCCGCTCTCGTTGCCGCCCGCCACGCCGTAAAAGGGGCTGCGCGTGCGCGTCGGCACGTCCCCGAGGCCGTAGCTCGGCGAGCCGGCCCGCGGCGTGGCCCCCCCCTCGTGCGAGTAGGGCGAGTGCGCCGGGAACCCGCCGCCGACGCCGACGCCGGGCGGCGGGCTCGGGCTGCTCGGGTTGTGGTAGCCGGGGTTGTACGTCGTGCCGCCCGCCGAGTTGAGCATCTGCACCGAGTACTGCCTGCGGCCCGTCATGCCGCCGACGGGCGTGCCGGGCCGCGAGTCGCTGCCGGCGCCGCCAAAGAGGCTGCCGGGCGTGCCGGGCCGGATCAGGTCCCGCGGCGTGCCAAAGATGTCGCCGCCGCCGTGGTCCTCGCCAAACTCGTCGCGGTTCTTGTAGTACTCAAAGTCGAGCCTGGACTCGGGCACGACCTCGAAGCCGGGCATCGACGCGCCCGACGGCGCCACCCGCTTGCCGGGCTTGCCGGCGTTCATCGGGTCCAGCACGTACGTGTCCGAGTAGCCCGAGACCGACATGGTGTCGCCCGAGCCGGCCTCGCGCCCGTGCGTCAGGCGCCCCGAGTAGACAGACGCCAGGATGTTCTGCGCCTTGGCGTGCACCATGGGGGTCGTGAGCGGCTTGTACAGGGCGGGGTGTCCGAAGCGCGCGGCGAGGCGGTCGCTGCGCAGGCTCTGCTCCTTGCCCTCGGCATGCGGCTGGTGGAGGTTCTGGGTGGCATAGTAGTGGATCTTGTCGTCGAACGCCTTGGAGCAGTACAGCTTGAACCCAACCATCAAGAACGGCAGAGGAGCCACGCAGTACGCCTGGAGATGGTCCTCCGTGCCCTGCACAAACACGATGAGGAAGACGACCACGTGAGCGAGCATGGACGCGAAAATCATCCGGTTGAAGAGCACACGCCAGAACATGCCGCCGGACTCGGTCTTGGTGACAAAGACGTAGAGCAACATGTACTTGCGGAGGACGACGTCGATGGCAAAGTAGATGGCCACGGCGGGGAGCACAAGCGGCTGCACGCCGGAGTAGCACAGGGCGACCGTGGCATAGTATACAAAATAGTTGTAGTAGCTGGCGTAGTCGAAGGGAGGGGGCGCGGTCAACTCGATCAGCTCGCGCGGGGTGGGACTGGAGAACTTGCGCATCAGGAAGCCCCAGAAAAGCGGCCAGAGCTGGGCGAGGTCGATAGCCACACCCATCTGTCGCTGCATGAGCCAGGTGATCCAGAAGGGCGACATGGTGCACAGCGAGCCGATCAGAAGCTTGCCGGGCTGCGCCTTAAGCATGGCCTGCCAAGCATCGGTGCCGCCCTCGGTCGACTTGACCACGTTGGACACAAAGGTGAAGACGGAGTTGAAGAGCGAAAACACCACCAGGTTGTTGAAGACGAAGAAGGAGTAGAGCTTGGCCATGACGTGTCTCTCGCGGCCAGTCTTGGTCTGGTCACCTGCCTGGATGGAGAGGCGGCGGAAGATGATGGGGAGCACGAGATAGATGGTCGAAGTGATGGCCGGAGACAAGACACCCTGCACAATCTGCCAGAAGCTGGTGTTGCCGGCCAGCGACCTCTGGAACGCCGGCCACAGCAGTCCCAGATTGCTCAAGTTGACGAGGAAGATGGCAATCATGGCGTTGGGCGCCACCCAGAGGACCGTCAGCAGCGCGATCCACGTGTTGTTGATGAACCTCCTGCGGCTCCGTGTCGGGGCGCTCAGAGGCATGTTGTCCCAGATGATGTCGTTGGGCCGCGGCGCCAGGCGGATGGTGGCATTGTGCGGCTTCTTCTTCCTCGCCGCGTACGCGATGGCATGTGCTTCGCTGATATCAGAGTAGGACGCGAACCCATAGGGCATGGTGTTCCGCTTGTCCACACTGGCGCGCACCTCCTTGATCTCGATCTCGAGCTCCTTGATGCGCTGCGTGAGGTAATCGATGGCATCGACCTTTTGGCCCTTGGGGTAGGTCCCGTATGAGCGATCCTTCTTGGAAGGCGCGCAGACCGGACGGGAGGCGGGCAGATTATGGGGATCTTTGAGGTACTTGGCGAGGACCTTTTCGAGCTTGCGGACCGCCTTCTCGTGTTCGCTGATGAGTTCGGGCAGGATCTTGACATTTCGAGCGACCGCGGTTCTCGAGAACGAGGAATTGGGAGCGACCTCGTCGATGATCCTAGCAATGCCCTCGTCGGAAGACAGCTTCTTGGGGATATCGAACAACTGCAACAGGTCAGCCGAGTGTACATTGGGAAAGCATCCCGGGAGAAGCCACTTGCCATCAAGGTACGCGCATGGAGACTGTTCTGATACTCGGGGCTCTGGAAGTACTCCCTGCGCAGGTGGAGGACCTTGCGGTAGTTCCACCACAGGAAGCCGGCAACGATGATGGTGTAGAGCCAGATGAGCACGACCTGGACCCAGTTCGGCTGGCCCAGGACGTTCATGGGCGTGAGGAGGAGCAGCCAGACCGGGTCGCCGTAGCGGAAGGCCTTGGTGTAGTTGACGGGGATGAGGACGGCGCAGCCGAGGATGGCCATGATGACGAACATGTTGCGATACATCTTTGTGAAACGGAGAAAAATGGCGGCGTCCATGCCGACGAGGCGCACGATGTCCTTTTCATTCGTCTTCCACAGGGGGCCGATCCAGGCGAACATGCCCTTGCCCAGGGCGGGCGGCGCGTGCAACTCGTCAGCATGCTTGAGCTTCGGGGCGTATACGATCGTGTTGTAGGGTCGGACGAGGGAGAAGAGCAGCGCAATGCCGGCTGTGATACCGAAGGACGTGCCGATCGAGGCCCAGATGGAACCGATTTGGAGCTATGTAGGGTCAACGTTAGATCCGCGCACCAAACTGATAAACTGCTCAGGGGACGGGACAACGTCGTGGAAGTGCCCCTGACTAGCGACGGCCCGCGAAAGAACTCACCTGACCACCAAAGGGATTTGACAAGAGCGACAGCAACTGCTTCCCCGGATCGTCGCTCGTTTCTGGTGGCGGGTTTCCATCACGGGGGACCAGCGTCAGGATGGCCCTGACGATTGATTCCATGCTGTCTTGCTAATGCCCACAATGGGCTACCCGCCGGGTTTTGTACGGCTGTCGAGGACCACACGAGAGGCCGAGGGGTGATGGCAGGGTCTAAACCCTTGGGAGACGAGCAGAGGGCGCCAGATCCAGTGTCGTGTGATGTGGGAACGGCACCGCCAACTCCGGGGGGGGAGGGTCTTGTTTGCCGCCCTACTCAGAGGGCTCTGTCTACGGTCGGGATTCTCGTGAATGACAGCAGGGAAAGATGTCGTTTCGTTTCGTTTCGTCTCAGGTCAGGGCGGAGAATTGGTCAAGATGTAGGAGCGAGTGACTTTTGGCCTGGAGCGAGTGTGGTCGGAAGGGTCGCCGCTATCGGGACCAAGGCAGGAAAGGGAGGAGCGAAGGAGATCAGTCGTTCGTCGTCAACATTAAAGGCATGAAGCTGTATTGCCCCGAGATAGGCAAAGGGAAGAAAGGATGCTGCGTGGTCGTGGAGGGCAAACAAAGAAAAGAGACTGAAGTGCAAATCGGCAACGGAGCAGGCAAGGAGGACTGTGAGGAGGTAGGTCAGGATGGATGATAGGCTAGATAAGGTATGGTGCTGAGGATCGGGCGTGGAAAAGGTGTGTGCAAGGATTGTTGGGGAGGGAGAGTAGGAGAGCAGAAGGAGAGCAGAACATGTCATCACATGGGAGGAGCGAGAACAATGAGAGAACGACCATGTATCTCCCACGCCACTACACTGCAGAAATGTACATGCATCGCTGTCAGCTAATGCTAATGCTAAATAAGGAGGTACCTAAACGGACCCGCCGTACGGGCTCCTCCCTTCCTCCCCCTTGGCATGGATCGCGAAGATCTCAGGGGGTCTCGCATCGCTGGAATACGAGCTTTTTTTTTTTTTTTTCCCTTCCATGCTTGCTGTGCACCTCTGCCGGCTCCACACGAGCAAAACTGGGCTGGCTACGGCAGACACGGGACGACAGAGTCCTGAACTACCTAGCGAAGCACTTGTACAAGTACAGTAGAGAAGCTTCAAGCTTGTTTTTCCCGCGCGCGTCGAGCAAGCTCCAGAGGCGGCGTTGAACTCGAAACAGCGGGTTGCCTCCCGGATATGCTTAACTACAGGTAGGTACCTACTGGAACATGAAGAGGAGCTGGTAACTACCTGTACCTAACCTTAGTACGTAGCCTCGACCCCGGATACGGGATGCGTGCCCCTTTCAGGTGAGGCAGCTGAGGAGGTGGGCTACGAAGAACTGGAAAACAACGGCCCGCAATCGTCGAGATCGGCGCTGTCGTTAATGCGCATTTATTAGGGGTCCAAGTCGGATCCCAGATCCCCCAGACAAGACCCGTTGAACTGGGCAGCATTGAGCAGCATGGCCCGTCGGATCCGGCACCACGGCCGGTGCGTAGAGACCTCGAGATTGATATTGAAGGCCGTGTCTTTTCTCTTTCTTCACTTCCAGTCAATTGAGTCTTGTGTGCGAGGGCCAAAAGCATCGATCGACAAAAAGAGGTTCCACGGCCAACAAGCTTAAATTTTTCATTTTGGTACTCGGGACGAGGGATGAAACAGTCTGCTGCGTCAGCTGGCATACATTCTCACCCAGTTGATCTCAACTCCCCGGCGGTGATCCGGTGCTCCCCTGGGCGGATCGACATGTTCGTTGGGCAGTGCCCTTTCAGGGAAATCCGCATGGTCGGCAGCAGCTCGCCCGGACGAATGATCTGCTCAGCCGCTTTGGCCCTTGTTGGTGCATTGCTTGCATGGATCTGCGCCTGCAGGGTCCTGGCTCATCACAACATTCTTATGTCGTCGTCGTCGTCGTCGTCGTCGTCGTCTTCATTGACTTTCAAAGCAATACGTTGTGACCTGTGTGGGCTTACAAAGAGCGAGCGACGAACCAGGTAGCATTGATTGAACACAATTCATATTTTGTAGAGCCTCATCAATGCTATCTATATATAACCAAGCTTACACCAGGCTCGAGGGAGCAAGCTTACAGCGAGGAGGTAAACTTTGGAGTATCACGAATGGGATGCATTAATCAAAATCCATCATACAACAGACTCTAAACAACAATAGCGAAATCACATTCAGCCTTCCTTTTATGTACATTACATTGAAACCGCACATCCCAGAAATCACAACCGTAGATAAACAAACCACCAGCCCGGGAAGAAACACCTTCCCTTTTTGCCCACGCAAAGTTGTGTCCAAAAGGGGTGAGAGGCGGCCTCATGAAAGCCGAGCCGTACAGAACCCCCTTAATGCCAATCCCCTCAACCAGCAAGCACAGCAAAAAGAGGAAAACAAAAAAGGCAATTCCCGCATAACCCCCAAGGAAGGGGAAAGACCATCGTTTTTGTTGCCTTACCTACGTTTTTTTTTTTTTTTGGCCTGGAAGCTTTTATCCCCTTGCTTTGAGCGTACCAAAACTACCAAAAGAAAAAAAAAGGAGTGTCGGGTCAACTGTAGATGGATGTCGTTGACGAGAGGGAGGACAAAAACGACGCTTCAAGCATCGACCGGGCCCTGGCTTCGCGTTTTCCTCGCGGTGCGGCCCACGGGCGCGGGCGCCTTCTCCCTCTTTGACCGGCCGTTGCTCTTCTTGACCCCGGCGCCGTTCCCGTTGGCCTTGGGCGCCGCCGTCGAGGTCTCGAGGGTGGTGTCGGTAGCAGCGCTGTCGGGCTTGATCTTCTTGGCCACGGAGCCCTCGACGGCCGACGCGCTCGTCTCGAGGGAAGGGCCGTTGCCGTTGCCGTTGCCGTTGACGCCGCCGTCGTCGTCGGCGTCCTCCTCGAACTTGCGCTTGTTGCCGGCGACGGGCGCGGCGACGCTTACGGCCGGGCTGTCGAGGTCCATCTTGTCGCCGGCCGTGGGCCCGGCGCTGGCGCTGGGGGCCGTCGCCGCCGCAGTGACGCCGTTGAGGGCGCTGGGCACGGGGGCGGGGACGGACTCGGTGGGCTTGATCCGCTCGGCGGGCTCCTCGGGCGCGTTGCCGGGCCCGTCCATCTTGGCCGGCTCGGCAAAGGCCGGGGCAGGAGCAGCAGCAGCAGCAGTCTCGACGGGCTGCTTCTTCTCGACGGGGGGCTCGGCGGGCTTCTCGGCGGCGGGTGCAGAGGGCTGCTCGACGGCGGCAGGCTTGGCCGGCGCCTGCTCGTCCTTGGCATCCTCGACCTTGGCCGGCGGGGCCTGGGAGGATGCAGGCGCGGGCGCAGGCGCAGGCGCCGCGGCGTCGGCGCCGGGCTCGGGGACAGACTCGGCGGGCTTGTCGGCGCTCTGCAGCGCCCCGGCCATCAAGGGCGCCGCCTCGTCCTTCTTGTCCTCGGCGGCCGGGGCCGCAGGCGCAGCAGTGCCGTTGGTAGCGCCGACGGGAGCGGCGACAGGCGCGCTCACGGCCGCGGGCTCAGAGAGCTTGGTGGGCTCGGCGTCGGTCTTGGCGGCGGCCGGCTGGGCCGGCTCCGAGGGCTTGAGGCCCAGGCTCTCCTGGGGGTCCTTGGGCGGCGCATCGCTGGGCGGCGCGGGCGGCGGCGCATGGGCAGAGACGGCGGGAGGATCGGCCGGCTTGATGGGGTTGGCGACTGTGCTCGATGGCAAGAGGGGGAATCTGAGGTCAGCGCTGGCTGGTCCAAGAAAACACACAACACAAACAGGGGCGGAGCAGCAGCAGCAGCAGCAGCAGTAGGATTTGTTTTTGGAGGCGGGATGTAGTGTTGCGGCGCAAGAGGGCACTGGTTTCTTCTTTTTCATCAAAAATAGCAACTTCTCAACGTCGCAAAGGCAGTCAAAACATCCAATTGAAGGCAGGGCCGCGCAACGGACGGCCCTGTGCCCGTTCTCGACGCCATTGGGATGGATCTGGACCTGGTACTGCTGGTTCTGCCGGGCAACTCACCTGGGTCGACCGCGGGAGCTGGGGCGTTGGCCATGGCGATGACGTAATCGGGAGCTCGTGCGGGAGCGCAGCTCGGGGCAGTTACGGGGTCAAAACGAGATCACGGCGAGTCGCGACAGTCAGGAGAGCGAGAGGGACGCCGTTGAGAGATGCAGACGATGGATCCGGGCTGCTGAGAGGGTGGTTTGTTGATGGCAGAAGGGGGGAGAGGAGGGTCTGGAGAGGAGGGATCGGGGAAGAGGTGAGGTTGGCTACCTAGGTAGACAGGGCACGAGAGGGCATCAGCTAGACTGGCATCATCAATTCGCCGGGGCTGGGTAGCACCAGTGAGCAGCAGGCGAATCAGAGCCGGCAGAAGGGGTGCAAGAACATGAAAGCTTGCAGCCGGATGGGAGCGGGTCGGCAAAGGGCGGACGGTAGGTACAACAGGACACAGCACAGGGGAAGCACAGGGAAGGGAAGAGGAGGGCGAGAGGAGAAACAAGCGTTGGTGAGCAGGGCTAGAACAGGAACGGGCGAGGCCAGTAGTGCGGAGAAGCGAGTGAGACTGTGTGCCTGGAGGGAGGATGGAGGAGAGGAAGACTGGAGGGGATGGATCCATGGGGCCCGGGCGAATCGACCGGGCCATCGAGGCATTGCCAAATCGAGCCGGCGATGGTGGCCAAGTATCACGACATAGAGCCAGCCCTGCGGAGTGACGTGCGTCAGATCTGGGATTTAGAGTGCGAGATGGAGACACACAAGACACGCGAACTAACAAGGTGTAGTTAGTACTTCGTAGGCACTTCGTAGGCATTGCATCAGTCAGCTCACCTCTTCCCACCGGCCGGGTTCCCATTGCCCACAGTGCCAGTTCCTCCTCCATCTGTGCTTCTTCCGCTTCGGCTTCTTCCTCAGGGACCGGCCAACATCTACTGCAGTGATGCATCCGGCTTACCTGGCCAACTGTGCAGCAACGGCGCGATCAAACGGAAGCGATGCGAGGCACCTAGGTAGGCAGCTACTTCGTAGGCATTCCTTTTCCTCGACGGGCCATTGCGGCGTGTTGTTTTCCGGCGGCTTCTTCTCTGCAGGTGGATAAATAGCACCGTGTGTCTGTCTGCCCTCGACCGAGTCGACACATTCATTGTGACATGGCCATGGCCATGGCACTCCACAGCCCATTCCATCTCATTCCATGCGTACTGTGTGCACAGTGCGTGGAGCTTTTCTCTCTTCTTCAACAAATGTCAATCGACCACGTTGACCAGACCTGGAATTCAATCTCGACGACACACAGACACACACCGTCGCCAACAAATGATAGGTATGCTAATCAAATCGAATTGTCGACCAGTCAGCCACCACCAACCAAGACGTCGAAATAGCGCATGTTCCTGCGCCCTTGCGGCGAACTCTGTGCTGTGAGCTCATCTCATGCATGGCGTGAGCGATGGATCGCCGCATTGCAGCAGGGCCCATGAGGTACCTATCGGTAAGCCCATGGGCCATGGGGAGGGAGAAGGGAGTGCGAGTGGGCGGCCGGCAGGCATGTCAACAAGTGGAAGTGGAAGAAGACGAATCAAGGGCTCGAGCTCTCTGGCTGGAATCTGGAGGGATTGCATTGGCAGCGCTTGCAAATGGTCTGGTTCTTTTTTGGCCCCCCCATTGCCCCTCCCTACAATACTCCGTACCTACTCCGTACTCCGTATGCCTTGAGTGCCGTGAGATTTTTGCGGGGAAACATACAGGCAGATTGATTGATTGATTGATTGATCGACCCGTGTCGAGTGTGATGATGGCAAGTTGCTGGAAACTGCCTATCCAATGTGCTCAGATCAGACTTTTCTGTCAAATGTCAATCTCTTTTCTTTGATCTCTCCACAGCCGCAGCCGCAGCCAGCCACCCAACCCAACTCTCCTCACACCTCTCCGGCTCCGGCCCTTCTTCTACGTCACCAACACCGGCCCATCGTACGGTTCATTGTGGCTGATCACGGCCCGTCCGGGGTGTGGGATGCTTTTTTACTCGGATCGATTTTTGCCAAGACCGCACATCTCGTGCTGAGTCGAGTCAAGTGATTCGCCACGTGCCCCCCCTTCGACGCCTCAACAGCCAGCCAGCATTGCCAAGACTTTTGCCTTTTGTTGGTCAGCTCGCAGATGGTGATGGTGTTGCTACGCTGCCGCTAGCGGGATCAGACGAGGCTAGACGATTGCTAGAGAATGGCATTCCCCAAGCTGACCAAGACCTTGGGTCTGGCGCCGGGCTCGAGGCGGTGCAGCGGCCCAAGAGTTGGTCGTCTTGGTCGCCTTGGTCGTCTCTTGGGTCGCCTCGCCCTGGGAAGCACAACAAATGGCGTGCTGTGTTGGGTGGGTGTGGTAGGGAACCGTAGGGGAATCCGTGGGATCGAAGCTCAGCGGCACTGGTCGAAAGAACACACACACACACATACACACACGGTCCCCCCCCGCCGCCGTGGAAAGGCTGTGTATGGTCCTCGCGCGTCGCCGGCCCCGCCAAGGCTGCCAAGTCCGACTCAAGACTTCGCGGACCCGGTGAACGTCGGCCAAGAAGTCGGCCAAGACACCCTCCCAAGACATTTGGCTTTGCTAGAGCCTTGGTTGCCCTCTGCTGCGCCAATCATGCCCCGTGCCGTGCATCCTGCCCACGCTGATTCCCTCTTATCACTTGGGCAAACCTCTTGGTTCTCTTGGCCCGCCGTCCCCTCCGCCGTGCCGGTTTTGCGAGAATGACGAGACTTTGCAGCGTGTCATGACACTCTCTTCCTTGCATGTAGGTACTACCTAGCTCTGGGCATTGCGACGCCGAGAACATTTAAGATGCGCACGTCTCCCCCCCCGACCATGTGTTCCTCCGGGGAAAAAGAAAACTTCTCGATGCTTGTCCCAACCAGCAGATTCCGCTGTCCGGTAAACAATAACAACCAGACAAACCCACAAGAGAGCCCCCAACACCGAGGATCCAATCTCCCAATCCTCTCGCTGAGTGCTCCAACGTGAATGGATATCACCTAAAGTCATTCGTTTGCTGTGATGTCTGCCAATTTCGAACGCCACCCTTTCCTGCTGACTGTCGAAGATGTCGCCAAACACCTGAACACAGATATCGACAAGGGCCTGAGCTCGGCTCAGGTCGCCGAGTTGTCGCAGCAGTACCCCAAAAATGAACTCGATGTCGGCGGCGCCGTCGCCTGGTACACCATCCTGGCCAGGCAGTTCTTCAATGCCATGATCTTGGTAAGCTCCATTTGCATTTGCGACTTTTTTTTCTTTAAAAAAAAAAAGGAACTCTCCATACTGACTGATTCCCTCCATCCAAGGTGTTGTTGTTCGCTACGGCCGTCTCCTTTGGCATTCAAGACTGGGTCGAAGGCGGTGTCCTCGCAGGCGTCATCGTTCTCAACGTATCTATCGGTTTCTTCCAGGAGTTCAAGGCAGAGAAGAAGATGGACGCCCTGCGTTCGCTCTCCTCGCCCAGTGCTACTGTTGTCCGCGACGGCAAGGCCCAGGTCATCCCCAAGTAAGTTTGCTGCCGTCTGACGAAGAGCGCAGGGTGCGTTCGATAACTGACGTTGGTTTGCCAGCCCCGAAGTCGTCCCCGGTGACATCGTTATCCTGAAAATGGGCGATACCGTCCCGGCCGACCTGCGCATGTTTGAGGTCATGAACTTGACGTGCGACGAGCAGAACATGACGGGCGAGTCCCTCCCCGTCGAGAAGATCACCGAGAACAACATCATCGATCACACCACCGGCCAGCTGGCCGAGAGTGCCGAGCACGTCAGCCTGGGTGACCGCATCAACTGTGCCTACGCCTCGACCATTGTCCGGAAGGGCCGCGGTCGCGGCATCGTCTACGCCACCGCCATGGCCACCGCCGTCGGCGAGATCGCCGCTTCCACCACCAAGAAGAAGCGCAAGCCCGGCCGTTCCATGAACGCCAAGAAGTACGGCTACAAGCAGATCTTCATCGGCGCCTTCAAGCGCACCTTTGACGCCGTCGGCAAGTTCCTTGGCCTGACCGAGGGCACGCCCTTGCAGCGCAAGCTGGCGCAGCTCGCCTACTACCTCTTCGGCTGCGCCCTGATCCTCGCCGTCATCGTCTTTGGCGTCCATCGCTTCGACATCCCCAACGAGGTCATCGTCTACGCCATCTCCACGGGTATCGCCATCATCCCCGAGTCTCTTGTTGCTGTCTTGACCATCACCATGGTCCAGGCGACTCGAGTCATGCGCAAGGCCAATGTCGTCGTTCGGTACGCAGCCCTCCCAACAATTTCCTAAACCTGATTACGTGCTTTTTTTTTTTTGAGACTAATATGAGTCTGCAGTGATCTCTCTGCTCTCGAGGCTCTTGGCGGTGTCACCAACATCTGCTCCGACAAGACCGGCACCCTCACCCAGGGCGCCATGATCGTCAAGAAGGCCTGGCTCCCCAGCTCCAAGATCCTGACCGTGCATGACTCGATGGACCCCGCCAACCCAACCGTCGGACGGGTGACCTGTGCCGACAAGGTCGAGAAGGTGGAGGAGGCCCCCGAGGAGCCGGCCGCCGTGCGCGACTACGACCAGGAGCGCACGGTCAACGCGCTCAAGTTCGACGTGCCCGAGGAGAAGCTCAAGCAGAACGAGAAGAAGCCCGAGGAGCCCGCGGCCGAGCTCACCCCGGAGCTCCAGACCCTGCTCGTCTCCTCCGCGCTGTGCAACCTCGCCACCGTGCGCAAGGACAAGGAGAGCGACGCCTGGCAGACCACCGGCGAGCCCACCGAGATCGCGCTGCAGGTCTTTGCCCGCCGCTTCGAGATCGGCAAGAAGATCCTCGAGGGCCAGGGCTGGAGGCAGCTCGCCGAGTTCCCCTTTGACAGCTCCATCAAGCGCATGAGCGTCATCTACGACGCGCCCGAGGACCTGGACGAGAAGAGCGAGTTCCCGCCCGAGAACAGCCTGGTCTTCACCAAGGGCGCCGTCGAGCGCATCCTCGACCTGTGCACGCAGGTCGGCACCGGCGCCGCCCAGCGGGCCATGACCGACGCGCTCAAGGACGAGATCCTCGACCAGATGAACGCGTTCGCCTCGCTCGGCCAGCGCGTGCTCGCCATCGCCTACAAGCCGTGGGAGGGCAAGTACCGCAAGGCCGACGCGCACAAGCCCGAGCACACGGGCGACGAGGACGTGGACCACCAGCGCGCGCTGGACGAGCAGCAGCGCCGCAACGCCGCCGAGGAGGAGCTGCGGCGCGAGGTCGAGAGCGGCCTCGTGCTCGTGGGCCTGCTCGGCATCTACGACCCGCCGCGCAAGGAGACGACGCCGTCGATCGCCGAGTGCTCCAACGCCGGCATCCGCGTGCACATGCTCACGGGCGACCACCCGGCCACCGCCGAGGCCATCGCCAAGGAGGTCGGCATCATCCCGCGCAAGCTGTCGTCGCTGCCCGCCGACGTCGCCAACACGGTCGTCCTCAAGGCCACCGACTTTGACAAGCTGTCCGAGGCCGAGATCGACGCCCTGCCCGAGCTGCCGCTCGTCATCGCCCGCTGCGCCCCGGACACCAAGACGCGCATGATCGAGGCCCTGCGCCGCCGCAGCGCCTACATGGCCATGACGGGCGACGGCGTCAACGACGCGCCCAGCCTCAGCAGGGCCGACGTCGGCATCGCCATGGGCTCCGGGTCCGACGTCGCCAAGTCGGCGGCCAAGATCGTGCTCACCGACGACAAGTTCAACTCGATCGTGGCCGCCATCCGCCAGGGCCGGCGCATGTTTGACAACATCCAAAAGTTCATCCTGCACCTGCTGACCTCCAACGTCGGCGAGGTCATCCTGCTGATCTGCGGCCTCGGCTTCAAGGACCAGGACGGCCTGTCCGTCTTCCCCATCAGCCCGCTGCAGATCATCTGGATCAACATGCTGACCAGCTCGTTCCCGGCCTTTGGCCTCGGCCGCGAGAAGGCGAGCCCCGAGGTCATGAAGAAGCCGCCGCACAAGCGGGGCGTCTTCACGATGCAGATCATGGCCGACATGCTCATCTACGGCACCATCATGGGCGCCTGCACGCTCGTGACCTTCATCATCGTCGTCTACGGCCGCTACGGCGGCCAGCTGGGCCAGGAGTGCAACCGCGAGTGGTCGCCCGCCTGCGAGCCCGTCTTCCGCGCCCGCGCCGCCGTCTTCGCCGAGCTGACCTGGCTCATCCTCATCTCGGCCTGGGAGTTCAAGAGCCTGCGCCGGTCCATGTTCCGGCTCGACCCGGACTCCCAGAGCCGCTTCCCCTTCTTCCGGGACATGTACGAGAACCGGTTCCTCTTCTTCTCCGTCGTCATCGGCGGCGCCTCCGTCTTCCTGTCCATCTACATCCCCAAGCTCAACAAGGTCGTCTTCCGCCACTCGCCCATCTCGTGGGAGTGGGGGCTCGTCTTTGGCGGGCTCGTCATCTTCATCCTCGGCGTCGAGGCGTGGAAGTGGGCCAAGCGCTCCTTCGGCCTCTTCCTCGACAGCGCCGTCGTGCGCGGGCCCTTTGCCCAGGGCAGCGAGGACGGGCCGGGCCGCCTCGGCAAGACCTTCTCCATGGCCAGCCTCAAGAGCTGGGGCAGCTTCGGCCGGACGCGCAGCAAGGCCAAGACCGAGAAGTCGATCGACAACCGGTCCGAGGCCGAGAATGCGGTGTAATTGCGCTGCACGCGGTGGAGGACCGGGAGCGGGAGGAGTCCTTACCTTCTCTTTCTCTCTCTCTCTCTCTCTCTCTTGAGAGGATATGTAGATACGAGAGTTGACATTTCACGTTTTTTTTTTTTTTTTTTTTGCATAGAGGACGGGCTTGAACGGGGGGACGGGAAGCAAAAGAGGGAGATCTATGAAGGGATAGTTCGCATTTGCATGACATGAAGATGACAGATAGACGTAGTAATGTGGTTCTCTGATAGAGGTGATCACATTTAACAATATGGCTTTTTTTTTCTTCTATTTATCAAACAGAGAGAAAAGACCTTGTGCATGTGTCCTATTGTGAGAAATTGCGTGAAAGTATGTGATCCCCAGCTGAGAGAGAGTCTTTGCCTAGCATCTCAGCGTGTTGTACACAATTTCGGGGGTAATTAGCGCTGTCATGTGGTTGCGATAACGATAAACCTTTTGGGGTAGCGACCGGCCAGACGCGAAAGGAAACGTCACCCTGATTGGCAGACAACACGCGAATTGAAGCTCCCACCGCGCGCTCCTTTACTACACCCATTGCATCAACCCCAAGACCGACCTTGCCAGCTTGTGTCTTTCCTTGATCAACACCCTTTCTTTCTTTCGTTTCTGTTTCGAGATACCCACCGCCACAATGGCTCCCGTCAAGAAGGACAAGTACTCGGTCATCCTGCCGACCTTCAACGAGCGTCAGAACCTGCCCATCATCACCTGGCTGCTGAACAGGACCTTTACCGAGAAGTAATGCGGCCCGCCCTTTCGAAGATGTCTCTGGTGGCTGTCTAAGGTAGAAGACGTGTTGCTGACCCCTCGGTTCCGCGCAGCAATATCGACTGGGAACTTATCATCGTCGACGACGGCTCCCCCGACGGCACGCAGGAGGTCGCCAAGCAGCTCGTCAAGGTCTACAGCCCGCACGTCGTCCTGCAGACCCGGACGGGCAAGCTCGGCCTCGGCACCGCCTATGTCCACGGCCTGCAGTTCGCCAAGGGCAACTTTATCATCATCATGGACGGTATGTCTTTATGTACCACCACCACCACCACCCCCAAAACCCTTACACCGCTATCTTCAGACAATCGAAAGGAACATCCCTCCCCTACCCACTACAGCTGCTGATAAAAGCCAAACTTCTCTCTACAACAGCCGACTTCTCCCACCACCCCAAGTTCATCCCGCAGATGATCGCCAAGCAAAAGTCGGCCGACTACGACATCGTGACCGGCACGCGCTACGCCCCCGGCGGCGGCGTCTACGGCTGGGACCTCAAGCGCCGCATGACCTCCAAGGGCGCCAACATCTTCGCCGACACGGTCCTGCGGCCCGGCGTCAGCGACCTGACGGGCTCCTTCCGGCTCTACAAGCGCGCCGTCCTCGAGAAGCTCTTCGAGAGCACCGACGTCCGCGGCTTCTCCATGCAGATGGCCCTGGCCGTCACGGCCAAGGCCCTCGGCTACACCATCGCCGAGGTGCCCATCAGCTTCGTCGACCGGGTGTTTGGCGACTCCAAGCTCGGCGGCGAGGAGGTTGTAGAATATGCCAAGGGCGTGTTCCAGCTCTGGGCGAGGACTTGAGGGAAGACGTGGTTGGCTTGAGAAGGGGGGCGGGAGCGTCGGGATGCGACGGATGGGTTCTAGTGGACAGAAATACCTCGGGCGTTTGGTAAAGGCTTTTCTTTCAATTGCATTTGTGGCATAATTTTGTAAAAAAAGAAGAGACGGTACAGCAAGCTGCAAGAGATGCATTTTTTTGTGTGCAAAAGTGCTGTCACTGATATACGGTCACTACAGGAGGCGAAGATGATACTACATGTACTTTTCAAGAGTGACGCTCTAATTTATACAAGGTTTGATGATATCTATGTTGCGACGGAGAGAAAGAAAATCTAGTTTACATTTTTACATGTTGCGTCCGCCAGTGACCATGATGGTCTGGCCCGTGATGTAGCTGGACAGCGGGCTGGCGAGGGCGAGGATGGCGCTGGCGGCCTCGGTGGCGGTGCCGGCCCTCCGCAGGGGGACGTCGTTGTAGACGTCGGCGCCGGCGGCGGCCTCGGTCATGCCGGGGATGCCGAGGGCGATCTTCTGGCCGTCGGGCCCCTGGACGAAGGCGCCCTTCTCCTTGGCCTGGGTCAGGCGCGTCAGGATGTGGCCGAAGGCGATGGTGTTGGCGCGCACGCCGTACTTGGGCCCCCACTCCTTGGCCACCGTCTTGGTCAGGCCCACGACGCCGGCCTTGGCGACGGCGTAGTTGGCCTGGCCCGCGTTGCCGTGCACGCCCGAGGTCGACGAGATGTTGACGATGTTGCGGGGCTCGCCGTCGGCGACGCGGAAGTAGGGGGCCGCGGCGCGGAGGAGCTGGAAGGGGGCCTTGGCGTGCAGGTTGAGCATGGTGTCCCATTGCTTGTCGGTGATCTAGGATGTGCTTTAGGTCAGTACAAGAAGAAGAGAGGGCAAGCAAGTCCTCGGCCAAGAGCGAAGAGAAGACGGACCTTGTGGATGACGCCGTCCCAGGTGAAGCCGGCGTTGTTGACGATGATGTGGATCTTGCCGTTGCCAAACTCGGCGGCCCTGCGCACGAGCTCCTTGATGTAGTCCTCGCTGAGCAGGTCGCCGGGGACGGCGAGGGCGGCGCCGCCGGCGGCGTTGATGCCGTCGGCCGTCTCCTGCGACTTCTTGGCGTCGATGTCGGAGATGACGACGCGGGCGCCCTCCTCGGCGAAGAGGCGGGCGGCCTCGGCGCCGATGCCCTGGGCGGCGCCGGTGATGATGGCGACCTGGCCCTGGAGCAGGCCCTGCTTCTTGAGGTGGCCTGCGATCTGAGCTGCTCTCTGCGCCATTGTGTCTGCTAGGATGGATGGGAGAGAGGAGAGGGTGAGCGAGGTGAGGTGAGTTGCGCTGGATGCCAAGTCGGACGGATGGTTGGAGGATCAGACAAGTCTCTTGAGTGTGAACTTTTTTTCCCCAATTCAATTGAAACAATACATAACTATATCTATCGGTTCTTTATGAGTTGGGGGTCCGGCACCTTATTCAGACGAGGTAACTGGAGAGAACTGGAGACAGCTTCGGCAGCAATGCACTTACCGGGAGGCCGAGGTACAAACTGCCCCGGCTTCCCCGCAATTGAGGCCGCGCTTGGAGTGGGAATACGCTGCAGGTCACCCCCAGTCCAAGCCACGGTTTGCATCGGGGGTTCAGGCGGCTGGAGTGTCCGGATCGCGCGACAACCCGAGCTTCCGGACAGACTGCATAGCAGCGCAGAACACGAAACGAGGCAATTGATGCCGTTTCTCACTCGATACTCGATATTTGAACGTAATTTCTTCAACGGGCTAGATCGGGGGATACTAGGTAAGGTACCTATAGTTTAGTGTTAGGTTCATGTAGCATTTATTCTACTTGTAATGTTAGATGGGCGATAACGATAACAATATGGCTGGCATGATAAGATAAGCCCGTCCAGGCCAGCGGGGCCAAAACATCACCACCACCGCGCCGTGCTGTCTCCCTTCCCTCAAGCCTGCGTGTGAAGGCGACAAGCACAGCCTTGCCGCACCCCATGGCTCCCAATCGAGGCTTTGGCGAGGGCCGGAGTCGCTTGAAGCCTGTGCATCTGGACCCGTTAGACGCATATGGCTTACCATCCAAGGGTGACAACAGGTGAGCTCTCTGTGGACCTGAGATTTTCTTGCGCTCCAAACTAAACAACCTCACCAGATTGCTTGATGCCAAGACCCAGGAGCGTTACTACACCAAGATTGTTGAGAGATATCTCACCTTCTGTTCGGACGCCGGCAACCGCGATGTTCTGCTGGAGCGATTTGCGTCGTTGAGCATCGTCGAGAAGAATGAGCAGCCCGTCTTCCCCACTCCCACCAGTACTTCGCTCGGCAACAACAGCACCAAGGATCTGTCTGATGTCCTCATGGCGTTGAGGAAGCTACGCGAAGGGATAGTGGCGTCCAAAAGACTAGACGACTTCGCCATCCAGGCCTACCTCTTCTGCATCCGGCTCGCCGTGCTGGTCAAACAGCCCGAGGCCTACCATCCGGCCATACTCCACCTCTTGCGCTTCATACACCGCCGGCACCCCCTGACCAACGTGGAACTACGCGAAGTAGTGAGCTATCTGGTACTTGATATGGCCTGTCGCCAGAGTGATCTCTCGGACGCGTACATTCTGAAGCAGCAGTACGATCTGCACGACCCCAAGGTCGACGCCGTCTTGCACGCCCTGGCCCGAGACAACTGGGTAGCCTTCAGGAGGATCAAGGGGAGCGTCGACGGCCACAAGGCGAAATTGCTGGAATTTGCCGAAGACGACCTGAGAACACACACCCTCAAGGCATTCGGCCGGACCTATCTGCATGCCGATCTTGACTACCTAGAGCGATCGACAGGCCGCGCGTGGGCCGAACTCCAGAGCAAGAACCGCGTCGGATGGGAGCGTGACGGCCAGAAAGTCGTCATTCGCAAGATTCAGGCCAAATCATGATGTAACGCCGACAACAATGCCTGCACGCCATTGCTCGGGCATCCCGCCCAGCGGCCGTCGCTTGCGAGCCTGTAAATTGCGATGCCATCGTCGGCGAGGTCGCGGAATGCACCGCATCATGCTTTATGAAGACGGGCAGCCCCGACTTAATCTCTGCAGTATGCAAGCGGGGTGCCGATAGCCGTCGCTCAACCCATCGCGAAACGCTGTGCAAATGGGATCGTCGGTGGCTTGCGGTGCGTTTGATTAGCTCGAGCTGAATGAGGTCAGGGAGGCGACTTCGTGTCGGATAAAGTCCGGTCACCCGTCCTGGCTTGACACCCCTTTGCAGCCAGGTGTCGGCCTTCATTCGTCAATTCAAGAGTCACTCCACTGGGTCATGTACGAGCTCGATCGGAACAGGATGTTGGCCATGGTCAGAGTCCGGAGTGGCACTGTCTCTCATGGCATGTGACCAGACAAGCTGAATTCATACTCTGCGGGTTTTCAAGATGCCAACACTCTCTGTCTGGCAAGGTGCTCCTTGACCTACAAATCGGATTTCCGCCACAACACTGAAGAATTGCCTAAACCCTCGACATCCCTAATTCGATATCGGTCCGTTATCTCGAGTCGCGGTCGTTGCAGTGTCACCTAGTACTGAAGAGACATGACGCCTATTGTCACCTCGATAGCGGTTGATTAGAGTTAAGCGTGTACCCTTCTGAGAAACCAGAGACTTGATTGCATGCATATACCGGGCCCCCTGAATCCGCAACCCAACCTCCTCCACTGGACCATGATACCACCACCACGCTCGTGTCCAAAACATCGCTCAAGCCGTGCCCCTTCAGGGGGCAAGGTTTTCGTTCCGATGATAACCGATACCTGCGCCTGCTACCGTCTATTATCTGTGCGTTGTTTGCCTCACCGGACTTGACGCCCCTATTCGCATGATCGCACGCACCCTCATGCGAGGTACCAGATTCGGCCAGCTCGGGGACAAGCCCGGTTCTTTCTACCCCGACAGAGCAAGCATGTGTTTACAATGGCATTTATGGAGTGTGATCGCGTCGTCTGGCCCCAGTAGCTTAGCTTTGAGCTTTGAGCCGGGGAGATGGGTTCTCCGAGTCTATTATTAGAGTCTCTTCTGCGATGTGACCGGACTTTAAAGGCTGGAGGCTCTCTTCTGTTGCCCGGACAAAATCGACTCCAGGTCTGACCAGGTCTAGCCCAAGTGATCATCCGGAGGGTTCAAAGGTGACGGACGACCTTACTCGGAACCACTATCCATGTCCACTCTGCCTGATCGTTGTAGGTGATCGGGGTAGGGTTTGACGGAGAGGGGCCGAAGGGCCAGCCTTCCTTCCTGCTATCTCTGTCTCGATGTCTCATTGGTTAGGTGTCCCTGGGCGTTCCATCGGCATCGCCTTTGGTTCTCCAGACAGAAGCTCTTGTCGATCGTCCCCTTGCATTGACGCATGTCACCTTGAGCCAACTGGGATGCTTCCCCAGGTTTGAATGGCATGCTCACCTCAATGGCACACCCCTGAAAATGAGCAGGTCCGCCCTCTGTCGCGGTGCGTGCGTCTGGCCAAGCACTCCTTTTTGCACCCAAAAATAGGACAAACAAGCGTATTTGCCGTCCCGCATCTCGTGGCGCCCACGATAACTGGTAGAGGGTTGTTTGGCCGGAACCTCTCCCAACACGGCCAGGTCCAGCTGCTATATAGCCTCAATTAAGAATACAACCTTATTTGGGGACTTGGCCTAGAATTCCAGTCCCAGAAGTCTCGACAAAAAACGGGTTGAGCCCTCAGCGAGCTCTACTGGACTCCCCGGATAAATCTCGCCCGGATATATCACTTCTAGCCTCCGAAAAAACTTGGATCACCAATCTATCTGATATTAAACGTAAATGAGCGACCCAGGCCGCTATCACCAGATTGCAGGCCTTCACGCCATCGCAGGAGAAGAGGCGATATTCAATCACGAGAGGTTCTATAAATATGCTCGACATGTGTCGATCGCTCGCCGACGGGTTTCCTGGGAGCCGGAAGGACAGGCATGCGAGAGACGACCGTATCACTTCGAGGTTGCCGAATAACACTCAAGTCTGCTCTTTATAACATACTCGCATCCTCCTGACAAATCCTCGGACGGGCCTGCCCAGCCTCCTGGCAGAAAGTCACCTAGAACACAGCACATCATGTTGGGGTCGAGCCTTTCCCTCGTCCTCCTCGGCCTCGGCGCCGTGCAGGCGGCTCCGACAAAGACCACGAATGAGCCGCGGCAGGGCGGCGGCGTCTGGGGCATCGGCGACCCCTCGACCACCATGTGGCCCGGCGACCAGAAGCCGCCCGTCGGCTGCAACCCCTTCCTGTGGGCCTACTGGGGCGAGTGCATCCGCGTCGGCGGCGGGTCCTCGTTCAAGCCCGGCAAGCGCCAGGTCTTCACCCTGCCTCCCGGCGCCCATTCGGACAAGAAGCACGCGATCGAGGTCCTCGAGCAGCAGCTGATCGAGCTCCAGAACAAGAGGCACAAGACCCATGACGACTATGAGGAGATCGAGGACCTCAAGGCTGCCATCAAGTACCTGGCGGGCGTCACAGAGATCTCTGCTCCTCCAGGGACGGGATCATCATTCACCCCTGGTCGCAAGGCCAAGAGGCAGACGTTCGTCCTGCCTCCCGGGGCTGAACGGGACAAGAAGCACGCCATCGAGCAGCTCCAGCTCCAGCTCATACAGCTCCAGAACAAGAGGCACAAGACCCACCGCGATTACAAAGAGATTGACGATCTCAAGGCGGCGATCAAGTATCTGGCGGGCGTGACCGATATCTCGGCTCCCCCCGGCACTGGCTCGACGTTTACTCCGGGCAAGAGGCAGATCTTCACGCTCCCTCCTGGAGCCAACCCGGAGAAGAAGCATGCCATTGAGGAGCTCGAGCTTCAGCTGATCGAGCTCCAGAACAAGCGCCACAAGACTGACGATGACTACGACGAGATCGAGGCCCTGAAGGCTGCCATCAAGTACCTGGCAGGCGTGACGGAGATCTCGGCGCCCCCAGGCACCGGCAGCACCTTCACTCCCGGCCGCCGGCAGACCCTCGTCGGCAGCGGCTCCGACAAGACGGCCGCCATCGTCGAGCTCGAGAAGCAGCTCGTGGCCCTGCAGAACAAGCCCGACAAGACGGACGAGGACCTGGCCCGCATCGCCGCCCTCAAGGCCATGATCGCCTACACCGAGGGCATCTCGGGCATCTCGGCGCCCCCCGGCACCGAGACCTCCTTCCACGGCGGCAAGGCCAGGCGCCAGACCCTGGTCCTCCCCGACGGCGACTACGCCAGCGCCTGCCCCGGCGGCCTCGAGGGCGCCGAGCGAGCCTTTGAGCGCCTCCTGCACGCCACCGGCGACCGCAAGCCGACCGTGTCCGAGTTCGTCATCATGAAGAAGCTCGAGCGCTTCCTCGGCGCCTGCGGCGTCAAGATCATCAGCTCGCCCGACGGCACCTCGACCGTCATCTACCCGTCCGCCCGGAAGCGCGACGCCGTCGTGCCCCTGCCCGCCTTCGGCAAGCCCGCCTACGACCTCGCGGGCCTCGAGAAAGCCTACGAGCAGCTGATGCAGGACCCGAGCCCGGATTTCACGACCTGGATGGCCATGGCCCAGCTCGCCGACCTGCTCTCCGTCTGGGGCGTCAAGATCGAGCAGTCGCCCCCCGGCACGACGACGACGCTCGTCCCGAGCAACAAGGCGCGCCAGGTCTTCACCATCGGCGGCAAGGCCTGCGAGCTCGCCAACGTCATGGGCATGAAGGCGGCGCTCGCGGCGCTCGAGCTGGCCTACGGCGACCCGCGCGAGGTCGCGCGCGAGATCTACCTCATCGAGCAGTTCCTCGTCACGGCGCTGCAGGCCTGCGGCCACGACGTGCCCGGCTGGACCACCATCACGCCCGGCAACCCCGTCCCCGGCGGGCCCATCCGGCCCGACCCCTACCAGCCGGGCGGGCCCATGATCCCGGACCCGACCACCCCGGGCGGCGGCGAGGTCAAGCCCTCGGACAGGCGGCGGCGGCAGACCATCGTCATCGGCGACCCGGCGGCGCTGCTGGCGGCGCTGCACGAGCTCGAGAGCAAGTACGGCGCGTACGGCAGCGGCACCATCCCCGGCCCCATCTTCCTCATCATGCAGAACATGGTCTTTGTCCTGCAGGACTCGGGCATCGAGGTTCCCGGCTGGCCGGTCCTGGGCAAGGGGTCCGTCATCATCGGCCCGTCCAACTAGAGATATGGGTGGTGATTCTCGACGTTAGGGGGTAATGAGATGGAGAAAAAGGTACAGTCTAACAGGAGGATGCGGACAGGAGGGGTTGGACGTCGAGAAAGAATTGTGTAGGCATGTATCAAGAGCAGGATGAGGCAATCTCTGCAAGGCAGATGACTTCTGAGGGGGCTCGCTGCGAGAACAGGCCGGACGATGATATCCCACGACAAGATGACGGTCTGGCACGATGGAAGCAACAAAAAAGTTCCATCATACAAACAACTTTATTATATTCTTTTACGTTTTCAACAGATACTCTTTCTATTCCTCTGTCTCCATAGCGTTCAAAAGGCTTGATTGACTTACGACCTTCTGTTGTCCTTGCTCGTGAATCCGACATGCTTTTGACTTGGTGAGATCGCAACATTCAGGGGCTGAGGCGACCTACCTCATCCTATGCTAGAAGGGACAACTACCATTCTCTGTTCCTTGAGGCAAGGTCCAAATGAGAGCAGCGTCTACCCGGCAAGAGGCACACGCGGACTTCCCTGTGCCAGGCAGAGGCGATATCCCTGGCACGGCCATAGCTCACCGCCCAGCCATGTTGATCAAAACAAAGGACGCGACACGAGGGGACACAAGGGAGGCAAGAGGACATCGAATTTTGAGATGGAGGATTCAATTGACTGCGAAAGTCCCATGTCTAGACCGCTTCGCAGCTGATGCAAAAGCCGCAAGCTCAGTGCTGCATGCCAGGATTGGCATGATCAGCCCATGGCTATTTTACACAACAGCATCTAGACCCTGGGAATTGTTATCCCTTGCGTGAAGAATGGGCATCGTGACGGATTCAGGGTCCAGAACAAACGCCGTCATTCTTCGCACCGCAAATACAGTACCCAGCGTCATTTCCCCTGACAGCTCTAACGAACGCCACAGGACCCTGCAGGCAGTAGTGAACTGGGGGCCACCAAAGTTCCCTTGAAAAATCCGGTCCTTGGAGTCGTCCCTGGACAAGCCACATCTGCTCATTTTCCCCTTCCTGACTGACTAACAGCCCTACGCAAGCTCGAGATGCCCGCCAGCATGCCAGGGATGAATGGTGCCAATATCCCCAGAGCGCGCGGAGCCGCTGTCAACAAGCTGGCAAATGCCGGAATGCGAGGTTTTCAGCACCTCTCGACAACTCCCTTCAGGGTTCAGGTATCCAGCGGAAGGCTCAAAGCCGCCTTGCTTTTTTCTCCGGCCTGGCGTCCAGAAGCAAAAAGGCAAAAAAGTAAGGAGGCCGGAGTCATTCATTTCCTCCGTGGCGGGTCTGGCGGCGCCCGAACTATGCAGGGTCGGAAGACGGACTCCCCGCGGACGACGGTGTCGAGAGACATTCAACCTCTTGGACAGATCGGACGTCGACGCGGACGCGGACGCGGAACCTCAAAGCAGAGAAGGACGCCCCCATATTTTCTCAAATGACCTTCTGCCCGCTTGAATAACTACCTAGGTAATATCTAATCAAAAAAGCATCACAAGACGGCCGGCTAGTCAGGACTGCCAGAACTTGGAAGAGGGCCCCGTCGTTTCTTTGTTTAGCGCCCGCGATGTCATGGCTCTACCTACCCCACGGCGCGGAACCAATTCCCTCGAGACGAACCACCTGGGGCTTGTTCTGACAAAAGCCTCGGAGCCCCGAAGCTGTATCAGTAATCGCGAGTCGCGATCCAGTGAGACATGGCTTGCACTTGACGGCGGCCGTGGCCCCGCACCAGGAGTCCCTTTGTCGTGGTTGGCCCCGGGGCCCTCTTGCCGCGAGGTTTGATTCGGAGCCGGCTGGCGCTGGGTCTGCTCGGCGCATGGAAAGAGTTGGGCGAGTCATGGCCCTTCTGTCATCAGGTCACTGCTTGAGCCTCAAAGCACAGGCTGTCCTATGGCCCTTGCGGGTAGCTATGAATAAGCGCCGTAAGAGCTGAGGGTGGCCATGTGAGACATTACTAAACATTAAATCCCGGACCTTGCCTTGTCTGGCTTAACCTCGGAGGCGAGCTCAACCTTAAGCTTCCCTCTTGTTCAGCCGGCCTCTTGACGGCGTCGAAGAGGGCCAGCTGATTAGATTTGGGGGCCGTGTCACGGTATGGGCAGATACGAACACATGTTGACATGGGATTGTTGTTGAAGGCGATCTCTTGTTGTCTTGGACTGGAACGTGTGAAGGAACGAGACATGTCTTTCCATTCCTGCCCACCCGGTATGGAAGTCTATCAAGGACCCGGTGCCCGCTCCGAAGCCTTCGGTTGGTCCAAACATCGGAGGAAACTGTCATGATGAGGACATTGTGATCAGGCCATGCATCAGAATTAGTCTCGAGTGAGGCTCTCGAGACCACAGAAAGAGTGGGATGGGCATCCAATCTGACACGGGTTCAAGAACTCTCAACTGCCTGTCTGAATCGCCGACGCTGACTTCCCTGCCATGGCAAGTCTCCGTCCCAGAGATCTCTCTAGGCAAGCAAACATGCTCATCTTGTCTTTCGACCACTGGCACACTCCGGAGATCCTTCCGTGAGAGATCGTCCTCGCCATCACGAGGAACGACAAGAGGAGATCCCTTCTCCACCCAAGAATAAGAAAACGTAAGCGTCAACCAACATCTGGTCAAAAAAGTATGGCTCACACCATCTGTGAAACAAACATTTGTTTGCTTGAGCCCCCCCGCCGCGCTTGTTGTTCTTGTTGTTGTTGTGCTACGCGCTGCCGCCGTCGGACAGTGCCCCTTTCCTTTTGGACGCAAACTTTAGTGTCAAGCCACCATGACGGAGGGCGGAGGGGAACAAGCCCCCGCCGCGCGGTGCTCCCTGAGACCAAAGAAAAGACCGGCCCTCCGACCGGCGTGGAAGGTAGCTCGGAGGGTGTTGTGTGTGCGGGACCCAAGCCTTGGCACCTCGAGGTAGCTTTCCTCTAGAGGAGTTCCAGAACCTCGCCTGTTCCATTGCGACCCGGCGCACGAGCCAACCACGCCGGGCTGACGTAGAGTGATGGCGGTGGCGTTGCGTAATTTGTTGGCTAAGGTAATCAGGGTTGCCTAGCCGGGCGCCAGCAAGCGGCCGTCTTTGACCTAGGTACGTGCCTTCTGTTCGGTGCGGCGGACCAGATGGGTGCATTCGTCATGGGACCGCTCTTAGAGGGAATAGGGAGGGGGAGGGGCGGCGCCGTTGGTTCCTCCTGCCTTGCACTGAATGCCTAAGAGGTGCGCTAGATACCCCGTTCTTGTCTTGTCTGCCTGGTGTGGTGTTGGTGATGGATGGCAAGGAAGCTGGCGGGTTGAAGCCTCTGAGGGCCTAGGTCCAAGCCATGTAAGCTGCGTGCGGAGGCGAAAGATTGTGTTAGCCAGCTCAGAGGTCAAAGATGGTGCCTCGCCTTTCCGCCCGAGGAATAGCTGCGTAGGTCAGAAGGCGGAGGCTGGCCTCGAGAGGCCAATGGACTCCCGGACGCGGTCCCTCAGGGGATGTCTGTCCGACCGGGACGGCCGTCACAGCTCGACTACTCATCGGTGATCTCCTCGCCGGCGCCATCTGGAAGGAATAGGTCCGCCACTTGGGGGGTGTTGGCGTCCTGGCAAGGTTCTGCCCTTCTCTGTAAGCGAGGCACCTTGTCCCGGGCGTGCGCTTTTCTGAGGTTATCTCTCTCCTCCCGCCGCCAGATCCAACGACTCACAGTTACGTCGTTGGCCACGTTGGCTGCCAAGATAGACTTTGGGCGTACGCTGGTACGCTTGCCATTGCCATATGAGACGGCCGAAGGAGAGAGCGAGCACTAGGAGACGAGGCGTTTAGCCTTGATCCTCGGAAGGGCGAACTTGGAAAGTTACAGATGGACAATTGCTGTATCGAGATACACAGAACTTGCAACCCCCCCTCCCCCCAAACAGAGTTGCGGCACGGTGATAGCCGGCTTAATCGGCTCTGACGGCGGGACACGTATTTTGGGAGAAGTCCTAGGAGCACTTGCACCTCTTCAGACTCTCGCTCTAAAACCCTCCCTTGATCAAGATCTTTGACTGCAAGACCGATCTGGCAAGCCCAGACACCAGAAGGAAAGTGTGTAGACAAGCGTCCAGCAGATGCCGGTGGTGCCACGAGCGACGGATGGGATGTCCTCAGAGGAACGAGACACTATCACGTCCCTAAGCTCCAAAAGCAAGAGCGACGATCCTTGATTCACACAAAGATGATGGGACACGAACGGCTGGATCATACGATAGGCGCATTGCCCACTAGCTCTTCGTTGAATCCGCGATGGCCTGCATGATGGAGTGGTCTTGTGCTCAGAGTGACCAGACATTCACGTCACAGCATCCAGAAAACAAAAAGGGGAGGGGGGGCAGCGGGTGCTGTCAAGGGAAGGGAGGAAGCCAGGACCCAACGATCAAGGGACGGTGGTACAGCAAGCCGAGGAAGGCCGTCAGCAGTCCCGCGAGAGAACAAAGGTGCCAAAGGGCTAGGAGAAGGAGGGGAAGGGGAAATCGAGATGCAGATTTGCCACAACGCCCGACACAGCCGCCAGTGTGCGACGGCGCAACTACCGTGATGGCTTCAATGGGGTGGGTGGGAGGGAACAGCCAACGCTTGCACATGGTTTGCCCAGGTCGTACCAAGAGGAGAAGGGTAGGGTCTTGGTAAGCGAAAACCATGGCTTCCCCTCTCCGTCCCCTCCCCTCCTTCATCACTAGACTCAGTCGATCGCCCTTTGTGCTGGCGGCGGGTTGGTGGGAAAGGTTGGCCCTCCGTCAAGAGATGCCCTGATGGATGGATGGGAGGGCATCCCCGTCCCACGAAAGGGATGAAGAGGGGGGGGAGCCAGCTGCCCGCAATAGAGACGGGCTCTCGATCGAGCGGCGGGCGCAGCCATCGAGAGAGACTCCCAGCAGCGGAGAGGAAACCCAACCCACCAACACCTCATCCTGCATCTCTGGTGCTCCTCTTGGTCTCCCCCGCCGCCGACGCCGCCGCCCCTGTTCTGCACACAACCTTCACGTACGTAGGATGGCACGGATGCGTAGTTGGCCAGGTTCGCCCAACCACAGAGGCAGCTGGAGGAGGAGGGGGGGCGACCTTGGCTCGGTGCCCAGTTATTCACCGCCATGTGTAAAGAGGTGTGTAGCGCTAATGCATGCAAGCACTTTAGGGAGGAGAAGAGGCCCGGTAGCGCCATCTATCATTGGCAAAGTGCAGGTTGCCGGTTGCGCTGGTGAAGGGGACAAGCGTGAGGGTGTGCATCATGTCTCTAAGGAAACATGTTGGATTGGATGATGCTGGCCTCGAACCTGAGGCAGAAACACTCAAGTTCAGAGACGAGAAGTGCTTCTCTGCCTGCCTACTGGTCCGTCCCGGAGATATCACAACACCGGGCGGCCGGGGTAGTTGGCACGGCATCCTTTCGCGGGCGAACAGACGCAGCTGAAGCTGTTGTATAAATCATGCAGGGCAACTAGTGCCATGCACAGCATCCACAGCCATTTCTGCACAATGCGGGACATCGGGCAACCAGATTGGACGGCCGAAGAAGCAAGAGAAAAGAATGCATTGCCGTTCGTGCAGTTTTGTATTGACATATCGCTCCCCAATCACGAGGACCAAAGCGGGAAGGGTGTCAGCAAGCTCGTTGCGGTCTCCTAAGAGACCGGGCGTAGAGTCCTCGCCAAATAAGAAATCTGAGCAAGGAAGAACAACGAAAACATGTGGGTTCAAGAAAAGATGGGCAGCACCACGGGCGCGCCGGGCAGGGCAGGCCAGTGGGCATTGCATCCTGGGACCGGCTTACGCGGGATCATCCAACGGCTAGAACAATATGGGAAGAAGCAAAAGAGACCAACGTTGGGAAGGGAGGGCCTGTCAACCCCGAGCGATGATGTAAAGGTGTTGGAACTATGGGTTTTTAGAACACGCATTGAAACAGTTGGTGAGGAGGTACGAGAGCGAGAAGAGAAAAAGCAAAGTGACTGAGAAGAACCAAGGCGAAAGTACCATTCCACAGCCGGCTCCAGCCAGAGTAACCTTCTCCCAGTCGCAGCTTGTCTTTCCAGTCCAACGGGCTAGTTGTTAGGAAATTGGAGAAGACCTCACTAACGCAACCCCAGCCCCGTCCTGTTCAATACAAGTAGAAAGGACAAACGCTAATGCAGGCTGACAGGGGAGAGAGGGTGGGCAGCGTGATAGGTAGCTCTGCGTGAAGATGGGTACGTCAAAGAGAAGAAAAAAGCAAAGTCCAATGTGCGCAACGACGATCTCTCCCGAGAGAAGCCCTGCAAAGCCAGGGTGCGGATGACTTGTGACTACGTATCACCAATTTTGGCAACCGTCCGTCTTCCGTCTCTCTCTCGACGGGCCAGGCCCTCAAGCCATGGCATGGTGATGGGCGGTCGGCGGACGATCCCAGTGGTCAGATGCAGAGAAGAGCGGCCAACAACCACAAAGCGCAATTAATGAATGTGCAACATCCTTGCATGTCGACAACCAGCACCCTTCCCACCATCCCCAATCTGGGGCGAAAAAGTGAGGCTGGTGGCGCATGGGTGCAGCAGCCCAATCAGAGACTCGTGCGAGGCTTTTCCCCCCCTTCTTGGGAGCTAGCATGTGGGCGTCGTGATCGATCCTCTATCCTAGCCATCTCCGGACGACAAAACTACTTCGAGAGATCTTCCAAACGACAGAGAGAGGAGCTTGGGCCAGTGTAGTGTAGGTTAGATGGCTCGAGTTGCTACTTCGTAAAGCCAGATCAAAGGGGGGCGGGGACAGAGCCGGCGCCAGTAACCATTGCTGTGGGTTGTCTTAGCGTAGGCCTTCCGCTTTGACACCGACCGACGGTGTCCTTTGTGGGTGGGCAAAGGCAATCTGCGAGTACCATGGCTTCCACGGCTTACTGGGGTTGTTGCCTTCGGGCCAGGAGGCAAGGTGCTTACAGCGTCACTCACGTGGAACTTGGCATCAAAGAACATCGGTCCCCAACACTCCTCCCAACGTCAGTGAGATGATCTCGGTGTTTGTTTGCAAAGGGAGAACGAGGGTCACGTTGGAATAGAAGGGACAAAGATATTTGTTGTGACATGGAGAGTCATCTTTGGACTCCCCAAGAACGTCATGTGTATTCGTGGGATGTGTGACTGTCTTGCTCTAGAACAATGTTGTCTCTCCCCAATCCCCCGTTGTGTCCGTCCTGTCGAGGCCAGGTTTTCTAGACTCTCGGGAGCGAACTCCTAACGTATAAGAATTTTCCTTCCTTTTTTTCTGACCTCCCTCCGAGGCAGATGGGCTGTTGACCCGGGATATCTTCTAGTAAAATTCTCGTGTCCCGTAAGCGTTCCCCTAAAACAAGCCGAAACAAGAAATCTTTCCCAGGCCGTAGTGAATCCAACAAGCAGAAGAGTAGAATGACCGGCCAAATAGATCCTGAGAAGTCCTCTTCAAACAACCAGTTCTCCAGGCGACCAGAGTGGAATGTTCTTGTTTCCCCCTTGGGTCTTCCAGGGCAGCCATAGGAATGGTTTTCCGAGAGACCAGGTGGGAAGAGATGCAAGAATAGCGAGCAGCGCACGCGTGATCAAACCCGTCCAGCCGGTGTGATGGAGAACCAGAAGAAATGAAAAGAGAGGCTTCTCCGAACGTTGAACATCGGATTTTTTTTCCTCGCCCGAAATGACACTGACAACTCCGTGTCCGATTCTTTATAATTCCCAAGCGCCAAACAGAAGATGCTTCGCCCCGAGTGACAGCTCCCAAGGAAAAAATAATGAAGAGAGAGGGTTTGGTAAATGTGCCCCCTTTTGATATGACAAAAAGATCGCTTCTGCAAACATCCGCCAACTCCGCGCTTGTAAACACATAAGAAATTCCAAGACCGGTAAGTAGAGAGAAGAGTAAGAAAAGACTAGATACAGGAGTATGAAGCTTGTATGTGCAAAACAATTTCCGAGTTTGGTTCTTTTTTTTGTTGGTCCTTTAGGGGGTCCGTCCGGAATATCAGAAATCCATCCAATGGGTATCAAATCCTAATGGCGTGATGAAAGTTTGTAGTAGAAAGGTTTCCGGTAGCTTGTGTTAGTGCCAGCTACTGGAATGTGGGCTCATGGTCCAAGGGGTCGTGGAATGATAGAGCCAAAAGTGCGAGGGCACGGAGCGCTGGGCCTTGCTGGACATCCATCGTTGGTAGAGGCAACGATACCAGGAGCAAACCTGCACGATGACCGAGCCGCCCCTCAGAGACTGAGAGCGGTCGCATCGGTGTTTCCTTGCAATGACGAAGCTAGTAGCATCCCTGAGGGATGAACACAGGGACCTGATGGTGAAACGGCACTGGGTAGTGCTGCATTGGCGCCGGTTGTGCGTACTTGCCCATCCATTCCATCACGTTGTGATAGTGCGGCTTGGGTGCACATGGCGGCTGCAAAGGAAGTCCTGCGTGCATTGGGTCGTGTAGCATCATCCCGGGGTATGGGACAAACTCCTGTTGGAAGCTCAACATCCTTGGGTCCTCGGGTTCGAGGATGGCCAGTGGACCCTCAGCCATGGGTGGCGGGGTTGTCACCTCAGGACGCTCACGGCAGAGCTCGTCATCCTCGGCATCATCAACGGAGCTGCAGCTGGAAGCCAGCGAGCCCTCGTCAGAGGAGCATGTCGAACTTCCATCGGAAAGAGATCCATCCGAGGAAATGGGAGACAGCGGGGCGTCGAAGTCAGGCTCATCAATGATAGCGTCCTCGTAGTCACCAAAGTGGTGCTCCGGAGAGATAGGGGCAGTGGGCAGGGCCTGGGGAATGGTGCAAGGCTGCTCGGTGAAGCGAGAGCATGCACTGATTCTGGCCTTGAGCTCCGAGATGGTGATGCGCTGCTCCGGGTTGTGGGTGAAGATGCGGGCCAGGATGTCGTTAAGCTCGTCCGAGATGGGCAGAATAGTCTTCAAGAAGCCAGGGCTCCTGGTGTACGCCCGGTATGTAGAATCATCAACAGAGGCCTGCTTCCATGGGTTGCGACCACAGGTGAGGTTGACGAGAATAACTCCCAGGCTCCAGACATCATTGGGTGCGCAGTAGTAGAATGGCCTCCGGGATGAGTGGTCCAGGCATTCTGCGGGGGAGAAACAGAAAAATGTCAGTTGGGGTTCGGGGATTTGGCTGGATTTCGACTGGACTGGAAAAGGCAGCTGCCAAAGCAAAAAAAAAAAGACGAAGGAAAAAGTCAGGTCTCCGGAGTCACAAACTTACCTGGTGACATGTAGAATGTCGATCCACAGCCGTAGTCTTCGGATCGGTCTGAGGCAGTAGCCAGGCCAAAGTCTGCTAGCTTGACGGTCTGTCCTTGGTCCGAAACCAGGATGTTTTCAGGCTTGAGGTCCCGGTGATAGATCCCAAGGGTATGGCAGTGCTCCACGGCATCCAGGATTTGCAGGAAAACCTTCTTGGCAAGTTCATCCTTACCCACGTATTGTCCGCACTCGGTGATGTTGAAGAACAGGTCACCTTCAGGGCAGTACTCCAAAATTACATAGATGCAATCTGGGTCGTCAATGATCTTCAGGATGGAGACCACATTGCGGTGGGCCGATGCTAGGTAGTGAAGTCGGATTTCCCTGGTCTGAAACTGGACTTGTCGGCTATCCAAAGGAGTTCCATCGGCGTTGAACTTGCTCAACGTCTTCACGGCATAGCGAACATTCGTCTTGATGTCGACAGCCGAGTAGACGACTCCATAGGCGCCGGTCCCGAGGATACCTGTCAGCTGGAGAGTGCCACCGAGAAACTTCCCTAACCGCTCCTCCGGAGTCACTGGAACGTATCGTGCCTGGTGATGAGGCTGTGTGGGGATGTGGTGTTGTATCGTACACTTCTGCTGATGTTCGAAGGAGAGCGGTGACGCCGGGGGAGTGGGGAGTCCATAGGGGCCCGATACATGCTGCATGATATGAGATTCTCCTGGATCCTTTCAAAAGGGTCGTCTTTTCTTTTCCCAAGGGTCGGTTTCTCAAAGAGCCGGGTGGCTTATGGAAGTCCAAATATGAGGGAAGAGTAAAACGGCAGCTAGGAAACAGAAGAAATCCGGCAGTGGGATCCTCTTTGCAAAACCAAAAGAGAACAAATCCGGGCTCAAGATCCTGTGGCCTCTAATGGAAATGTCCTTGGGTCGAAGAGCACAAAACGGTTTGTTGTCGCGATGGGAACGTCAACAAACGTGGGTAAAGCCTGTCGTCGCGGGTCGTGGTATTAGGGGACAAGGCGAGCAACGTGGGAGAGAGGTCGTCCAAGACACTTGAGGAAGTATGAGGATAAAGGTCGTTGGAGCGGAGTGGACAGTGGATGTCCTTCGTCCTTGGGTCGGAGAGAGGTGAGGAGAGAAATGGGTTTAAAAGGAGTGTCGTGAAGGATGGTGCTGGTCAAGTAGGAGGGCCGAGCTGCAAGGTGTGGGAGAGACGTTCAAGATAACATCGATCTCGCTGGCCGGGAGGAGACCCAGTGGCCCCGTCCAAGAGAGAAGGCCAGGACTAGGACGTCGACGGCGGTACGTAGGTACCTGACTGTGAAGACAGAGCGTCTCCACCCTGGCTTGGCTTCCTCCTGGTCCTCCTCGGCCGTCCATCCTGGTCCTCGAGGAGGGTGGTATTGCAACAGTCGACCAGGGCGGCCCACCACCCTCTCGTCGAGCCACACAAACCGCGCAATAGCGTTCGCCTGCCATGACTGAGTGTGGGCCGAGTACGTACTCCGTACTTCTCCCAGCACCCCTAGCACCCAGCGCCACCCTAGTAGTCGCAACAGTCCCTGCAAGTCTGTCTATTCTTGCAAGACCTCCCAGCGCTATGCTCGAATAAGGTTCATATCCACAGAGGGGCGTGCGAGGAATGGCGCTGGTGCGCGGTGTGGGGCGACGACTAACGCGCAGGGATATGTGACGATGGGCAATTACGAGGACAAGGGTAATCTAACACAGCAAATGACTGGCCCACTCAGGCGTTTGGTCTCACTGCCACTCACGACGCTAACCAGCTCATCCTGGACACCACACACACCCTCCCTCTGGAACAGGGCGGTTCAAGCGGTCACTCGCTCCCGCCCCCCTTCCTCCTGCGAAGGTTGTGTGTGTGAAAGTGCAGAGGTGCGAAGGCAACACAAAGCCCGGCATGACGATGGATGAGCAACGAGAAGGCAAGGGTGTGTGTGCTCCGTTCCGTGCTTGCGAGTACCCTCCATTGCCTCCCATCCCGACGACAGCACCAGCTCGAAAGCGAGGTGTGGCCACCTTGACTGCTCGCTGACACCACCGTTCCCACACTCTGGGGGCAATGGCCGTCATGGAACTCTGAGGACCCGTGACCTGCACATCTTTCCTTTTCACCTTCAGCTTCGTCGTGCTCGTTCTTCGACTGACTGCTGGGAAGAGTGGGGCCGAACAACGCCTGAGTCCTTGTTTCAGCAACTGACCGCCGCGTTTGATTAGACCAGCAATTGGTTGAACCTTGAGGCAAAAGGTACGACTTGGTATGCTCTGTGGGCAGATAGAAACGAGGAAACGAGTGCACGACTCAGTTTCATCCGCCCCGTACAAACAGAGTTTTGATCCGCTGTATCAAGCGCTGTCACTCTTGTCTCGTCGCCAGAATGCGCTGCGGAGAAGCAGCCAAAATCATCTCTCTTTTCCGCAGTGTACCGCGAGTCGTCCAGACAGTTGGCTCTTTTGTATGTACGTGAGCCATACCTAGATTTGATTCGCTTTCGACATGTCTTGTGAGAATGAAGCGCTGGAATTGCATTTGTGCGGACAGCCCGTGGCCAATGCTTGTCAAGAACACACCTGCGAGGCTTGCATAACATACCTCTTAGGTGCTGGGGACAACAGGCAAATTCTGAGACCACCCTACCCCACGCATCCGTCGTCCGACTCTCGCGGACAGGTTGCTGCCGTGTCCGTTCAACACTCTGCCAAGGTGCCGACGTCGTTCAGATTTCACATTTGGAGGATATCTCAGGAATCCTCCTCCATCGGCAAAAGAACCGTTTCTCGCAGGCAGACTCCCAGATTGTCTCCAGCTAAACAATAAGAGCTAGAGAACTATGAACGCCTAGCTGCAGGCCGTCATGAGAGACGGATTGAGCATTGTGGATAACCTGGGGCTGGGCATGGGTGATAACGTGCTTGGTTGGTGTGTTCATCAACGGGTCATCCAGTAGGAATCCGTGGTCCGGTAACCGGTTGCGAGTCTGTGCAGGATTATGATGCAGCAGGCCGAAAGTTGTTGACCAACATCGCGAGAGGTGGTGTTCATTGGCTGGCAAATCATGCAAAGAGATATATCCCCATCCTGCAATTCTTGGGGAGACCAGCATCGCAAGTGGCATGCACTCGCGCCACAAGGCCGTCGCTGACGGCGGCCTAGGCAAGCGCCTATTGCCGAGCACGAGAAGACACCCACAGGGAAAGGCTGCAGGTGCATTGCAGAGTGCTTGGCAAGGCCCGCGTGCGTCTGCAAGTCTGACTGGGCGGTGGCGGCACCGAGAGTATGCGAACTCAGGCATCAAGCCACAAATTTAGGAGCGCATCTGACAACCACCCCCGGGCGACAAAGCCTGTTGGCTGTCCCAACCGTCCCAGGCTCCATAGGCGGAAGCTGATGAGTCTGGAAACTGTGACTCCACAAAGACCAATGTGTGACAGTGTGACTGAGCAGACGATGGGGTGCGTCGTAAAAGAAAAATTTCCTGGGTGGATGTTGATCACGGGAGAGATTTGATTTTTTTTTTTCTCTCGAGGGTCAGCAACGAGATTTCGCCAGGCGGCTGCTCCAGCATGATGGGGCGCCGAGGAGGAATTGGCCAGAGCAGCGCCGAGTGCGCCGAACAACGCCCGTGGCTGCCGCCTGGCCTTGCTTGGAAATCTGGCTGATCATTGCGTATGAGCCAGGCCAGGCCTCTGAAAAGCCCTCGTTCCAGGTGATGTTCCTGGCAGGTCTGCTATTCTGGCGCTCCTTGGGGCGTCGATGGGCAGGTCCTGTTGTGGGATCCAGTGAATGTAACTCAGCATTTCAGAGGTCGTGACGCTGATCCGCTCGTGATGACCAATGACCAAGCACAGTCTGTCTGGATACCTGATGCTGCCCGGTGTCCCGTCCCACTCATTACGCCAGAGATCTCCGACAAGATGCCATGCTGCCTAAAATTTGAGGCGACGAGCAAAGGTCGAACGTGGCATGTTAGGGCAACCCATAAAAGAGACCAGGATGTGTGGCACACATTGCTCGTCACGAAAAGTACAGGTTCGAGTCGGGAGTAACAAACATCCATTCCACTTCGCACCCCGACCATTCCCACTAGTTGTGCAGTTTATTTGATGATCACCGTCGATTGCCGGGGTGGGCGGGCGAGACGATGGCAGATGGAGATTGGTTCTGCGGGCCAAGAATGCTGGCCAGTGCTCATCTTGGAAGAAGTCGAAACGTGTTGCTCATTCGTCGGAGACAGGGGTCATTCCTTGCGCAGGACGGGCGGAGGCAAGGATTGCAACATGAGCAGCCTCGCACTGGAGTGGAGTCGCGCGGGCTGCCGGACGAACCACAGGGCGGCGAGTGCGAAAGTGAGGCTGTCGAAGGCGTGGGATCCCTGAAGACTGGACGATCCTGATGTTCCAGAACAGGGCAGCGCAGGGTAGGTAGTGCACGAGCCTGTGGATCATGGGGGACGTCCTGGTTGACTTGCATGGGCACTGGCCCGCTAGCAGGGATCTGCCCTTCTCTTGTTGGCAGCATGACCGGAGCAGGACAAGAAAATCGTTACTTCGTACTGGGGAGGCGTTATGAACGAGGCTGATCTAAGTGGTGCCACCCAATGGGCACGCCCGGGCAAGCCGGCCGATGTGACGCTGGTTCTGGTCTGGCACACCGTCTCTGGGAAGAAGAAAGCAAGCAATAAAGCCATGGGCAAAAGGTGCCAAAGTTGACGCTTCGCGGCCCACAGAAAGCCGAGAGTTCGACAAATCGAAGTACGGGAGAGACCGTCCACAATTCGATGGATCGGAGCCAGCCAGTGGAGAGAGCTGGGTACCACGGAGGAGACGCTAGATGGCTTTGGGAGAGTTCATCAGGTGTCAATCTCGGAGGCTGTGGGTCGATATCCGTGCTCGTTGTGGGCTGTTGGAGAAGTTCGTGCGAGGCTTCCTGATGATGGGTAATCTCAGATCTCCAGATGCCTTGCAGTCGGTGGCAGCAGAGGCATCGATGCGCACACAGTGATGAGATGAGGAGGAGGATGATGATGATGATGATGGTGATGGTGATGGATCACTGATGTTGGGATGGCTCGATATCAAAAGTCTACCGGTGGAAGCTATGCCCTGTGAAGTCGAAGTTGCGTGACTGCGCAGAGAGATGCGCCCCCTTCCAGCCTTCCTTCACTGTTTCTTTTCCTTTCTTCTTTCCTCCGAAATGTCGAACCGGAACCGAGATGGCAGGAATGAAACAGTCGAGTTCCTGCATGGCAGGGAAGGCAAGGAACCTTGGAAGGCAACCAGGGCTTGGAGGGCAATAATCGCCCACCCGCTCCTGCAGTCACATCCAATTTCCCTCCTCTCACCGCTCTGCAGCTATGTCGCGTGCTTGTTCTTATCGGCACTGTCTTCTTCTCTAGCACTCGAGGCACTGCACGAGAGTGCACAGTGCCATCTGCTGAAATGTCACAGTCATGAGAAATGTGCATTACCAAATCACGGCTTCCTCAGCTGTACTAGCAAAGCCCAGTGCACGGTTACCGCAGTCAGGGATCTCCCGCTAGCCAAGCTGGAGTTTTCCAGTTGGGCATGCTTGTACGAGCATACCTACGGAGTACAGAACGTTCCCCATGTTCCTCTGGAATGAAAGGGCTTCGCAAGCACGCAGGAGGCCCAATCGAGCAATATGGAGTAGGCACTGTTTTGTCTTGGAGAACTGGGCCGTCTGGAATTGGAGCCATGCCTCTCTCGGGATTTCCCACTGTCAATCTCAAAAGTCCTGAGAATGCCGTGTCTCAAGGCGCATGCTCCTGCACATGCCACACGGAGTACGGAACAGCACCGATGTACACTGTCTCCCAGGTAGGTCGGTACAACTCCCCCAGCCGCAGTCAATATCGCGATACCTACTTCGTACCATCAAAGAAAGGCCCACATTGCAATCCAGTAAGAATACCTACTCCGTAACGTCAACAGCCAGCATCAACCGTCCTATCCGCGATGGCTCCAGCATTGATGACTCCAGATGGCGCCCCCTTGCCGCGTACCTACAAGGTTCCTTGGCCAGTTCTGTTTTGACGAAAGCGTGCTGAACTCACGATCGACAACACCATCCATCACGAGGTAGACGAGACCCTTCATGTTGGCGCTACGTACTTGTACAAGTTGGTGCTGGGCTTTGAAACCCCACCCACGCTATTTCAAAGCTATTGCTTCCATCCGACAGAAAGAGTTGTGAGGTCCATGCTTTTTTGAACAGGGTCCTTGCTTTTTCTCTAACTCTGGTCCTTGCTTCCCTGTCTTCCTGGTTTTTAGCCTGTCGTGGCTGTTCTTACACAACGGTCCAAGTGGGCTCAGCGGTGTCTGTGCCTCAGATTGAGTGGCAGCCGAAGTTTGGTCGACGGCCCTCGTCGATGGTCAGACGCACCATTTGCAAGTCTATTGGGATTGACCAAGTGGTCCAGAGCCGGTAGTGCCGGTCAAACAACCTATGGCCATGGCTGGCTTCAACTCATTCAGGAGGGCCCTGACCAGAAGATCACTTGGGAAGCTACCATGTCCATGCACGGCCCGTCGGCTAGGTGGTGCAGCTTGAGCGCCCGCAGATCTGACCAGCGGGTTGGGATCTTGAAGCCTTTGACGACAATGGCTGGATGATCTCGTTCCCATGACACTATCCCGCAAGGGAACGGCTCAAGACGTATCACGATGCCTAAACCCAGCATCTCACACCCCCTGTGGTGTCATACCGAACAGAACTGAGGCGTTAGTTATGTCAATCTCACGAGGATCAACGACCTTGCCAGATGAACTCTTCAAGCCGGGATGCAATCATTTGGAGATAGCATCCTCATCTAGCTCCCGGCATGGGCTGATCCTGCATCCCACAGTCGTGCCTTGGTATCATCAATGCGCTCTTATCACAAGCTTTTCCAAACAGAACCCCTGGAGCATGATGTTCAAAGACATCTTTGGTGCGACTGGCCCTTGTATTCGGCAGCCAGGCACCAAGGCTGGGCGATGCTTCACTGAGACGGCGGCGAGCATGGACTACCAGGTGGTCCCATCTCCCGTCACCGCTCTGCCCACTCCCGCAACAACATTCAAAACACTTCCAAGCCTTTTTTCTTCGAAAGGCCCATGACGGCAAACGATCTTCGCTCAATACAGCATATCTTTGATATCCAAGGCACCGAATTGTTTATGCAAATCCTTGCATTCCAGAAATTGATGCGACGTGCTCAGAGACCCTTGCGATCATCGTCAGCCGGCGGTTCGTCGACGGCTGTGCATGCCACCAGGCGGCACGGTATCAACGTAAGCACCTGTATGCAAGCCAATATAGCACTTATGAAACTCGGTGACCGTAGCGAATCACACAGGGCCGCCGTCCCCAAACCCATATCGCCTCGGCACCGACATTAGAGTGGGAAGCCGCCGAGAATTTGGGCCCGTGTCAGGCGAAGGGGGGATCGTGTTTCAAGGCAATTCAATGGAGCCGCATCACAGGTCCCCCACTCACGCGCTGGTGATACGACAGAATAAAAAAGAAATGAATTGCTTCGTTGTGTATATGCGCGAATACAAACAACAACGATGACCGACGGGCATGGCGCTGGTCTGGATCACCGCCGGCCGACCTGAACTACGCAGTACGCGAGGGATGACCCGAAACCTGGCGGGAGCGGCCTGCAAAGGACCCTGAGCATCTCGTAAGGCCATGTCTCATACCGGCACCTGTTATGACGAAACGAGCCCGCGCCCTTTTTAGCCATATGACGCCGGCGTTCTATGGGAGGATGCCAGATCGTCCTGCCGATCCCACAGCGGAGGAACAAAAAAGAATTCTTCCATCAGAGAGATTCCTCCCTGCGCTCGTTGCTTCGCCCACTTTTGTTGTTGTTGTTGTTGTTCTTAGCACGAAGCGGTAGCCTAACTGGCGTGGGGAGGGCCATGTGAAATCCGCCATCCCTTGCGTCGTGCGTGCGTCAAAAGGCTGCTTGTCTGTCTATCCCTTGCGTCTCCTGCACGTTGCGAATGCCCACATGACCACACTTACACTTTCTTCTTTCAACTGTGATTCCCCAGCCCTGGAGTCGCTGGACCAGACCCAGGTAGATCCACTCAAGGTCCCTGGATTTTGATTTTCTTCGCCTCTTTCATGCTCTACGCCGTGCTAGCCGCCCCCTTGCTTGCGGTCAATACGTCAGGAAGCCCATCAGCCCCAACGGCGTCCGCGTCCGCCTTGGTTTCGCCTCGCATTCACTGTAATAAACTCCACCAACTGTAAACAATAGTCTTTGCCCTTTCACGCAGCTGGCCAACGCGACACGGGCTCGTGCGCCCCTGGCATAGTCATAGTCACCGCCACGGGAGGCGAGAAAGCAAAAGGAACGCGAAGCACAACCCGAGGAGAAGGAACACAAGCAGCAGCTCGGAATTTGCTGCGTCCCGAGAAGGGACTGTGAGACCGCCAAACCGCCCCCCCTGGCATGCCGTCAAGTCGCCCGCCCGCCCCGTCCGTTAGCGCCCGTGCCAACCGCTCCGAGACAAACGTCATTGCGTACCGGCGATCAATGCCTGCGCGGGGCCTCCCCCTTTCTTTTCTCAGTTGGCCCCAAGTCACCGAGCCGAGCTTCCAACCTCGTGTATTGCAGGGGGCATAGATAGGTGGGCGTCGTGTGTTCAGAGACCCCCCCCCCCCAACCTTTGATATGAAGCCCTCCAATTGGCGAGAGAGATCGTCGCCGGGCGAAGCACAATACAGCACAGGTGCGATCGAGTGACCCGGGTCGCGTAAGTCAGAGGTGGCCAGGCCAACACCCTCCAGGCTCGGACGCCGTCCCTCCGTCTGCGACCAATGACCGAGCCCTCCATCACTGCCGTAAGGGATTGACAGCCCTGTCGCATCCCTCAGGGCTGACGTCCTTGTGCAGCCTCGTTAATCCCTTCGTTATGCGAGCGAAGATCTCGCCTGGGATTGGGTCACACCAATATCACACAGTCGTCATGGACGGGCAATCAAATATGTTTCTCGTGATCATCGCAAGGCCAAAGTCCCTTCTTACGTACCTAGACATCAATGATGTAAATTGCCTCGCGGATCCCACGCCTTCCTACGGGCGAACCAAAGACTCATTCCAGCTTACACGATACCTGGTCCAATCTAAATGCGTAACTCCCTTACACACCACACCGAGGATCCCTCAATCCTCTACCGAACCACGAAGGGCACAGTTTAGTAATCATCGTTCATGGTAGCCCTTTAGCTGAGGCACGCAGATGCCACGCACAGCCGCCAGGATGATGTCAACCCACAACTGCGCCCCTAGTAGCGGGACCACCCATTTTTGTTGCTTGAACGCTCCAGACCAGAAACCCACCACCACCGGGCCAAGCATTGGACCCAATCCGCATCTGCCCCTTCCCAGGGGAGACTTGAGAACGTTTCTGAACGCCCGCCCACTTGCGGCACGAGGCTTCGTCTTCGGTGGCTTGGGGGCCTTCTCGATTGGCTGCCGGGCACACCTTTCGGTCTTACCGAGGACCCTGAAAGTGCGAGTTCCTTGAACTATCTGGTTACGCGTCAGTCTCGACAGATAGAAGCCACATTAAGCCTAGCACCAGGCCTCTTCGGGATCTGGAGTGCATTGAATAGGCGCGGTCCGTCTTTGTTCATGTTACAAGGCAGAAATCTCGTCTTCACACCCAATACCAGCCGTCAAGGTTGGCAAGGGATTGTATGCACAGCGGCTCTCCAGTTTCAGTGTATTCAAACAAACAAGATCACAGGGGCAACTGCTCAGCGGGACATAATATGGAGAATACAAGTACGCTGTAACTTTCAACTTCAGGGGAGCACATTTCCGGGGATACACTTCGTTTGCAGGTTCTCTCGTGACATGGCCTTGACTTGCTAGAGTATAGTACAATAGCACAGTGGTGGCATGGACTGTTGTTTTGTCACCTTTACACTCGTAACCAGTCTTGTTTACCCAGCCTTGGCAGTGAACTTGTGATTCTCACCTTGCTGTAAATTGCTTGACATCGAGACTTGGCTGGCCAACATGCATCACGTCTGACAAAAGTCCCTTGAGTGTGACTTTCAAATGGACTACCATTGTGAAACGAGCCCCACGCATGCCGATATTTGGTTCAGTGAGTGAAGACCAAGAGAAGTGTTTAGCTAGCTATGGAAACCTTGTATCAGGACCAATACTTCTCTCTTTATTCTAGGAACACAGCCTGCTGTTCATCGATGAAGGAAGTGTATAGTCGGCACGCCTGCCAACCAAGCTGGCGCCTGCAAGAAGATGTATCATCTAATGTCAACTCTTGTATACCTGAGGTTTCACGGCTCCGATGCACCAGACACGCCAATGTGTATCCTCTCGGTGCAACACCCAGCTACCCTTGAGATACAAGATCCAATCCAGATGAGACGTTTTCCCTTGGGAAACTGCACACATCTCCCGAAGCAAACCCTGAAACTCAACAATACCGATAGACCACCTCATGTTCACACATCTCAAGCCCGACCCACGGTATACTCAGCCGTGAATGAAAACCTGATCTCAGAATGAGGTGTTTTTCCCGGCCGCTCAGTTCCACAGCATGTTCTAGATTTTCGACATTACACATATGAACACTCGAGACCGTCACACACGCGTTACCATGCTGTGCCAGTATGACACCAGCGATGTCGACCGATTCTCCCGATATCGTATCGCCCAGACTAACCAAATTCCCGCACGACTGCCGCGTACAACCGGACACCCGAGCTGAGTTCTTCACTCCCAACCACCCCCTGTTACTGCGAGGTCACTGTAGAGCGGCGGCGAAGTGCATCACAGGACGGGCACCACGCCGGCTGGCCCCATCGTCACCATCACCATCATCATCATGATCGTAGCGCGTTACAGCAGGGCGGCTACCGACATACGCCGAACGGGTGTGCGTGCGTGCATATGTGTGTGTGTGTGTGTGTGCGGCACAACATCATCATGCGGTATGATTTTCCGACATATCATTTTCGTAAGAGTTATACGTCGCTCAAAAGTCATGAGTAAGCTAGAAACGGAAAGGGGGAAGGGGGGGGGTTGCAGCATGAGCTGTCTTGCCTCTCGTGAGACGAGTGGCGACCGATGGACTCTGTCGATGGCCGAGGGGCTAGACCTCCAGTCTGTGACTGCAAGCTGAGAGTAAGGGCTTCCCGATAGGAGAGGACGATGGCGGCGCTTCACAAGTTTGCCCTCTCTGTGTGCCGGTACGTCGCCGTGCGGCTGAGATTGTGTATGTTGTGATCAGCACACGTTTGCCCATCGTGACCAGAGTGCTCGGAAGCAATAAGTTTGATACCAAAGTCTGGTCACAGAATGGGGTTAACTGGGGATGCTAGCTAACAGCTTGTGTGAAAGCCACCGCATCATCATGAATGCGGCCCGTCAATGACAAGGCTGCCTGCTTGGCCGAAGTTTCCAGCTCACCAAAAAGAGAAATATCATCACCATGATCTGATTGTTTTGGGATGCAGCGAAGCACGCAACCCCAGGGGTGTATGCACTGGGTTAACCTCAAATCATCTTCATGTCTGTCTGGCGTAGTACCACGAATGATACCGGATGTATCTAACCACATTCTTCTATTCTTGACGAGGCCAACATCTGTTGCCCGTTTCAAGTCTTCAAACCCTAACTCCTACATGATGAACTATAGTTCGCAAACGCCGTTTCGCCCCCACAACGCTTATTATGCATGTAATCATGGGTCACAATGTGACCACTAATCCCTCGGATTCTGATCTGCACTACCATAAATAGCTGCTCGCTTTCCCTCGACTAATGCATGCGAGAGGTGAAGAAGGGATGCTTGAGAGCATCCATCGGAGTGATCCTCTTTTCGGGGTTAAGGGTGAGGCAGGCCTGCAGCAGGTCATGAAACAGGTTGAGCTCCTTCAGCTCCATCTCACTCATTCCGCTCGACGCGGCCAACAGACGCGTACGAAGATCCCGGGTCGGCTTGACAAGGGGCAAGATCTTCATGACAGGCTACAATAAAAATAGTTGTTAGCAATAAGTCTCGGACTAGGAATATCTTTATCTCGAGAAAAAAAAAAGAATCGAGATGAAACAATCGCAAACGCAAGAAGATTGACTGGTCGCATCACCAGGCCGCAGTTCCGGATGAATCTGCGGGATGCATGGACTGGGGGAGGGGCGGGACGGCACCACGCCGCGCGCTTACCAGCCGCAGTGATTCTATAAAAAGCAGCCCAAACCTCCAACACTCGAAGGTGGGCCGCTGGTAATGCAGAGACGTTGAAACATTGTGGGTTACAGGTGATAGATAAGCAGAGCTTTCACGTACCTTGCCGAGGACCTTGTCTCGCTCTTGGCTAACGAAGTTGCCGAGATCATCGAAGTGTAAATGCCATAGCTGGCCGCGCCGGTACATCTTGGCACTGATTTTACCCCGTATCTCCATGATGGCCCGGAGCATCTGGTTGTTGCTATCACCTGTGAAAAGGATCTTGCCGGTGTACAGCTCGTACAGTGTGCATCCGATAGACCACATATCGACTGCGTAGTCGTAGGACATGCCCAGAATAATCTCGGGCGCTCGGTAAAATCGACTAACGAGATACGGGGTGATCTCGTTGTGCGCCGTCGCAGCATCGGATCGATCGATGGCCGTACCTAGATCACAAATCTTGAGAACGTTTCGGGCTTCGTTGACCTGTTCGCTTGTTAGCATCGACGAGGGACGACCAGATGGGCGTGAATGACTTACGAGAATGTTGTCGGGCTTCAGATCAGCGTGGACGATGCTGCATTTACGCATGTGTGCCAGAGCAACAAAGATCTGGTAAGCGTAGACCCTCACGCCCTTGAGATTGATTCCGACATTGTTGCCAAACTTCTTCAGCACCTCCCTCAAGTTCAACGACAGGTTCTCGAAAGCCATGCAGAGATGACCCTTGTACTCGAACCAGCGTTCGAATTTGACAATGTGCCTTTTGTTCTCGGGATCCGCTTCATTGAGTTTCTCAAGGATGGCAATCTCAGTGAAACCACCTTTTCTGAGAGCGTCGTTGTTGCGCATCATTTTGATGGCGACGAGGTTCTTTGTGGTGACGTCGACAGCGCGGGCAACGCCAGAGAACATACCCTTTCCGAGCGTTGTCTGGATCTGATAGCGGCCATCGAGGATCTCGCCAGGTCGAATCTTGTAGTAACCATCCTTATCATCACCTTCCAGAATTCCACCGGCATTGCCTTGGGCAATCTGGGCCGGGAGACCCTGCTTATCCAGATCGCCATTGGCCTGAGTAGTAGCTTTCGGCGCGGCGTATTTCGACTCGTCAAAATCATCGGCGAACATGTCGAAGTCATCACCGTCATCTTCATCCTTGGATTCCGAAACAGGTGGCTGCTCCTCAGTTGGCTTGTCGGCGTCGCTTGCTATGATTGAACCACGGCGTTCCTGGCCGTGAAGACCCACACCTGTTTGCCGCCTCTCGTCTCGGCGTTCATCCTCCTGCATGTCGGCAGTTGGGTCGTAGTTGGCGGCCGAGGGGCCGTCGTCATCAGCATCTGCTCCGTTCTCCTCGTGTCCGTGAACATTGATCAGATCCTGGTCATTAGCTAGATCGATAGGTTCAGGAGAAGGAGCAGTCTGGTTTGCTACAGGCGACATGCCTGGTGTTCCGCCTAAATCTTGGTGAGCGCGAGCTTGCTGAGTCGTTTGGATGAAAGACATACCAGAACGTGGCGTATCGACCTCGCTTCTTGCAGGTGTTCCGACCTGAGTTGATCCGCCAGGTGTCGATACCGCCGCATTATCACCTTGGAGCGAAAGATGAGGCACGGGGGTTGAAGCACGAGACTTTCTCAGGATCTCTTCCCGCCGGCGCCGACGCCGCTCTATCTCGGCGTCAACATCGATGGGTCTATCCTCTTCCCAATCCTGCTGAGGTTCGAACTCTGGCTGTTGTGAAGCGTGCTCGGCCGAAGACCTAAGGCTTGAGGTTAGGACGGGCGGTATGGCATTGAGGTCGGACAACACTGACTCTTGTGGCTTTTGAGACGGAGCTGCGGGTTTCGCTTTAGCTGCAACATCTCCTTTGGACCTAGCAACATCATTAAGGCCCATGTTAGTCACCGCAGTCCGCTTGGACGAGTGACCATCTCGTGTGTTGCTTTCGTGACGGGCACTGTACTGGGTGGGGCGAGGGTGCTCCTCGTTTGGACGCCTGTCGAAACGGTCAAAGTCTCGTCTCTCGCGATCCCGTCGTCCACCGTTGCGGCTGTCTGCTGCGTATGGGGACCGGCTTCGAGTTCGATGGCGCTTTTGTGGGTAGCGGTCACGGTCACGATCCGTGTCATTTGGGCGCTGAGACCGATGGTCACGATGGCGATTTGCGCCATAGGACGTAGATCGATCTAGATCGTCGTAGCGACCAGAGACGCCTCTCGATGGGGGGCGATCTTGATCATCGTAGGGCCGAGCCCGGCGTGAGTCCCCTCGCGATGAGTCCTCATAATGCACCCGGAACTGTCGACCGTCGAACCCCCTGCCACCACGGTGGCGAGAGTCGGGATCATCGCGGGAGCGTTTGTAGCCTCTCGGCGAGAGGTCTCGGCGAGGGCTTCGGTGAGAGCGCGAATCGTGCGAGTCTGGTGATCGGGGGGTTCTAGCTCGGTTTCTGTCGCGACGGTCAACACCGTTTCCTTCAAAATCTGGCAGTGTAGTTGCCTTCAAGTCCCCGCGACCATTCTCGATGATCTCCCCTTCATCAGAGCTGGTCGGAGAAGCCATAGCTATGGAAGCACAATTCTGATCCAACCCTCCGCTTCTAACAATGGTAGCTAGCTTCTCAAGGAAGATCCCTGACTTGAAAGGCCGTGTGAAGATGCCGTGTCAGCCTTGAATGCAAGGGGAGGGTGTCTAGGAAGAGCAGAGGCCAACCGGATCAATCCTCTCAAACTTGCGCGGCGCTCAGGACATAGCCCAGGTTTGTAAAACAACGACAGAGCGGAACTCGGTACACGTCGGTTGTTGGGTGTCTGAGCGGAGTATCTGACTGTGGGATGAGAAGAGGATAATCTGTTGCGATGGTTTTCGGTGCCGATGATAGAATCAAAGTCATGGAAGACAAATCTAGCAAAGGGAAAGGCTTCAGGATGACGCGAGGTCTGGTTGAGTGAACAATGGTCCCACCAGACCAGACACGAGGCGTCAAGTTCGGAAGATCTGCCTGGCGCTAGCAATCTTTGGAAGGCTAGCAGAGCGACACTCACCGCCTACAGTTTTAATTGGAGGGCGCATTTGGCAGTATCCACAGCCCTGGCCTTTGAATGGCGGGGCAAATCAGCCTGGACCCTTTATCTTTCTTCCTGCTGGAAATTCTTCTCACGCGCCGCCCTTGATCTTGATCGCAAGTTCTGCAAGAAACCTTCGCTTGCGCCAAAGGACACAAAGAGCAAAAGAATTCCCATTCTCAGACTTTTGGCAATATGGGTGGTCAAAACCGTGAAGGTTAGTTGTCCAATGCCCCTCCCTCTCCGCCTCCAATAACACACGCAGGCTGACACGCACTTTTCGCAGGTGGCAAGGTCAAGCCTCTCAAGGCCGCCAAGAAGGACAAGAAGGAGCTTGATGACGATGACAAGGCCTTCCTCGAGCGGAAGAAAGCCGGTATGCCCCAGTGCGCGCCTTTATGAGCACCTACTCTTGTACTGACGTCGTTCCCTCCAACAGATGAGAAGGCACGCAAGGAGATGGCCTCCAAGGCTGGAGGAAAAGGCCCCCTGAACACCGGCGCGCAAGGCATCAAGAAGAGCGGCAAGAAATAAACGGCGTCCTCGATTTGGGAGCTGGAGGAGCACGGCGATTACCCATCCTATCCGATCAAATGCCACACACAGAGTGACACGTATGGTCTTGGTGTATGGCGCGGGGATCCGGTAGCACGCACTGCATGATAGACCACGAATAAACACATACCCCAGAGTACTCGGGGGGGCTTCCTAAGGAAGACTCGGTAGATGTGCCCACGTCAATATAAGAGCCGTCGGGCTTCACGGGTTACTGGAGGAGGGCCGATATGTGGAGGAAGCGGCACTGAGACGAACTTCTGAATGTCTCTTGCACGCTTATACCTTCACATGCTTTAGAGACTGCCATAGACCGAAGTTGATCGGATCTTCTGTTGATAGCATGCCATTGTGATCCAGAAGAGAAGCGTTACTGGCGAAGCCCCCGTCTGATATGCCATCGGATGACAGCATCCACAGCGGCCCGCTAAACTCCACTGCCTCGGAACGCCTGCGCGCTTAGCATGTGCACTCAACAAAATCGGCAGACCAAGGTGTTGGACGAGGGCGATTTTGAAAATATTAATCGTTGGGCAAATCGCGAAGGACTCCACCGAAACGCAAGCAAGCGTGAGACGTTTTGTATTAAAGGACGAGATGTTATCTAGTTAGTGACTGGACTCGCTGTTGTTGACTTGGCTGGTTTCCTCGACTTGCAAAGGCTAGCAACCGAACCACATCCATATCGTAAGGTATCTCTGAAACAACTCTACAACAACTATTATATCTCCCGTGTATGAGACGCAACCAACTTAGCGCAACCGCCATGTCTGACCAGCACGGTGCCAGCGGCCAAGGCCTGCGCCAGCGGCGACAGTCGAACGCCGCTGCGGCGGTGGAGACGCTCGTCGGCGCGGCCAAGGAGGTCGAGGCCAAGGTCGAGCGAGCCCTCCTCCTCGTCTGGGACGAGCTGGAGGACTGGCGCCGCGACAATGCCTACATCCGCGGCGGCTACCGCCCGACGAGCAACAGCTACCGCGCCTCCCTCGCCAGCGTGGCCTCCATCCACAACGAGACGGTCAACATATGGTCCCACCTGCTCGGCGCCGTCGCCTTCACCGTCGGAGGCGCCCTGCTGCACGGCCTCGTCGCGCCGCGGTACGAGTCGGCGTCGGGGGCCGACGTCCTCGTCTTCAGCTGCTTCTTCGCCGGCGCGTTCCTGTGCCTGGGCATGAGCGCCACGTACCACGCCATCTCCAACCACTCGCCCGACGTGGCCAAGTGGGGGAACAAGCTCGACTACTCCGGCATCGTCTTCCTGATCGTGGGCAGCTATGTCCCGACGTTGTACTACGGGTTCTTCTGCCACCCGGCCCTGATGACATTGTATCTCTACATGGTTCGTTGACACCTTGGCTCTGCTGATCACTTGCGGAGGTGGCTGACCTGATGAATAGATCTGTACCCTCGGTGCGGGATGTCTTGTCGTCTCTTGGTTTGAGCACTTCAGAACACCCGAGTGGCGGCCTTACCGGGCAATGATGTTTGTAGCCTTAGGGACCTCAGGGGTGGTACCTGTGGTTCAAGCTCTCCTCGTGGAAAGCTTCGAAGTCCTGCACAGGAGGATGGGTCTGGGTTGGGTATTGCTTCAAGGGGCACTTTATATTCTGGGAGCCTTCATCTATGCTGTGAGTACTCTCTTGATGTGATTCTTCTACACGAGAGAATTGATGGCTAATTGTCCCTCAGATCCGGTGGCCAGAAAAGCTCGCACCAGGCCGATTCGATATCTGGGGCAGCTCGCACCAGATCTTCCACATCTTTGTCCTCCTTGCTGCGGCTGCGCATCTGTATGGCCAGGCCAAAGCCTTCGATTACCATCACAGCTCTATGGGGGCCAAGTGTTGAATTAGGCGACTGAATAGAATACATGACGAGAGCCAAAGTCGATTTTCCAGACCACCATCTCATGACCTTCTCGTTCCGTGACTTTCACGCTTGACCTCAAGCACACGCTCCCTCACCGTCAGATGAATACTGTCTCTTGGCAAGCACCATCGATCTGATGGTAGGCTGTAAGTGCGCGGACGGCATGGCCGGATGAATCGATGTTCACAGATATAATGCCGAGCCTCAGATGTAGCTAGACGACACTACACCGGTATGACTGGTGTTCGATCTGATCAGACCGACTTGGTCTGACCTATCGAGAGCTCTTTCAAACCGTAGGTACTGCGGAGCAGATCGCCGACACGGCGGAGCCGGAACCAAAGCACAGATCCAGTTTCGGCTCTCATGTGTCCACTCCCAGATCCATGATCCGGACGATGCCAGACCCCATCGCGGCCGCGGCCCACCAGCCAAATTCGAGGTTCGGATTCCAGCAGACATCCGTGACGCGCGTCAACGGCTCGTGGATGACGTATTTGGATCGGTCGGCGATCGTCTTCTTGTCAGGTTCCTCCGCTGCTTTGCGCGGCGTCTTTTCCTGCAGACCCTCGTCCTCCTCCGCCGCAAGATCATCCAAGTCTTCGTCTTCGTCTTCGTCCTCGTCACCCTTGGCCCGCTTCTTCTTCTGTTTTGTCTCCTTTGCGCGCTTGTTCTTCATCATCTGGCGCATACGCTCCGCGCGGGGGTGTTCATTGGCTTCCGGCTCGAATCCTTGAAGGAATCGAACAGCCCCCCGGACACCATTGATCCCAGGCTCCTGCACCGTCCCAGGTGGTACAGGACTGAATTCGTGCTCAAAGAGCTTCACCTTGGAGACTGGCTCGCCCCTATCGTAGAGGAGTTTCCGGATGGCATTGCTTGACCACAAGGATCCATCCGGATGACCCACGAGCAAGTATGGGTGACTGGCGCCGATAGAACAGCAGATCGGTTGCGAGTAGCCTGTGAAGACGGTCCGGGGAGACGGATAGTACCTTGCGTGGAGGCACGCTAGCGCCGTGTTCCCCGGGTTACCCGAAGGATATGCAGCAATGAAGCCCTGAAGATGGTCGCTCCATGTATGCAAGTGTGTTTGGAAATGAGTGATAGCCACAGTGATGTACGACTGTTCGCTGCTGGGACGCGAGAGGTCGATAATCTTGCAATTGCCGCCGACAGGGTTAGAGGAGATCATATAGGGCTTTGACGGGTAAGCGGAAGCAATGTCCAGAATGGTGTTGTGATGCACAGGAAGTCTGTTGAGCATCATGGTGGGCTGGATAGACCAGAGACTGATGCTGCCGTCGCTGTGACCGAGGACAATGCGATTGACACCACACCAGCTCATGCAGGTGGCGTCGACATTGTATTCGTCAGTGATTCCGATTGTTGCAATTGGGGATTCGAGATAGTCTGGATGTAGATCTGTGTTAGTGAATAGGACTGAATTCGGAGATCATACAGATTGAGAGGTTCATTACCAGAACGAGCTGACTCAACCTTTGGCACTTCAATAATCCTCACTTTACCATCCGTGTGTAGGGTTGCAAGAAGACCATGTAGAGAACTGGAGTGAAGGACAATAGGACACCACGCTAGACGCCGAGGCCGTCCCCAGTCGAAACACAATGCGAGGCTGAACTCTGGAGGCTGTCGTGCGAGGCGCGCGACACCTTCCGCGTCTTGCTCGAACTTGACCTTCCAGAACTGGATGCTTCCAGCTGTTTTTTTCTTCTTCTCCTTGGGGATGTTTCGAGGGCCACTCGACTCAGCTTGATCGGCGTGGGGGATCACGGCGAAAGCAAGGAGTTGTTCAGTGTGTCCGGACAAAGGAGCCCATTCCATGGAAATGACCAGCCCGCCGATGTCGAACATCCAGACCTCCGGATGCTCACCTGGCGAATCTGATTGGCCCAACGATATGCCAGAAGAACCGAGGGAAACAGGCCCTTTGCCTTGAGCAAGATGGAACTCCTCCTGAGCAGCGGCCGGTCCAGAGAACACAGCCAGTCCCTGTTGCGACTGTGGCACATAGTGGACTGCTTCTTGCGACGAGAGCGATCTTGAGGTCTGCACGCCAGGGCCCGTTGACCTATACCTCTCAAACCAAGTGCGAAGCCTGGCTTCCTGCTCTGATTCAAACCCATTTGGGAGCCACGGCGAAGGCAGAACACCGCCTTCGCTTACATTGGACTTGGCGGGCAAGATCGGATGATTGAGCCAGCGGTTGCGCATCGCGTTCATGAGGTCGATGCCTTGAATCGAAGGGCCGTACATGATATCGATGAGCACCCTGAACCTATCCCAGCGCTTCAGGTGGCCGGCGTAGATACGGGTCCCCCGCACATCGATAGGATATGGAGGGATGGTATGAAAGTTTTCTGGGCGGGTGGCTGCGAGTCGCTTCTTCCGCCGTGGAGGCTTTGCTGGTGCTTTGGGGACCGTTTTCGGCTTGCGCGACCCCCGAGACGGCTTGGATTTCTGAGCGTCATCATCAGGGTTACCAGAACCCTCATAGGCAGCCCCTGCCTCATCGTCTTGATCTTTCGCGGCTTCGTTTGGAGCCTCAAAATCTGCATCTTCAGAGTCTTCGTCGCCAGGCTGCGGCAGGTCTGACACTACAAACTCGATACCCTGATCGCGTGCTGGGGCACGCCTTGGTCTAATTGACCGCCTGAGAGACATATTGGTGATGCTTCTTTCATTGGTGTTGACGCTGACGCTGACGCGGAGCAGTTTGGTGTTGGAATGTGCTTTTCACGCACAAACCCTTGATAGAATTCTGATGGGGAGAATGAGACGCAGACAATCTTGGGTTTAGAAAACCGGTACTGATTCTTTAGTGGACTGTGGGAATATTAGCGCTATTGTTACTGCTTAGAGTGGCCTGGGCCAACCTCCAAATGGTGTGAATGACTGGAGAGGACACCTGAAAACCTCACTGAACTAAATCTGTAAACAGCCCAAGTTCGCACACAAATGCACAATATGTGCATCGAGACTATGCCTTGCCAAAATGTTAATATTCTCTCGAGTCTATCCATTCTCTTTCAAATACTCCGTGATCTCTGTATGTCCTCTTGAGTAAGCAATCTGAAGCGGCGTCCAATGTTTGTTCCCAGCAGGTTGATTCGCATTCGCGCCAGCAGCCAGGAGTGTCTTCACGATATCGAGATGACCAGACTCCGAGGCTGCATACAAAGCCGTGTAGCCGTTGTAATAACTCCCAGCAGCATTGACGTCAGCTCCAACCTCCAGCAGAATGCCAACTATTTGGCTGTTTCCGTTCAGTGAGGCCGCCTGCAGTGCCGTCAACCCCTTGTACTTCATCAACGGCGTGTTGACCAGAGCCCCCTTGGATAAAAGGAATCGTGTCACCTCCATATGCTGGCCTTCAACAGCGGCTTGCAAAGCTGTCCTGCCGCTGTTGTGGGCAGGAGGCGCGTTGATGTCCGCACCTCGTTCCAGAAGAGCTTCAACCACAGCCATGTGGCCCCCTTGTGCAGCTCCCTGCAAGGCAGTCCGGCCCATGTATCGATGGGGAGGACGATTCACTTGCGCACCGTTGGCGATCAACCGCAGAACGATGCCTAGATGACCACTCTCTGCAGCCAGGGCTAGGGCAGTTCGGCCACCATTGTTGCCGCCAGGCGCATCAACGGTCGCACCGGCAGCTAGCAAGTGCTCGACAATGGCCAAGTGGCCAGCCGACGATGCCGCTTGAAGCGCTGTCTTGCCATACCATCCGACTGGTGGTTCATTCGGGTCGTGACCTCGCGACAACAGGTCTACAACCCGCTCTATGTTGCCCTCCGCCGACGCGAGCTGCAGATCAGACCAGATATTCTCGGCATCCGGGAAATCATCGCCAGCATTGGTTTTCTCTCCTGGGGGATGCTCTTTGAGATAAAATCGAGTGGCCATGCTACTCGTCAGAGGAGACAAATCGAGAATGTCAATTCACGAATTGCTAGACTCTGGCTTGCCACTGAGCTGTCGCAATCTTAAAAATCATCCAGATGGTCGAGCATGGAGCATCACAAGACCTTCGCATTTCTGCACAACAGGGCAAGATACATCATTGGCTTACTCTCCTACCTCTATCTTTCACAGACCACGTTCACCCTACTTGGGAGCTTGATGCATGTCCCTGCATGTAGTGACCAATGGGGAGAATGGCACCAGGGCCTGAGTCCTACCTATTGGCTGGTTCAATGCCACGACAGCAGATAGGTTCAGCAGAATGGCTCAAGAAGACCGGCAAGGCAGATTTTCCAATGTCCCTTGATGTTAACTATCTTGCATGAGCTCTCCATGAGCTCTTTCTTCATCGCGCTCCTTGCCACTTAGATCTTCGCAGAGTGTCTAAACTTAAAGCTCGCTGCTTTAATAACCCACACAAGCATACGATATTATTTCTTGACATTCAGGAGCCAGATGGATCCGCTTTCTGCCGTCCTGGCCTTTACTGGTCTCACCGCCAGCCTGATTACGCTGATAGATGCCACAATTCATATCTCGAAGAAGCTTGTTCAACTACAGAACAGACTCAAGCAGGCATCGAGCAAGATCATACAGTTACAGCATGATCTGCAGAATCTCCGTTCTTTGATGGAAGCCATCCAGCCTCGACTCTGCGAGCAGGACGCCACGGGCCATCCTCCAACCCTGCGTACCCTATGCGAAAGCTTCGTCGAACAACTGAAAAAGGACTTACTGGAGCTTCAACAAATTGTTGAAAAACTGGCAACCGAACCAGGTCCGCTGACTGCGAAAAGATTCAAGGCACAAGCCCGCCAAGTCCTTGCCGAAAGTACAATTGCCGACTTCCATGGCAGGATCGCGACACACATTGGATACTTGGGGATGGTACAGGCTCTCATATATGGGTTAGTCATGGTGTCTGGCCGTCGAAGCTCACCTTCTAATATGGCAAGTTTAGTGATAAGATCGATTCTCTACGTCAAGATACAGCTCAAGTACTTGATCAGACGAAAGCACTGTTCGAGCTGGTGTTCAACCAGAGGAGACTCTTTGAGTCTTCGGGTCATCTTTCTCGGACACTTGGTATGCCTGACTATCTAGACAATTATACAGCTAGACATGGCAAACTCTCGACATTTGCTGCGGTTGAGGAGTTTCAGAAGAAGAGGGCATTCGACTTCGGTTTCGGCCGTTTCTCTTACCAGCTATCCACAGTAGAGTTGCCAGGAGAACACTCTGTAGCCCAGAGGAGACAATACACAAAACTGAGGATATCCTTCCTGGCTCCGTTTTGGTTGTCGCAAACAGCTTTACTAGCCAAAATACACCTAGCCAGCCAACCAGCCATTTCTCGACTAGAACCGATGCTCAGTCTACGGCCAATGGTTGTCAACCAGAACCCTGAGCTTCTAGAAGCACTTCACTGCTTGGATACGTCGAAACTGATACAAGTCTTTAAGGAAAACAAAGCTCGGCCAACAGACATGGTTATGGACTTCGCAACAAATGAACCACTCAGTCTCCTTGATGTAAGCCATCCCAGCTCTTAAACCTTAGCCATTTCCTATGTTGAACGTCTAGCTAGGCACTTTTAAACTTCCTTCCGCACATAACACCTTGCAGTCACTTTATATTAAAACATCTTGAGATACTTGCGTTCATGGCAAGCCAAAGAGTCACAATGTCGTATGTTTATGTGCAGTTCTCCGTTAACTCTGATTTGCATATTGAGACCACCTTTCACAGACCAGAGAGCGTAGTCGCTTTGTTCTTGGAGATGAATTCGTCTTGGAGTTACGACCGACCACAAAAGCTCCCTCAGCTGGCAAACTCTTATCTACAGACACTCCTTGAGTGCGATGCTTCTTTGTTAACTACCTGGTGCTCATCAGGCCATTTGGACATGCTGGGGTGGCCAGACGCTCCCGTTGGTCGTTCCCTCATTGCTGCCGTCGTGGAGGGTCCCTTAGGATTCGACGGACTGAGCCATTGTCTATTCCATCACTCTCAACTCTGGACCCTGCAGGATATCTCAGGAAGATGTCGTTGGTATATGGCAGTACTGTTTCATACAGACCCAGCATTCCACCAGGCTGTGCTGTCGTACGTGCATCGGTTCCGATCAACCTCCCCTGGCTCTCTCGACTCCTTGATATGCTCATATTTTTGCTTTGACAACATTATCAACGACGTACGAGCCGCAAACTCACAGGAAGAATGCATATTCATGCAGACTCTGGCCGCCAAAGGCACCCCACAAATGCTTGCGCCTTTTCTGCAAGCTGGTATAGACCTGGAACTAGGGGGCGGACCCCAAAACTACTTGGCGACCGCCGCCATGATGAATTCGGATCCGAAAGTCTTTGATATGCTACTTCAGGCTGGAGCGAGCACTGCAAGAGCTATTCCAAGGCTTTGCAAGTGGGCCAAATTGAACGATAGGGCATTCAAAACGTTCTTCCCGAAGCTCGTTGATCAATTGGAAACTAAAGGAGGCCAAATTCGAGATTGCGATGTTCCCGATCCACTTACTGCGACTCTCGAATGTTATAGAGCGCTAGAGATTCGACCCAACACTCCAGAGATATTGATCAACAGCAGACTGTTTCTTGCATCAAGGATCCATGGCTCCAATGACCTATATCCATGTCAAAGCTATATCTTCTGGGCTATTTCTTACAACCGGTTTGGGGTATTGAGGGCTTTACTGGACAGGAATCCGCCTTTGCTGTCAACGATTGACGAAATGTTCGCTACGGACAGAGACCATTTCCAGACAATAAAGAACTACACATGGCTTACCTTGGCTGTTGAGCTTGGGCGGATGCAGTGTGTTCAACTGATAATATCCCACGCTGAAGATCAGGATCGCGATTCATCACGCAGACGGCGCAGGTAGAACAGCATTACAGATTGCTCAGTCTTATTCCATGACGCACCATCCACGACCATCCGTGATTCAAGGATTACACTGGATAGCACAAAAGGGATACGACACGGTAACTGCTTCGGCAGACGAGGAAACACTTCTCATCCTCCGATCTGCGAATGGTCGAGTACTCGAGTCCGGATATCAACCCACACGGATCAACGAACTCAGCAAGGATGCCGATCAAACACAGCCTAGACTACTCGCCTTTCTTTCGGCAATTCTGTATTACCTCCAGAGCGTATGCACTTACGCTCTGTCTGTCATCAGCGAGATATCGCCTGTTTCAGCTCGGGGACTTTACTGTGACGATTGCCTGGTCAATTGTGACACCTCGCTTTATGCTAGATGCAGGCAAGAACGGAGAAGAGCTTTGAACATGTTGCAGTGGGCAGAGGTTTTCGCCGTCTCTAAAGAGTCGGCATTTTTCAGTCTTCTATGCGTTGTAATGCTTGCAATCACTCTCTTTTACGATCTGGTTGCCTCTTTCGTTGCATTTCAAGCCGTAATGAGGTGGTCGCGTTCTCAATGGATTGCAATAGGCGGAGTTCTCGCCTTTTTCATCTGGAAGTTCTAAGTTGTCAGGATTAACGGGTACAAAGCCGCCCAGGTAGCTTTCAAGCCGTTAAGACTGTTTAACTCGAAAATTATTTACAATGTCATGTTCAAGGGTATAGGGTATAGAGAAAAGCACTTGGGAACGAAAATGGTATCACAATCGAAAGAAAGTAAGACAACAATACGATATGTACTCCAATACGGAGAATAATATCACTGGAAAGGAACAGAAGCCTATATCCTCATTCAGGCGTTCATGAGCTGCTGGTTGGATCATTCACTTTGATTCACCGAGGGATTGCTATGTCCTGTTGGCTTTGCGGACATGGACTAGAGGGCCTTGGAACACAGGAAGATGCAGGACTACAGAATATTGGAGGCGAGATTTCGGATTCACATGTACTCCAGTACTTGAAATGCCCATCGGCATTAGGTTTCTGATGTGATATGACCCATGATTACTGCTTTCCCTTCACCATGCCTATGCCCACCCTCGCAGGAACACTCCCACGGATTGATAAGCTGAGTCGGAATAAGTGTACTGGTTGTCATCTGGCATGGACTCGGACTTGCACCGACTCAGGTCAGGTTAATTCTCGAATTAACGAGTGCTGTTTGCGCCATCGGCTCCATTGACCTTCTTGGATACGAACTCTTTCCTGAAAAGGACCTCCATCTCCTTTCGTACGCTTACAGCCTGGGCCTTGTCACTGTACTCGACATCAGCCCAGCTGAGCCGCTGATCCTTCTTGACATCGTGTTTCAGTACGATGCCGTGTGCCAGGCCGATGGGAAGGCCCTCGATGGCAATGGAGTCTTCTGCCGGCATCAATTTGCCGTAGACCATGAAACCACCCTCGCCGTCCAGCTTTTCGCCGGCCTTCAGATCACGCTTTGCCGTGGCGACGACATCGCCTGCCCAGGTCTTGGTCTGACCCGTAGGCTCGCCACGGCACATGATAGTTGCGATGGATACACCAAGCTCGAGACCGATCAGGTGATAGGGTTTGTACTGCGCAGCGTAGCGGCCAGATGGATCGGTCTTTAAGCCGTATTGCTTGAAGCATTCGCGCTGATACTCGCCGGGGGCCTCGATGACAACGTACACACCCCACCTCAGGTCGTTGAAGACCCAGCGTCCATCCTTCTCCATGCAAGACACAACCTCGACCGTGCCCTTCTTCTCGCACTGACCGCCCTCTGACTCGGGCTTGAGAACGGCGGGCAGGTCCCAGACACCGCAAGGGGGAAAGCGGAGACCATCACTGGGCGGAGACAGGTCGCAGCCATTTGACACAGCCGCCATCTCCAGCGCAGACTTGGTGCCGTCCAGGAAGGAGTTGAACATCTGCGGGTTGAAGTCGCCCGTGGCGAGCTGCTCCTTGGTGAATCCATAGTAGTTCCAGACCGTGTCTGGCGTGGAGTAGTGGTACTGCGGCAGGTGCTTGGTGCCCTTGCCGGCGCAGACCACATCGAACCCGGCCGTTCTAGCCCAGTCGACCATCTCGGCGATTAGAGCAGGCTGGTCACCGTACGCCATGGAGTAAATGATACCGGCTTCGTTAGCTTTCCGAGCCAACAAGGGTCCTGCTAGGACATCTGCCTCTACATTGATCATGACGATGTGTTTCTTGTGCTCGCAGCACTGGATATTGACAGTCAGCTGAGTCCTGTCTGGTAGTCTTGAGATCTGGTAGAGCTTACCAGAAGAGCATGGCGGACGCCAGCAGCGGGGTTGCCAGTAACCTCGAGGATCACGTCAATACCAGGGGTCGCAATCAGCTTCGCAGAATCTGTCGTGATTGCGGTCTTGCCTGCCTTGATGCCCTCCTCGATCGTTAGCGACGCCGTGGCGTCGTACTTCTCCTCGGGGAAGCCAGTGCGCTTCAGAGAAGCAAGGGCGCGGTCAGCAGATAGATCTGCTATGCCTGCTAACCTCATGCCGACTGTCCTATGTGATTGGGCGATGAACATGGAGCCGAACTTGCCAGCACCGATGATGCCCACCTGGATGGGCTTGCCTGCCGCTTCGAGCTCAGCGAGCTTGGTAGAGAGACTAGTCATGGTAGTTGGTGGATCAGCACGTCGGTTGAGAGGATGGAAGCGATTGCAGTAGAATGGGACCAGGGTGTCCTGAACCTGCAAGAAGCTGTGAAGATGGAAGGTGGTCTACTGATTCAGTGGAGGATGTTAGGTTTTGGAGGCCAGTGCTGAGTTCCCTTATACGTTTTCGAACATGGAAAGATGAACCCGTATTTACTCCTCATCGTGTATGTGACCCGGCTTGTTGGCGTATTGCTCGGCCTCCATCGGAGCAAAAAGCGAAAAGCCGGTGTTTCGCCAAGGGAATCCGCCTGTCTTGCGGGGCCCGGACTCGGAATACCAAAGTAAGGATTCGGGAAATGACTATCGCAAAACGTAGGCGACTACGCTTAGGCTAGTACTCCACTTCTGTGAAAGTCTTGGGGGTCTTCCAAACCCCAAGAGACTTCGGCCTGGGCCCCGGGATCCTGATAGCCGGTTTACCGGATCTTCCTGAAGGGCTGCCATGAAAAAGGGTGTATAAGAGTTTGATGATTAACATGATGCAGTAAACCCAGTGGAGCATCTTCAAATTCTCTTGATTGCTCGTCCGACAAGCCTCAGATCAACTCAACCAGTCTGTTGCAGACACTTCAATTCCCTCCTCGACCCGTCTCGCATCCAGATCTTCGCGATGACTGTCACACAGCATGGCGCATCCCAGGATGCCACTCCCGTGGACTATGTTGCTATAGTTTCTTCATGGACACCTGAAGAACGAGCAGCCAAGGAGAAGAAGTTCCTTAGGAAGGTTGACTTTCGACTGCTCCCTATTCTCGTAAGTTCTTCCCCATCACCCTATCATCCACCAATGACACAACCAGACTCACAGACTGCTCGATTCCATAGATTATCATGTACATCATGAACTACATTGACCGTGGCGCCGTCCCTCAGGCTCGCATCCAAGGATTAGAAGGGGATCTAGGCTTGCAGGGTGTCGAATACAACGTGGTGTTGAGTATCACCTTCGTCGGGTACATCTTGATGCAGGTTCCCAGCAATATGATTCTCACTCTGGTACGCCCAAGTTGGTATCTAGCAGCCTGCATGATTGCATGGGGTGTCGTGAGTGGCGCTTCGGGAGCTGTTCACAACTTTGGGGGTCTCGCAGCCTGCCGATTCTTCCTCGGCGTCACAGAAGTAAGACAAACCATGCTCTGCAGTCACTACTTCAAACTCAAACTAACACAACACACAGGCTCCATTCTTTGCTGGATGCGCGTTCTTGTTCTCCGGATGGTACACACGAAAGGAACTAGGGCTCCGACTGGGTATTTTCTTCTGCGCCGCCATGCTGTCGGGGGCCTTCGGTGGTCTATTCGCTGCAGGAATCGCCGCTGCCTTTAAGAACAACAAAATTGCAAGCTGGAGGTGGCTCTTCATCATCGAAGGTGCCGCAACGGTCGTCTTCGCGATGGTCACAGCATTCGTTCTCCCCGACTGGCCAGCAACCACAAAGTGGCTGTCCGAGGAGGAGAAGGCGCTCGGCGTAGTCCGTCTCATTGAAGATGCTGGCGAGGAAGAGGAAGAGATCAAGGTGACTGATGCTCTGAAGATGGCCACCAGGGACTACCGTGTCTGGCTTTGCATCATTGGTCAGATTTGTGTTCAAGCCGTTGCGTCTCTAACCAATTTCCTGCCCACGCTGGTCAAGAACTTCGGATTCAGCACCATCAACACTCTTCTCCTCACAGCGCCTCCATACCTTGTCACGGCAGCTTTCTGTCTCTTCAACACGTGGTACTCTGACCGGACCAGCAAACGGTCTCCCTCTATGATTTTCCCCAGCATCGTGGCTCTCATCGGCATCATCATCACCATGTCTACCACCAACACTGCGGCTCGCTACTTTGCATTGTTCTTGATGCTTCCAGGGACCTACGGATGCTTTCAGATCTCTAACGCATGGATGGCCAACATCGCTGCCCGGCCGCAGAAAAAGCGTGCTATCTCCCTCGCCTTGAACAACTCCATTGGCAATGTGGCTCTCGTCTGGACCCCCTATCTTTACCCGGCTTCAGACGGACCTCGGTACATGACGGCGTGGTCTGTGAATTTGGCACTCACTGTAGTAACCATCGGAAGCTCACTTTTCCTTAGTATCAGTTTGCGTAAGGACAACAGAAAGCTAGATGAGATTGCGGGTGCTGGCTACAATCTGGAGGATGGAGTAGGCCTCAAGGCCCAGGGAATCGAGATCCACCATGAGCATCCTACTGCCGGTAGGCCACTTGGAGGTGTTAATGCTGGTGCCAAGGCGCGGTATGACGTCTGAAAGTGCTTTATGGCGGTAATCCTAACTATTCCACCAGCTAGAATGCGTCTCATGTTTGACCTAGATAGCTGAATTAACTCTGGAATCCCGATGCCTTTCAAACATAAAATGCAAAACACCAAGATACATCTCCCGGCTCGGGTTGGGCTGATCAACTGACTTGCTCTGCGGTTCTGGGTGTACAGTCAGGAAGACCCGACTGGTGGCAGAGCTCTTTACAAATAAAGCTATCACAACGAGGCCTGGTCTGAATCTCCACAGGATCTCCGCTTGCCCCAGACTCATATGAACACTAGTGGTGCACTACCTTCCTTTCCCCGCTATTCGGATGAGACGAAGCGGCGGGATTTCGGCCTTTGACCCCATTTCCCGGGACCTTCGTGTGCCTCAAAATCGGGTGCCATATCCGAATTTCCGTCCGCGTCGACTCCTCTTGTAAGGTCGCTGAATTGACTGGGAGATAGAACATGGAAGCCACACAGAGCCCGCCTACGGCCGATGCCCGGCAGCACAATCTTGATGCTGCAGATGGTGATGTTGAGGCTGACGACGTTGCCAGACATGATGCTGGAGATGTCATCTCCAGAAGCTCTTCTCGCAGCAAACATAGCCCCAAGGATATTAATGTCCCGAAGAGCCGCTTGCAAGCCGGTGGAGTCAGGAGGACGGGCCCTGGGAGGAAGCCACGAGCCTGTAAGTGATTATGTCTCTCTAATTCAGTACGAGGCAGGGTGCTGACTCGCATCGAAGGCGCGGAATGCAAGAAACAGAAGATGAAATGCGAGGTGTTGCCTGGCGATCATCAATGCCGCAACTGCCTCCGTCGCAAGATTATCTGCGTGATCCAGCGTGGAGTTTCCTTTGAGGGTTCACGAGATGACCCAGAACAATTACCACATGTTCAAGAGGCCTACGAGTAGGTTGTGTCTCCTTTTCTACCCAATCCAAAGAGCTCCAGCTTACTGTTTTGGACCAGGAAAAAGCTGGATGTAATGCAACACGAGATACAGGAGATGAGGCAGAGTATTGAGCTGTTGGTAAGGCAAGGTTACACGCCACATGGCACGACCCCAGGGTTGAACACTCGCCATGGTGTAAGAATTGAGACTCCACAGAACACGACGAGTCCCGCGACCACAACTCTCTCATCTCGAGAAGACAATACACGCATGGCTATGACGAGAGAAAACTCTTTAGATCCCGTGCACAATGGTGACTCAACCCATGGTCCTGTCACCGTCGAAGAACCCATGGGAAGCCTGTACGAAGTGACGAGATTACGAAACATCCGCAGCAATAAAGCAAAGGTGATCCGGCCACCTCGAGAGATGGTTGATGGGCTAGATGACTTCATCTCACGGGGAGTCATATCCGAAATGGAAGCAGAAGAACTCTACAAGATGTGAGTTGACGTCCGTATGTATGTTCATATTCCCTTTCTGATACTTCTAGATTCCACTCATCGCTCAATCACTATCTCTGGGTTGGACTGGAGCAGACACACCCAAGTTTTGAGTCTGTTAGAAAGTCTTCAGAATTACTCACGGCTACAATTCTGACCGTCACTGCACTTCACATACCAACAAGCGCGGAGACGTTCGACAAATGTTACAAAGAATTTCTGACGCTCATCTCTTCATCCATGTTCTCACGGTATCATTCCATCGACGATGTCCGAGCGCTGTGCATCGCTGCATTCTGGTTGTCTGAAGTGTCTTGGAAGCTCTCCGGCCATGCCATCCGGATTGCAGCAGAGCTAAACATTCACCAATCGTTCGCCCGCGCCCTGGAAGGTGACCGAGAACATTTCCTGCGTGCGCGATTGTGGTACATGCTTTACGTATGCGACCACCACTTCAGCATTGCTTATGGTCGACCCCCTATGATCGCAGAGTCGCAACAAATTCGAGAGCACGAGACATTTCTAGCGTCTCCCTTCGCCGATGCTCTCGATCAAAGGATATGTTCTCAAGTGAACTTGATGCAGATCCTCACCCGTATCTACGACCGCTTCTCGGAGCGAAAGCTTTCTTCCCATGCAGATGGGGCGGGCATGGGTATGCTCGCGGAGGAGGATTTTGTCGAGTTGCGGAACTTCAACCTAGAGATCGACCAGTGGCGGATGAAGTGGCACGCACGCCAGGCCAGTAACAAATATATTGGCACATTCCCACCCAAAGGAATCATACTCTACAGCTACTTTGCCAAACTACAGCTCAACTCGCTGGCAGTCAGGGGTGTCAGCTTATCCCATGGACGACTCTCGACGGAACGTAAAGAGTTTGCGAACATGGCAATATCTGCTGCGGCGAGCATCTTGACCTTTGTGTTGGAAGAAGCCGACCTGCGGCGCGCACTCGTGGGCACGCCCTTGTACGTTCACACCATGATCGCATTTGCGTCGGTATTCTTGATGAAGCTGGCGACAAAGTGGAATCGTATCATTGGGCTGAACATAGAGATTGGCTATGTGTCCCACCTTCTGAAGAGGATGATTATCTTGCTAAAGAGCTCCATCACCTCTGATCGGCATCTCCTGCATCATATTGCGGAGGGGCTGGAGAAGATGCTCGCTAGGATGCCGGTCATGTCAAGTACCACATCCTCGGCCGCAAGCAAGACCAGCGGAGAGGAATACCATCTCGAGGTGTCGGCCAACTATCACGGAGGTGATTTCGTAATAGGAAGCAGTACGGATCCTTTGATTCAGCAGCCAATGGCCGGAGCAGGCCACGACATTGGCAGGACATTTGCCCACTCGCCAGGATGGGAATCCCTCACTGTCGCACTTCCTGCCCAGGATGTGTTCGCTGACGTGCCGATTATGAATGATAACATGATCTACGAGGCCTTTGGAACCGAGTCAGCAAACGATGTGTACAATTTGCTTACAAGTCAGTTTTCGTATTAGTTTTTGAAAGCTTTACTGCGTATATTGAAGTGGAGAGATAATTACCAGGACCTAATAGGAAAAGTCTACCGCGTTGCTCAACCTTGAAGATACTATTCAACAAACCCACAAAGGTTGCAGTATAGGAACCTGGACCCCTTGATAGATAGACCCAAGTCCTCCAGAGGAATTGTACCACTGTCTTAACGTGAGAGGCAAGTTTACAGCAGAGGCTTCATCTTAAGCTGGCCGCCTCAAATCCTTGATAACTGAGACTCTCTCAGGGGTACAATTTTGGTGTAGTCCATCTCTTTTCTCTCAACATGCCGCTTCATCCTGCCAAATTCCTGTGACATGGTGGAGGTTCTGTTTTTGAACTGCGCAAAGCCTTTTGCTGGGGCGCTGGGTCTTCTTCTGTGAGGGTTTGCCTCTCATTTCCTTCGAGACCCTGGGCTTGGCGGCCGCCACGATGATACATGAGGCATGTCGGCTGACCCGCCGTACAGCGTGCGTCGTCAGCGCTATCTCGGCGAAATGCTACCTATCGGGGAAGGTAGATATGAGATCCTGGGATGCTACTCATTTTATTGCAGTGTATGGAACGAAGATGGCCAGATTAATGCAGATACTATGTTACTCGATCTAGATTTATCCAGCGAGCTACACGCTCCATTTAGGTATCATAGACACCTGTTAGCTGTAGCCTGCCCTCTGGTATTTTCAAATTCCATACTCCCCAACGATGGAGTTTTTATTTTTAGAGGATGCTTCATCGCTTTTATAAGCCTCATGATTCCTCCTGTGTATGTTGTGCATGCTGCTCAATAACGATAGCGGGCCGACTGCATGTTGGGTAGGCATATCCAATGTCATTCAACGCTAGTCAGGCAGTGATTGATGGACAGGCGAGACCAATGGGAAGTGATATATGCCTTTGATGTCAAAGCGCTCAGACGCTTTTGGCAACAGATGAACGCTATCTTTCAGGTTGCTCACACTACTAGCGACAAGTCCATGTCACTCTAGCAACATTGGGCATCTCGATCCTGCAACCCCCGTGTGACATCTCTCCTATATGCCTCCCAGAGATGCCTAAATGCATGCTCCTCCATAATAACTGCGGGGAAGGACACACGGCAGAGATCCTTCACATACATCCATCGTCGACCTACCCTTTCGAGCCAGGTGGAACTCATTTGAAAGAGGCACAGAGCAGGACTTAGGGCACCAATATCTTGGCTTGCCTCATCAAAATTCGAATTCAGTATCTTATACAAGCTTTGTCTACTACCGACTTATACGAATGCGGAAGCTGGTCTAAACACCTGCATCCGCGCCAAGCTCGCAAAGCAGAGTCCGAACGTCTAATCCGCACGCAGGTAGTGTTGTGTGTGACAGGGTGATGATTTCAGAAGTCTATTTAAAGCCAATTCTTTCCCTTAGTGACTTTGCCGTCTGGCCAACGATTGCCTCATCATATCGACCGATTGTCTCATACTCTGCAAGCGCCTGAATCGAATTCTCCTTCTCTTCCATCACTATGAAGCTGTCTCTCGCCTTCCTCTTCACTGCTGCTGTGGCGGTCACAGCCCTGGACGAGCCTCCCAAGTTTGCTCTCCCCAGAGCGCTTTTCTCGCCTGCCACTCCGGCGGAGCAGGCAGAGTTCGGTCTTGAAGCAGGAGCTGTTTGCTGCTGCTTGTGCAATCCTTGCTCTGGAAGATGCCGTACTTGCCTCTGCTAAGGGAATGGTACGACAAGCCAATTGCCTAGATCTTGGGCTAGACTGACATCATGACAAGTTGCCAGCATTTCTCCGATACACGGGTGCTTCTTTGACAGGCAGTCTTTCCATTATGTTCAAGGGAATATGATCTGATGGACCCATCTATCTGCATCTGCGGTTCTATTGATGCTAAAAATTAGCCAAATACATTTTTATAAATGAGTTTGTGCATCTGCTTCTCCTGAATTCCAATCATCAAAATGAGTATTGGAACCGGAAATAAAGCCCTTCGTCCCAGCCCCTTCCCAAAATCAACCTAAGAATTGACTGTTTCCGGACTCTCTTATCTCAGCTTTTGGCTCGTCCTGGTAAGCATTACCTTGAGCACCTATGCGCTTGCTATGATTCTGACGGGAAAAGCTACCGAAGAAGTCATGGGGATCAAGAATCGAGGATCATCCAACTTCTGCCACAGGTAATGAATGTAAATCGCGGACAAGTTGCCCAGCGCCACGGCCTTCTGCTCATCGGATTGGCCCGACTGATGCGGCGGTCAAACTTGTAAATCGAGATTGTATTGCCAATATGGTAGGTACTTTCTGACTACAAATCGTAGAGCGCGGCGAGGGGAAGAATAGCTGCGGTAAGGATGGGGCTTCGTCTTGCACGTCTCTCCGAGTCACTGACTGATACGGCAGCCGATAATTGTTGGTTGTCAATGAAAGATCGGTCCTCAATCAAGACTATTCCCCACAACCCCACAACCTCTCCGTACTTAATTAAGACTTTAGACTAACTCAACGCGAGGTCGGACTCGTCACCGAAGTTCTCCGCATGCCATTCGACTCGGTATTTGGGGCCGATTCCAGTGAGGGGTTTATTGGGGAATCACCTTCCTATCATTCCCCATAGAAGATCATTGATCCGCCAGGACTCTTGAACACTGGATCAAACTCGGCAACCTGAACCGAGCTTTAAACAGCCAAAGTCGTGTTTCCATCAGCAGCTTGGTTTCTTTTGTTTCAACAATCCGTACAACCAAGGCCGCCAACATGCCCATCTATCACATTGGTAGGTCCTTCCGAGCGACCTCCCCTGAGAATATACTTACCTGTGGCTGCAGTACTCTTCAAGCTCAAGCCGGGTGTCACGGAGGCTCAACTGGCTGAGCTACGCACAGCTGGTCAGGAGATGGTAGGGCAGATTCCAGGTGAGATTTTCTTACCATAATATGCGAATGTTACAAAAGCTGACCAAGCCCAAACATAGGATTGCGGTCGTTTCAGATGGGCGGCGTGTTGGCGTCTACCGCCCATCGGGCTCAAGGCTTTGATATGGGTCTCATGACCGTCATGGAGACAGAGGCGGACGTCCTGGCCTATGCGCCGCACCCTGCGCATCAAAAAGTCCACGGCATCCGGGAAGCATTATGCACTGACACGATTGTGTACGATATGGTGCTATAGAAAACCATTAAGGAAGTTTCTGGCTGGGTGGGCGACAAGCATTCAACCTCGTAGAACGTCAGCCTGTCAGGACCAGTGTCGCCCAAAATCAACGTCTTGTTACAATACAATACAATTCTCAGTGCGGCTAAAACCCAACAGTCTTACAACCCTAGATGAATTCAGACTTCCTCAGCTCACTCTTCAGTTCGCCACCCACCAACCAACCCATCCCCGTTCACAACTCCGCAACCTGCTTTGGCGCAATCTCTCGCATAAAGGCAAGCTCTTCCGGCCACTCGGCGTCGATGGTCCAGTTGCGAGTGTCCCGTATGTGCTCCAGAAAGGCAGGGCTCGGCACCATCTCGCCTTGGGCCCCGGGCACCAGGATGTCGTGGGGGCTGTGGGGCCAGTTGATCGAGAAGTTGGCATTGAAGACCCCACGGAGCTGGTGGAATATGGCCCAGTTCTTCTGCTCTATGATGTGGTCGCGCCCGCGGCCCCATTGGAGGGTGTCTACCCACCAGGGATGGGGGACGCTGCGCTGCGCATCGGTGGGACGAAGGCCCGGCATCAGGGCGTCCCAGTTGGCACGGTTAGGCTGGACCTGCCAGCGCACAAGACGTCCGATGCAGTGGAGGATGGCGATCTTCTCGGGGAACCCTCGAAAGGCCGTCCAGGAGGAGCCATGCTCGAATAATGCTGTCGACACGGGAAGAGATTGGTCTTCATCCCCTTCCTCGATGTCGAGGTTGAGCAGTGACTGGACAGAGGGAAAGGTCGGCGTGTGGATGCCGGACGAGGACATGCCACGTGAGTTTGCTGCCAGGGTGTCCGCCATGCTCTGCATCAAGCGGTCCAGCTGATTCTGTGGCGGTAGATGCTTGATTGGGATCGACCAGATGGGTAGGTCGGGGGGTGAGATAGAATAGCGGCTTGACCGTCGTACATGATGCAGGGCCTGCTCGAGGCTCCCGGACCATGGCTCGTCGACAGACGGATCGGGGTTCGGCTCAATGTCCTGGTTGATGGCTCCAAAAGTGAAGTCCAGGGCGCCGAGATCTAAGACCGGCTGGTTCTGCGGTGACGGCCTTGCTGGCACATCGTACTTGAAGCCCGCCAGCGCATCAGTGAAGGACCAGGTGGGAGGCAGCGCGTCGCTAGAGTTTGCGTGGCCGCTGTTCAAAACGTCGAGCGGATACTGCATTGTCGTGTTTTCGTCACTACTTGACTGCCCACGCCCGTCTGCGTGGCTTCCGTGCACATAGCGTGGCCTCACAGAGCTGCTGTGCCGTCTTTTACTGGTCTGGTGGCTAGGCCATACTAAAGCCTGAGGATTTGTCAAGCTCCTCGAGCGGGCTGCCCCTGTGGATTCAGTCAGCGAGAGTAAGCGGTGCTATCTGAGAGGACCATAAGGGGCGAGGTAGTTCGTACCTGTAGAGCTGGCAGGGCTTTCTATAGATGAGTGAACTTCGCCGAGCTCGTCCATGTCCATCATGGCAGCATAGGATGAGCGGATGCAATTCTTCATGCGCTCCAGGGTTGACTGCATCCGGGTTTTGGACCGCTCAGCAGCATCAAGCTGGCATTTGAGATGCTCATTTTCCTTTTCCAGTTCTTCGACGCGAGCTCTCGTCTTGGCCCTTGATCTCTTCAAATCAGTAGCCATCCCCATCGTGTTCGGCTTTGGGTATATCGTGAACGACTTACCTGCTTGTCCGCTGATTGTGCCTGTCTAACTTCCGCTTCCGCTCCAGTTTGTCGGCAGCCATGAACAACACCGATCTGCTAGACTCGGGGTTGATGTTCTTGGAGAATGATTTACGAGGTCTTGATGGCAACGATGGCTTCTCCTGACTCAGCGACTCCATCTCTGTCTCACGGGATGTGACCTGAGAGATAGGATCTGAGGTCGGCGGCGACAGTGGAGGATCGCCAGCCTCGGACAGGGTCATACTGGGAGCAATGTTTGGAGCAGTTTTCAATATTCACAGGTAGCAGTCGATTCGTTGATGAGTGACGAGGGGTCGGATGAGACGTGTCGGTGCCCTCAACGGGGGAAATAACCAGTCTCTGTCGTAGTCATGGCGAGGGGAGCCATCTTAATTCCCGTTTAGTCAGCCTTCTTAGAGGCACGAGGAAGTCGGATGCCATCCCCGCAGACTCGGAAGAGGCGACTGGCAGGTCTGGGGAAGTTGTTGCGGGTAGTGGGGCGGCGAATCTGGTAAGCTTGGGTGCGGGAGCAAGGAAGAGGTTACCCGCCGTTTTCCCTGCCCTCCGCACAAGAAGCGCGTCAGTGCACGGGGAAAGAGTCCGGCCCTGGCATGCCGGCATCAATGTCGCCGATCACCTCAAAGCATGGGAGCTAATTCAGCCAGCAGCTAACACGACACTTCCAGTGCTCTAGGGTGCGCGCCATCTCCTCCTCTCTAGCTTCGTTTGCGATCGAACGCAGTTGGCGAGGCTAAATCAGGGCATGTGGGTATGAAATTGTGAGATGTGGCCAGCAGTGATGCTGACGGCCGTAGATTATGTGCTCTCATTGAAAATTGGGATCCTTTCAGGGTTTCTCTGTAGCTGCATCGCCTTCTTTCGATTTCTCATCTTGTTGGTTAACACGTTTTCTTGGTTGTGATTATGCAGGAGAGTATCCTCGTATCGAACAGAGGAAACCGTTATTATTTCCATCAACTTCGTGTGCCAGCTACGGGGTATTCTCGAGACGCAACTCGCGAACCAGCAAGGCAGGCTACTTCTGTGCGGCTCTAGATTCACCCATTGGATCTTGAGCGAATGGAGAGGAAGAAATGAAGTTATCGCCATATACATGGAGAAGCTGTTATGTTCGGCGATCAAGCCTTGAGGAGAAGGAGACTAACATGACATCCTGCATTAGGTCGGAGATGCTTCCCCGTGACAACACGATACCACCAATAACACCTTCCCAAATCCTAGCTAGATCCAATTCAAGCATTTGATGCAACGGCTTTACTGTCTCTAGCCATGCCATACCATACTTACAGGTGTAAATTTCGAGTTGGGTTTGTTTCTATAACATTGGTGTGATGTAGCACTCGCCAGCTGTGTTCAGCTGCCAGGCAAGCTTTCCATATATGCGCTTTGCTCCACATGAGCTATTGTTTGTGGGCCTCTGAACATCTCAGGGCTCGACAGGTCATCTCCTTGACTGCTAGTCATCTCGAATCAGCAGATTCTCTCCGTGGATGCTTCAGACAATGCTGGCATAATAGTGCGTACTATGGAACAGTCGCAGGGCTTGCCGGTACGCGGCCATAGCCGGAACAAATCCGCCACAAAAGGTCAGTTTGACCGCCTCCATCAATCCGTTGGTTTCATGCCTACGGAGTACCTAGATGGCCATTTGGCTTTCACACCCCGATGCTGCAGTGCATTATATACCCATTCTGAACCATGGCAGCACGTGCTGACGTCAAGACAGCAACACGACCACGGTCCTCTACTAAAGGACCTCTCGATGTTGACGAGTGAGTGGCACACCTCTTGCCTATCTTCTCGCCCTTTGCGTCTTGTCTCACACGACTGTAGCAACCCCTTGATGTCCCCGGTGTCTGCTTCGTCAGCAGCACGCCTGACGCCTTCCCAATCACCAAGCCGCGCAGGACGCGGCCCGGCATCTCCGCTACCGCGTTCCCAGGCAGCATCGCCGGCCCCTCCACGTGCGGCCGTCGCTCCGCCCAAGGACTTCTCCTATCTGTTGCGGCCGGAGGTCTACCACCCGCTCACCTCTCTGACCGTCCCCGCCGCCTTCCACAACTCCCCCCACCAGCCGAGCCCCGATGCGTCCATAGAGGACCTCCTGGCGAGGGGCCACTTCCGCGCCGCCGCCATCGCCGCGACCCACGCTCTCACGGGCACGGGCACGGGCACGGCGGCGGCCTCGCCGCCGGACCCGTCGGACCACGGCCGCATCTTGGGCCTGCTCTACACGCGGCTGGCGTGCCTGACGCTCGTCGACGCCACGGCCCTGGCGGCGCAGGAGGCGCGCGCGCTCGAGGACCTCGGCTCGGCCTACTACACGGACGAGGTGACGGGCGCGCACCTGGCGCCCTGGGAGCTGCGCGTGCTGCACGTGCGGCTGCAGTCGATCGGCTTCGGGGACCCGCGCCGCTCCGTCATGGGCTACTACGACCTCGCGCGCGAGGCGCGCGCGTCGCTGGCCGCCGCCGCGGCGCGGCACGACAACTCGGCCCGCGAGCTGTGGCGCGGCCGCCTGGGCGAGCTCGGCGTGCGGGTCGCCGGCGCGCTCGTGGAGATGGACGACCTGGCGGGCGCGGCGGCGCACCTCGCGTCGCTGCGGGACGCCGGCGACGGGCGCATGGCCATGGCGCGGGCGCTGCTGTGGCTGCACCTCGGCGACGTCGCGGCCGCGCGGCGGTGCGTGCCCGGGGGAGAAGGAGAGGCTGCGCATGGCAAGATAGTCGCGGCCCTCTGCGACATGGCCGACGGCGAGTATGCCAGCGCGCTCGAAGGGTGGAAGGAAGTCAAGGAGGAGGTGGACGACGAGATGGTCGGGGTGAACATGGCTGTGTGTCTCCTCTACGTAGGGAGACTAGAAGAGGTAAGGCCCCGGCGTCCATCGCTGGCGGATGGGGAGGCATCATCAGGCTGACAAATGCGTCCAGGGAAGGAAGGTCCTCGAGGAGCTGGTGGCGGCAGGGTACTCGTCACATACGCTCCTGTTCAATCTGACGACAGTGTACGAGCTCTGCACGGATCGCCCGAAGACCCTCAAGATGGACCTCGCTCAGAAGCTTGCCGACATGGAGCCTACGAACAAGGGTTGGGAGAAGACCAATGCGGATTTCAAGCTATGAAAAGATGTATCTATGCCGATGAGTAGTCTGCGTGGACATCTAGCAAGCTTCCGGGGGCGTTCAACGGCCAAGGGGCAAATGTAACGTCGCTCAACGGGGGCAGAGCGAGCTCAGCATCTTGAGAGACACAGTGGTCATCACACTCCGAGTAAAAGCATAACCCAAGTCTATTCCTACACATTCGTCCTATTCATTGCACACGGCTACTGTCCCCCCATCGACCTTCTTATCTCCTCAGCCGTGGTTGACATGCGAGACGGTGCCGTCCTCCTTGAGGTGGATGTTGAGGCGGTCGGGGTGGAAGTCCTTGGTGACCATCTGGCCCGGCTCGATGACGCGGGTTTGCTGGGGCAGGTCTCGCTTGGAGAAGTTCTGCGGCGGATACTACATCAGCAATTGTTCAAAAGCTGCAAATGGGGCAGAATAGCTTACGATCTCATCAGACGCCCCGTCGGACAGCTTCTTTCCGACCAGCTTGTTGGACCACTCCTCGGTCTTGTCACCGGATTTGGTGGTCACACCTGGGACGACGAGAGGCATGGTGAAGGGGTGTTTGTAGGTCTTGGTTTTTTGGCGAGGTTTCCACAAGAGCAATGCGAGTGCAGGTTCTATCGCTGCTGAGTTGTGTAAGAATTCAAAATCTCAAAAGACGATGGTGTTCGAGGGAGAGAAGAGGCAGACTTTTGATGCTTTGCTTCTATCCTAAAGTGCTCCGAGTAGATGATGACGTATCCCCCACCACAAGTGAACTCTCAGGTGGAAGCTGGAGGGTTCCGCCAACACCTGGCCCGCTAAACCTGCTCGGAAACCAGCTATCATTCCTGCTGAAACAGCAAAACAAACCGGTTACCGCCGGCGTGCCGCGTGATATGCGCTGACATCACTGCTATCGATGCGCTAGTCGCGATAAGATCCAGCCTCCCGCCAGTCGATCTTGGCGCAAGCTCAGCGCTGAGTTCTAGAATTTACCCCGCCAAATGCCCGTTATCGAACCAAAGGGTCAACTTTGGAGGGGCAGCATATTTTCCCCGTTGGATGTCAACGTCGCGATAAACCGTGCCGACGAAACGATCTCTCCAGACACTTCAATGTTGACACATCATTGATCACAATTGCCCCAATTCTGTCCCTGGAAGTTGGATACCCAATCTCTCACTGTCTATCCGCATCGAATCCGCCCAAAATGTTCAAAAAAGAGTAAGTATTGCCCTTGACCATCCGAGTCCGAATCCTCGAAATAGCCAAAGAAAACTAACCACCTCCTCTGTCCAACAAAAAACAGCATCCAAGCCGCGCCGAAGCAGAAGCTCAAGTCGTCCATCCAGCGCTCCCTGCGCCAGTCCCTGCTGACGACCTACCCCCTCCTCGCGCCGCACGCCGACGAGATCTTCCCCAAGAAGTCGTCGCTCGAGTCGGTCAAGCTGCCCGACCGGCAGACGCTCTACGTCGCCGACGGCGAGCCCCTCTTCGTCGAGATCCACCGCGACGAGCCCCTGATCCCGCACCTGCGCCTCGTCCACCGCTTCCCGCGGGGGTTCCCCACGGTCCGCATCGACCGCGGCGCCATCCGCTTCGTGCTCTCGGGCGCGACGCTCATGGCCCCCGGGCTGACGAGCCCCGGCGGCAGGCTGCCCCGGCCCCGGGAGATGCCCGACGGCGAGCAGGCCGCCGACGAGGAGGGCCACTGGAGCAGGGAGCTGCAGAAGGGGGAGCCGGTGGTCGTCATGGCCGAGGGCAAGGAGGAGGCCTGCGCCGTCGGCCTGCTGGTGGAGGGGACCAAGGAGGTCAAGGAGAAGGGCAAGGGGCCCGTCATCGAGGAGGCGCATTACCTGGGCGATGGGTTGTGGAAGCTGCCGATTGATTAAAGGGGGAGGTCTTGTTGTATTGATGAAACCAAGGTCTAATACTGAGGGGGGGGTTGTATGTGGTTGTAGCAGGGTGATGGACCTGTCAGGCAGACCAGCCGTGAAGTCTGTCCGTGGGAGAGGGACATTCGCTCTCGTATGGTCCGGGCACCATACCATCTTCCCTGATACACTCCCGGTATACGGTTTCCCTGTGGCGCCTAGGAAACCTCGAGATCAGATCATAGCCACTACTGTACATACTTGGGTCGCATAGCTGCAACATGGGCAAGCCAGTTGCGTAGAATACCACGACCAAACTACATGTACGCTCTATGCCGCTTCAGGGCAACGCACAGTCACAATAGCATTCACATGGCACATTTGGGGTCAACATCAGTAAATGCAAACAGTTTTATTCCGCGCAACAAAAATGCAAATCCCCTCCGCAAGACCGATGATACCTATCCCCCTTTGTTCCTCCACCCAAGCCCTTCCCTTCTCAGGGACATGAGACCGGTCCCTGTCCTCCGTACTTCCCTTCCGCGTCAAAAAAGTTCAAACAAGGCATACCAAGCAGCAGGCAAAACAGAACAGAACAGAACAGAACAGAACAAAAACAAAACAAAAGCCCGAGTCGTCATCGACCGAAGCGGCCGACCGTAAGCCACAATCTCATCCGAGTCCATCCTGTTTCCTCCTCGCGAAAGAACAAGCAACCATGGGAATCGAGAAAAGGCAAACAGTCAAGGTCAAGCAACGGGAATCAGGTCGTGCGTGATGATCAGTCCACCTTCAACGGCAGGCGATCCAGAAGACGCAAAAGACAGCTGTGGGGGTTGAACTGAATGCCGAGCATGCCGAGAATGAACTGGATACCCTTGCAAGAAAGAACAACAAGCCAAAGAACAGCAGACGTAAAATCACTAGGAGTCCTCCAGGTTAGCATCAAGAGAAGAAAAAGACAAACAGGCAAGCAGACTGCGCATCAAGTCGTCCGGGTTTCCGGTGGTCGAGGCGCGGTCCACGGTTAGCAGCAGGGGGGAAGTCGAGAGGGAGATTGGTTTTTGTTCATCGGCTTACTGAGGAAGGCGATGAAGGGCGGCAAGGCATAGGGCATCCTTGAAGTCGCTGTCGAGGTCTGGGAACGCCTCGCGCAAGACCGGGCGAGGGCAGTGGTCCAGGGTGAGCTGGACGAAGACATCACCCTTAACAGGGCGAATGCCATACTCCATCTCGGAGACACGAACCCAAGCCTCGGAAATGTCGACGATACGGCGCTTCTGACGGGCGTTGTAGTCCGCCGAAGGCAGCGTGCCGGTGCGCTCTGCGTGCATCGCAACAGCGCGAGCGTCGGCAAGCCAGCGCAACTGGAGCAGGTCATGAGCCTGCTTGATTTTGTCCGAGATGGACTGCACGCTCTCGTCGAATGCGTACGTATGAGCCATGGCGTACGCACCGATAAGCGTGCAAAAAGAGGCGTCTGCATCTCCATCCTGCAGGGTGGAGATGAGACAAAGGACCGACTTCAAGTCGAATTCCTCAGCAATGTCAACGCCGTCAGTACGCTCCTCCGTCCAAACGGGGCTGGTCAGCATGGACTTGAAGGGCAGAGAAGCATCCGTGAGAAGCTTCTTGGGCACCTCGATGTTGACCGGGCCAACCAGGTCGCCCGCGGTGGACTTGCCAACGCGGACCTGGACGGTGGGGCTGGCGAAGAAAGGTGAGCTGATGAAGGCCAGTGAGGTCCAGGTTGGGGATCTGGTTGAGAAACTTACCTCTGCAGACAATAAGCAAGGTAGGCAGCCGGGCTCACGAAGTCCTCGCGAGGGGTGTCCGCAGTAACGGGCTAAGTCATTTGTTAGAGACGAATCCTTGCATAGCAAGGTCGGGCTGAAGACTTACAACGCCCTTGACATCCAGCATAGGGACGTGGGTGTCCGTGCTATGGTTAGTGTCAGGTGGAGTTCCGGCGGCGGCGCCGCCATCACCCGGGTTGTCAACGCCGGTACCGTTGCAGACGGTGTGCTGAATGGCATCGGTCGCAACGGAGGACTGAGCGTCATGGTCGCCCTGTATAAGGGCGAGGTCTTTCCTGAGTTAGCTTGTGCCAATGGAGAAGAAGTGTAGAAGGCTTCATACCGTTGATGTCTTTGGCAGACATGATGTCGACTCCAGATGCCTTGGCAGTTGAAGATCGCTTGGCCGTGGAGGTTGTGGTTGAAGCTACAAGCTTAAAGGATGTGTGTGATACGAGAGAACTTTGAAGTTTGAAAAGATCGAAGACCTCAAAGATGAGAAGGATGTTGTTGAAGAAAAGAAGAAGAGAAAAAGTCTTGAAGATGTGGGAAGGAAAGGACCCTTTTATAGACTTCTGGGCAAGAGGATCTGAGTCTCGAAGGCAACCTGAATGCCGCCAGGTGCAATTGTAGAATGTAGTATGGGACAGTCCGCATTGTCGCGAGGCTGTACTCGATTAGAGGTCTAGATTCCAATGGCCTACAATGACACAGGGCCAATAGCTGGCATTTTGTGTATGGGATAGTTGTAAATAGAATGCGTGCGCCCCTATTCTCCCATTGCTCTTGTCGAATGCAGCGGCGGGATTGGCTATAATGGTGTCGGCAGGCACACCGAGCAAACATCTTCAAAACACGAATATCAAGTAATAAGGATAATGCAATTATCAGATGCAGATTGTGCAGTGTGAAGACTGAATAGCTTGAGGCTATTGTGCTGTGCACGACTTGCCACTAGCGGGGGGGTTTGGTCTGAATAGGGGGCAAGGCTATTGTTGCGCTTTGGCATTGCCCACTTGGGCTCATTGTGGTAATAAATTGACTTTGGCACTAGGCAAAGGGCACAGAAGGAACAGAGAGAGGAAAAATAGCAAGAGAAGAATAATAATGTACTCGTCAAGGTCATAGAACCTACCTCATTGAGGTTGCCGTATAGAACCCTCCGGCTCGGCTCGGAAGCGTGAGAGCCGGGGCGGACCAAGTAAGTGCACGGTGCACGACGGCTCCGTGGGCTCATTTAGTTGTTGAGTCCCTTAAGTCCGATGACTGAAGCTTCGAGGTTGAAAGTGGTCGCGCCAAGACACATTGATGTGGCACACCAGCCAAAGTCTGCCATGCTGCTGAGGGTTGTTCCATCTCCTCGCTTGGAGAGCTGACTGGATCATCTTGTAGTTGCCGTGAAATGTGGTGTAAAGAGTCAATGTACGGAGTACCTAGGTAGTCTTGAGTGCAAGTACAATGAGTGACGATGATGTTCAGAGCCGGTATGATTGGTTGCAGCCGCCCCAGGTCCACGCCGGTACCTGCAAGGGTGTGCTAGGTAGGGCCCTGTCGTTCCGTCCGCTGTGCTGTCCGAATGCGGGTCGAGTGAACTGCGTGATTGCCCCTGCTTGGCCCGGACAAGCGCACGCATGCTGCTAGCCAACCACGGGGCCCATAAAGACTGGACCAACAGAGAGGTAAGCCGCTCTCTCTCTGTTGTGCGGTGCCATCCCTCCTGCTCTTTCCCACACCACCCTCGCACCACGTCACGCATCTTTGCGCATCCCGCTTCCATCAGCTCTCACGATGGCGTCGCGTAAGATCTCCGTGCTCAAGCTGGTCGGCACCGTGTCTCTTGGGCTGCTGACGGTAAGTTGCCTCCTTTTCCTGTTGCTTTCACCTTGCGTGCGCCGGGCGTTGCTTGCGCCTGGAGAGGGAACTCTGGTGGGGGGAGCTGAGCTGGTAAAAGGCCGGTTCCCCGCAAACGCGGCCCAGCCTGGATGACCTCATGTCATGTGGGCCGCGGCGGCCAGTGTCGCCCGCCGACGATGCAGCGTTCCACGATAGGGCTTGCGTGCTCTTTGCAGCGGCTTGTTTTGTTGATGAAGCTGTGTGGTGGTCAGGCTTGAAGCTTGAGGGCGAAACAAGAGACACGCCGGCCGTGCCTGCCGTGGTGGCATCGTGAGAAACAAACACCCAACTAAGGAAGTCCCAGGCTGGGTCTGGGAGGGTAGGTGGCGTGGTCTAGGCTCAAGGAGTTGCAGGGGCAGCTCGTGGGCTTGGGGGATTCAAAGGCGGCGATGTGGAAGGAGTTGCTTTGACAGGAGTGTTTTGGGAAAGAAAGAGAACTGATCACCCCCATCCCATCTCCCAGGGCCTCTCCTACACCCTCTCGACCCTCACCGTCCCGACCCTCCTCACCCTGCCTTCCGCCGATACGGCATCCCGCGCCTTCCGCAACCTCGCCGATACCGCCAAGAGGCATCTCCGGGCCCTGGCCTCCGTCTCGGCCGGCGCCTTCATGCTGGCCTACATCCGGTCGCCCCGCGCCTACCGCCACCCGTACCTCCTCTACACCTCCCTGCTCGTCATCGGCTCCCGGCTCGTGACCAGCGACTTCGTCGCGCCCTACCTCTTCCTCGCGCCGAGAACCCCCGAGACGCACTCGTCGCCCTCGGCCGCTGCTGCTAGGAGACAACAGGCCAGGCAGGACCGGGCGGCCGCGCGCGCGGCCCGCATGGAGGCCAGCTACGAGGTCCTCGGAGACTCGCACAGCGAGGGTGCGGGCTCCGAGGACACCAACGAGGTGGAAGAGGAGGTCCGCATGAACGGCGAGGATGTGCGCGGCGAGGTGGAGGGCTTCTTGAAGAGGCAGGTCGTGCAGACTGCCATGACCGGTCTCGGTTTCTTGATGGCTGTTGTGGGCATCTGGGGTGACGGTGCCGTCCGGGTCTTCCAGAGCGAGACCTTCGTCATCGCTTGATCTATACATACGCGCCTTTTCACTGGAGAAGAGTCCACTGTGTGTCTGTTGACAAGTGCACGCAAGTTGGGCTTTGCTACAGTCCCTGCTTTTACCAAGACGGAAACTGTCAGAGGGAAGATTTGACCATTCGGAGTTCCACGGCGCCAGAGCTAGCATGAGTTGATATTCGAGAAACATCCACTCCATATTGCCTTTCGTTCTCACATCGGTCCATAGCTGAAAATGAATACACGGGAATACACCACTTCTTGCTCCGGTGGTTGTACTAGATCATGACCTTCTCGTAGATAACGACTACTTCTCTTGCGGCTCTATAGTGTATCCATGCATGACCAGATGGATCTTGCAAGGCGAACACTCTGGGGTGCTGTCCCACCATCTCATCTACAGACTGCAGTGATCGCAGACGTGCGCGTTGAGACTCGTCGTTGTATTCGATAACCGTGTCGTTGGCAAGAGGCGGGTTCTTGACCCAGTGCTGTTCCTTCGGGGTAAAGTTGTGCCAATGAATTATCCTATCCTTCTTCTTTCCTTTGCTCTGTTGTTGCTCCCTCTACTTGCTCTTGTTGTGGCGTCGAAACACTATGCTGGAAGGCACTCTTCTTGCGCTTTCCCGCTGCCGTCCTTACTCCTTGCCTTCGACGACCTCGACGAGTCGGAGCTCTGGCACAGCGGCCCCCAATGTTGCGGTGCCTCGCCAGCGCCGAGGCGCCCGTGAGGCCGAGGAAGAAGTAGGTCAGGATGCTGCGGAGGGCCCTCATGCAGGCGCAGACGATACCCGGGTTGATCTCGATGGTTGACCAGAGGGTGACAGTGAGTCACGAAGGCGTTAGAGTCCTGACTGTATCAAAAAGAAATCCCTTGAAGCAGCTTTATGATGTAAGATGGCTTTCTGAACTGGATCTATCGTAGAAACAAGCAGTTTGGCCCATCCATTTAGCCAAATACTATCTAACAATATCAGATTTCGTCTTGAATGGTTTAGGTGTCTCGAAAAGCATCGTTGCCTCTTTTCTCCTCGGTTCGTGGATGGCAGAAGGCGACATGAAGGGTTTGGTCGACTAGTCTGGCCTCGAAACGGTCAAGTCAGCACCCAAAAGGAATCGATACCGAATAGTGCGTGGGTTTGTGAAGTCGGATCCATGGCGTGCTGTGTATAGTCTCTGATAACTGCCCGTGGGACTTCTCGGCGACGCTCTAGTCGAGCTGTGAGGGTTGTGTCTTCATCTAAGCCAGTTTCGCACTCGGGATACCAGTCAGAAGCAACGACTTCTCCAGACGTTGGTGGTCGAAGCTAGCAAAAGGATCCTAGCTTTGTCGTCGATATGGTTATCTCGAACATAGGATAGGGAGAATCCAGCTCAGATCGACTCTCGTCCAACAGACCTGGTCTGTTTGGCTCGTGGTCGTGAATGAAGGATTGTTGGCGAGGGCAGGCCGGGAGGGTGCGGATCACAGAACTGCAAGTGTGTTGAACTATAATTACGGCCTGCTTGGATGTGTGTGTGTGTATTGATGGCTTTAAGTCGTACTCAAGGTCTGCAATCTGTGCGCTGCCCTCGACGAAGCTGTAGTCTACGACATGTAAGCTGGGTTCCCTGTTATGGTAGTTGAGCTGAATACTCACCCTTCTCCAGTGACAATCGAGATCTGAAATCTTGTCTCGTTGCGTGTATCTCGCGTTCGTCCACCGCAAACGGTAGCTGGCGGGTATAATCTGGTGGTGACTGAATCGGAGTAGGCGCTCATTTGCATGCTGTTGGCAAGAGGCTCTTATAGGATGGAGCGTCGGTTGGTTTGAGCGTTGAGTTGCTGTATCGGGGGATTCTGGCATCGATCCCATACTGGCCAAAAGGTGTGCTGTATGGTTTACCCGGAAGGCCTTTGTTGGGAAAGAGTCAATCGGGTGAGATGGCCGGGCTGAATATTTTGTACCAGGCAGTCAGGCTGAGCGAGAGTCTTGCTGAAATACAGGGCCTCTCTCATCCAGAGCCAGTGGTACCAAGCCGTATCATTTTCACTTCGAGTTTCGTCTGGTCAAGCTCTCAAGAGAAGTGATCTTGGTATTACTTTTATTATTTACGGTCTCCTGTGACCAAGTTGATGCGCTTTAAGCTCTGATGATAAAAGAGTGCAAGAGAGAAAAGACAAAACTCCTAAACACCGCCCAATGTTTCCTTTCCCATGATCATATGAAGATCTCATCCCACTTTCTAACATTCCTTCTAATGCGATTCCCATCTCGTACAATCATGAAACCCCCCTTTCCTTTCTATCACCACCAAAGACAGTTCTCTACTGGGAAAGTAGTAGTAAAAGGGAAATCTTTTAAAGAGAGAAAAAGAAAATAGACCACCACCACCATTTAGGCAGCGCCACCGGCACCCTGGAGGGCCTCGGTGTTGAGCCGCTTCCAGCGGGAGGCGAGGCCGATGACGAAGGCCAGGCCGGTGCCGGCGAGGACGAGGGCAAAGGTGACCTTGAGGCCGTCCATGTAGGCCAGCAGGATGCCCTGCAGGGAGGAGGCGGGGAAGACGTGGCGGATCTCGGTGGCGCCGGTCAGCACGACGGTCGAGGGGTCGACCTCGGGGGCGTACTTGACGACGCTCTTGAGGAGGGTGTTGAGGAAGGCGGACTGGGCGGCCGACACGAAGAAGGCACCGCCGACGGTTTGGAAGACTGTGGGGAGGGGGAGGAATGAATGTTAGTCATTGGTCTGGGTTAAGATTCTGTTTGGGGAGACAAGAACTTACACAGCAGGATAGCCGTCACCTCGGCCATGTCGACAGGGGTAGTAGTAGCCTGGATGATGATGATGGGGATCTGGAAGGCGAAGCCGAAGCCGAAGCCCGCGAGGATCTGGTAGCCGATCCACTTGCCGGTGCCCGTGCCGATGTCGAGGGTGTAGATGAGGCCGGTGCCGATGGTGGCCAGGGCGCTGCCTCCGGCGAGGAAGGGCACGGCGAGACCCGTCTTGGAGATGAGCGCGCCCGAGGAGACGGTAGCGACGGAGACGGCCAGGATCAGGGGCAGGTTGCGGACGCCGGACATGATGGGGCTCACGTCGTCGATGCTCTGGAAGTAGATGGGCAGGTAGTAGATGACGGCGAAGTAGGAGCCCGCGAAGAGCATGGCGAACAGCGACGAGACGATGACGGTGCGCTGGCGGACGAGGCGGGGCGCCATCATGGCGCGCTCGCCCTGCCACCACTCCCAGGCGGCGAAGGCGGCGAGGATGGCGACGAAGCCGACGAGGGTGCCGACGACCTCGGCGCTGCCCCAGGGCTTGGTCTGGCCGCCCCACTGCAGGGCCAGGAGGTAGGAGATGATGGCGCCCATGACGAGGGCGGTGCCGACGAGGTCCATCTGCAGGATCTTCTCGGCGAGGGGCGCCTCGACGGGCCGGGCCGCGGGCGGGGACGAGAAGAAGAAGACGAGGATGGCGATGGAGACGCCGCCGATGGGCAGGTTGATGTAGAAGCACCAGCGCCACGAGACCTTGTCGGTGAAGGCGCCGCCGACGAGCGGGCCGATGACGGCGGCGATGCCGTAGGCGGCGCCCACGATGCCCGTGAACATGGGCCGCTTCTGCGGCGTGGCGGCGAAGCCGATGATGGTGTAGCACCCGGAGCCGACGCCGGCGGCGCCGACGCCGGCGATGGCGCGGCCGACGATGAAGGCGGTCGAGTTGGGCGCCACGGCGCAGATCAGGGAGCCGAGCTCGAAGATGGCGATGGCCAGCAGGAAGGAGGCCTTGAGGTTGAAGTACTTGTACGCCTTGCCCCAGGTGGACTGGAAGCCGCCGACGCACATGAAGAAGGCGGAGCCGTACCACGAGACCAGGTCCAGGCCGTGGAACTCGTCGGTGATCTTGGGGATGGCGGTCGCGACGATGGTCTAGCGTTTTGACTCGTGTGTTAGTGGATGGCCTCATCGGCGCGCGCGAAGGCGCGTCTTGGATGGACAGAGAAACTTACCATATCCAGAGCGATGAGGAAGATGCTGAGAACGAGGGCCACGATGATGAATGCCAGGCGGATGCCCTGAGGATACTCCTCCTCGGTCTGCTGGCGGGCCGTGTCGCCCTCGCCATCGCTGCTGTTGCCGTCGGATTCCTTCTTCAGGTCGGCAGCTGGTCCCACGGGAGATGAGGCGCGAGGCGAAGCTCGAGGAGACTCGAGCTTTTCCAGGCGAGCCTCGTCGAGCGTGTTGGGGGTCGGTGCACGAGTAGTCTCGTCGCCGCTGAAGACGACGCTACTTCGGGTGGAAGTCATGGTGCTGGGGGTATCGTGGGTCAAGCTAACTGTCTGCTGAGCCTGTAACATTCAACTGAAGATAAGGTAAGACCAGGGAGATGGATAGAGGGACAAGTCAAAGCGATGAGACCCTCAAAGGAATACTCCAAGGCTTCTTTGAGCCCCTGGTATAAATGCTATACTTGATGGAGAACAAAACAGCAAGGGAAGATGCGGACCCTTGGAAGGCAAGGGTCATTATATAGATAACCGAGATGAGATGAGATTTAGAGATAACCATCTCCATGGGCGGGGGGCCAGGCAAGAGAGAGAAAGTGTCCGCAAGGCTGCCCGTCAAGCACGTCAATACCTACCTTAGCTACCTCCGTTTGTAATCCAAAAGTCCCTTTAACTCCGTAGGCTGTCGGAGTGGACGCGCTAACACGCATGCTTGGATGACAAGATGACCAAGCCAGGGCACGATGGAAGGGATCAGAGTGTGCTCATCGAGGCAGACTAACATTCTAAGCGTCACCAGTGACACGGATAGCCCATGCTTGACGCGGTGGAGGAGATGGGCAGGCCGGGGGTAAGAGAGGTGACAAGCCCGGCCGCCCGGGGCCTTGGGGCCAGCCATCTCTCGGTCAAACAGTCAGAGAAGGGGTGTGCAATCGACCCGGCCGGGATGCCTGGAGTGTGTGGAGACCGCAGAAACTGCCAAAAAGAGGCAGCGCAGTGATGGCCAGGGCCAATCGGAGACATTTCGAAGTTTACGTGTCTGAGTCTGAGTCGAGACAAGGGAAGCCGGCAGTAGGGCATGGACGTTAGGCTTAGCTCCGTAAGCAGGGCTTGAAGTCTCTCTGGTGTGGGATTGTGGGACACGGTAAACTTATTTTTTCTCTCTCTCTCTGCCGGCCGGACACACACTAGCGGCTCAACCTGGCGCGTTATCATGATGAATCAGACTGGGCAGGAGAATGGGAATGGGAATGCATGGGAATGGGGGGCCACACAAGGGAGTGAGTGGGTGGTGGTGGATGGGAATCCTACTAGTTAGTTACCTTACGTGCTATAATATCTTGTACAGTGGGGGCCACGGCTTCGTATGGCGTAAGGGGACTAATCGGGGGACATAACAGCAAGTCGTTTAGTTACCAAGTGTGTGAAGCAGTCAGCCCTACGCCTCGCTCACTGCTCCTCCTCCTCCCCCTGGACACCCAGACACCAGGCAGATCAAAACTGGAATCTTTGTCAGATCGGGTCCTCCGCCGAGACCACGGCGGAGTAGATTGGCGCGCTGTGCTCTGGCACCTGCGCTGCGCCCCGGTTTTATCGCAGTGAAGTTGCTCCGTCATTTGAAATCCGCCGCGCCCTTGACTCATCATTTTCCGCCTATTTCGACGCTAAGAAGCATGTTTTTTTTGCACATAACTCGACTGCTTCACTCGGTGGCATTACGCCGTGCCCCGACTGCGCGCTGTACGAGCAGCCCCGATCGTCCGTGTGAACCAATGTCCTGCGTGTGCGGTCGGTAGAGCCTGAGCAGCTCATCTGGGTGCAGACACCCTCTCTCTCACTCACTCATGTACATCCATGGCGATGCAGAACCGCCCCTGGCTCATCCGGCATGCATGAAACGTGTCGCCAGTGTTGCACAGCCAAGCCACCCGCGACGTAACGCTCTGGCACCGTGCTGATGTGGTGTCCGGTGTACCGAGCAGTCAGGACTAATCTAAGACGAGCTCCCAATCTCGAGTCCACGTTCTAGCTCTAGAGTCGGACCGGAGCAACACTTGCTTCGTAGTTTGGCTTCTACTAATACCCACCTCTCTCCAGACTATCGAGGTCGCTCGAGGATATCGGACGAAAACCTTGTTAGCTAGAATGAAAACTCAATACCGTAAAATCTCACTCCAGGGAACCTTGACCCAAGAAACCGACCCAGCGTTTGTCCAGATAACCCCTGTAATAGCCCATAACGTGGTTCTTTTTTTTTTCTTGGTGGATAGGCTCCTAGACAGTTCATTATATGGGGGTGAGATTTTACGGTCAACTGTCAGCGCTCAGAAAGGCAATAAAATGTGGTCTCAGTCTCTTTTGATTCTTGGCATCTCGTGCAAATAGACCACCCTGACTCCAAGCTACTGGGACTTTTTTTCGTCCCAACTGTTCGGTTCTTCCTCCGATGCCAGCCCTCCCCGTCCCAAGTCACTTAAGTCCGCCGATATAATGGAAACCCCGCTGCTTGAGACGCAGAAAGCTCTCTGACGAGAATAAAATATTCTTGGACGCAATCCGCCAGTACCACGCAACAAGCCACACTCTTGGTGAAGCGTAGCTGTGTCAATAGGGGTAGATGTCTCTCGTTACGCAAGCACGATTCCAACCCTCTCCACGGATGAACCCAAGATGAACAAAAGAAACATGATCTTCATATGATTCAGAGTAGTCGTGTTACCAATGAGACGCAAACCCGGTGTTCCGGCTCCTCTACCTTGGAGAGAGCGTACACCGGGTGGGCCAATACGACCGAGTGCTGATGCTACTAAACAGCTTGTCTTGTCACCTTGACTAAGAGCTAACTATTAGCTGGCCAACAGAGTGCTGACACGGTCCAAGGTCCTCTTGAATCATATTGTGGGCTTCGTGTGTCTGCTTGCTCAACACCCGAGCGGAAGAACAGGGCATCTAGTGTCGACTTCGAAGAAAGACCACACTTGGTCTGTACGGTGCTCCCAGCTAGAATCGAGGTTCGGACTCGGTAAACTTGACTGTACAAGTGATAAGCATGTCGGTAATGAAGCTAAATGTGACAAGCTTGGCCAAGAGGGTAATGACATTCGAGTCGCTTGTCACAGCCCATCGGGAATCGGAATCACTGAGCTTTGCCGGGTGCTGTTTCTCGGCCGCTTGCTTCGACAACATCTCCGCTGCCGTTGTCAAACTGTCGACACGGAGGGCGCCAGTGGGGACTTCAGTAGCGGTACCGGAGGAAACGTTGCCCGATCGTCTCGCTGACCCCTCCAGGACCACGAGGAACAAGTGCCACCTTCCTCCCCAGTAGGATTCTTGACTCCTGGCAGGCCGGCGGTGAGATCTTTGCGTATGGCGCCTTGAGAAAAGTACAGCGTGCCATGCAGCAGCTACTCTTCCTGTCGATCGGAGTCAATGAGATTCAAGAACAGTACAGGAGACAAGTGTATATCAAGTGAAATGTCTAGGTTTTCTCTCTTCTAAGCAAATTAGGCCCAGCTGTATACTAACACTAACTGCCGCTGTGTCTACTCCTGAACTCCATTACGTTCAAGCCTTCGCTAGTTGCTAAGGATCAGGATCCTTCCATATCCATTAGTGAGCCTGCTCTTTCTGGCCTCTGTAAAGCACCCTGAATCGAGGATCTAGTACACAGGTATAGTAACGATTTAGTAAACTCGCCGAGGCGGACTCTTGAGGCTAGCTTCCGTCATCTGAACTCCTGGCGACGAAAGTGGGTCACATAATTGTCGCCGAGATCAATGGCAGCCATCCTAGCTGACAAATCTACCAAACTAGGATGATCTTCACAAGACTTGGCGGCCCAGTGAATGGTGCTCACAAAACAGAGATAGAAGCGGAGGCAGTCGCAGAGGTAATGGCATGCGATACCTACACCGTGTCAAAGTCGCGATGCGACAAGCTGTTGCTGAATTACCAGAGAAGCGGTGTTAGGTGTTGGAAGGGCATAACCAATGCTGATGAGTTCTTGTCATGAGAACGGAATACTAATATTTGAACAATGGTCCCTGGTGCTTTTCTCTCTATGGATGACTTCCTGGGCCGATCCGGATAATTGCAAAGCTTTTATCAAGCCGGAGGGTATGTGTGGTATCAAGTGCTATCTCATAAATGCAGCTAGAGTGTAAACGGATGGATTAAGACAGCTTGCAAAGAGAACCTAACCGAATTCCCCTACTAGCACGTGTAAGTTCTGTGGTCCAGATGAAGCTGGTGCATCAACAGTTATACTCTACAGAGAATGACGAGTTCCCGTTGCAGCGAGACAGATTCAGTGACGGTACACAAAAAAACAACTGAGTGATCAGTCGGTGCGCGCTGCATGTTAAATTCCATGTATATAATATCAGCAACAAGAAGCAAAACCCTGTGTCAGACACTAGCAGCTACAATAACTATCACTGAGCGGGTTTTGCCTAACAAAAATGTTGTGAACTGAGACAAGAGTATAATGGCCCTGGACTGATGCTTTGAATTGGTGTGGCTTTGCGCACCAACCCTGGACATAGATTTCATAGCCATAAATCACTATACTTGTCTATTTGAGTTAAAGTGAGGTCTAGGTGGGGGTTGCCTACGGAGATTCTCCAAAACTTGGTTCATCTGAGACAGTGTTTGTGGCAGATGAAGACATGAATATACTGAGTGAGGAAATCGGTGTCAATAGCTCAACCAAAAAACACATCACTAAAACGTGCACAGTTAGAGCTTTAATTCATGATGTGTATCCATATCCGCTAGCCACTGACAAATCTGCAGTCATAAAGCGAATCATCACGGGTGTCGATGTGTGTTTGCAGTCTTGGTGGACGCGAAGCAAACGCGTGCGCAGATAGGAACCGAAGAGAGGATGGGCAGCAGAAAGATTGGCGCAATTTGTCCATCCGTGAAAAGGGGAAAAATGAAGGAAGAGCTATTTTTAGATTCTTTTGTGCTACAGAGTGCCTTGCCTTGAACAGTCTTGTGATGGCTTCCCTATATGCGACGTGGGCAGCCGGGAGGCGCAAAAAGGAAAGCAAAAAAAGAATTGCGAAAGAAGGAAGTTGCGCTGCACGGGGTTCGAACCCGTCTATCTGCTTGTCAGTATACCGAATCGGGCCAGGATGAGGGTGTGGTGAGCTATCACTTACGTCTCTGCCTGTCCCCGAATGGGATCGTTAATGGGAGGGCAGCGAGTTAAACCACTTCTCTAACAACGCCGCTGAACCATCTCTCTGATTGTTGAATTACGTCGGTGGCTATTTGCATTATGGCCTGCTTCCTTTCAAACACCGCAAGGGCCATCTTCCCCTTGCTAGTGCAGCCCTGGCTGAGAGAGTCTGCGGTTGCCAGGCAAGTTTGCTCCCGACACGTCACATTGGACGCGTCTTCAAAAGAAGCAAACTCACAGGCCTCAGTTTCGCGTTTATCACATCCCGGATTCCAAAACCATTATCCATAGACGATGATGAGGGCAGTATCCCCGGCCCGAGCAATCCCAGATGCTATCTTGAGTATATCCAGTCTCATATATCCCTTTCTGGATATCATACTGGGTACCGACAACAGCCTTCCTAATGGCTGACCTGCGTCATGAACCACGACTAGGAGGAATGTAAGTTGATTCCTCTGCTAATATCTAATTTGAATATCTGATATGGGATACTCTGAGCAGACTATCCAATCCCAAAGTTGGGTCCCGTAAGGCTGGTTGTGCATAATCACCACAGGCTTGGTGCACCTTGAACTCCATGTGTATATTTAAACAGTAGAGAGGAAGATCAGCACCGCGCTCCATAAAACTGTGCTCATCAGAGGTTGTACTAGTTTGTCCTTGGCAGTATCCGATCAAGACATTGATCGGTCTCGGTCTGACAACCGAGCACCAGTCTGAGGGAGTTTCCCGTCTGGAGCCCTGACAAGTTTGTCTTATTTTGCTCCAATCCAGCAAGTGTTTGCCATCATCCCTTACTGACTGCATAGGTGGGTCTGTGCTACCTGATTGTGATTCACATTGTTGTGTAGTGAGGCTTTAACCCTGAATTACGGATACCTGCAGCAGCAGCCAACGAGGGCCTGTCCACAGGTGCAGAAAGCTGAAATGCCACCTCTTGATATTCAGAGGCATCAGTGTTTTCAAAAAATGTGCCGCATGTCTTCCTCACCCGTATGACAATCCGCGTGAATGCTGCGTTAGGCTGCATCTCTACCATTCTGAGCCGCTTGAAGCGCCTTTCAAGGTGAACAATTCACAAAACGTAATCCTTTGCATCAGAGAAAGATATCTTTTGCCACAACAGACTGTATTGTTATTGAGCACATCCTAATTCGAATCATGCCATCCAACAGCCACTTCCATCCACCATATCTTCCAATGGTGAAGTCCCTGAACCAAACAAAAGCAGAGAACTCTTAAGATACACGAACGACCATACCAGCTGCCGACTTTCCACAGTCAGGCAGGGATTCTCAGGCTTCCAGTGAAGCTCATTCCAGAGTCTGAATCTCTTCAATCTGGATTACACCCCACCATGCCGTCGTCCCTTCAGAGCGACCCCATCTTCCTGCTCTCAGACCAATCAAGTCCACTTTCTAGCAGCAGTGCATGGGCATTTTACAGCCAACACGCACCGCAATTTCCAGCCAGTTGTAGTGGTTCGAGAGCTTGCCAGCAGTTGTCCATCTCTCTTGTCGGCTTTCCTGGAAGTGGCAAGCGTTGATGACAAGCAAAACAATCTCAGATGTGAAAGGGGGAAAGGAAGAAAAAAAAAGGCCGGAGAGAAACAGGGAAACACAAAAACAAACAAAACTTTTGATCTTGCAAAAGATGGCAAGGATAGAAAACATGAACTGAAACCCAACTCCTCCGCTTTCTCACACATGCATGCCCCCCAGTCAGTAAGCCACCATGCGATCGGCCATCTCGAGAACCACGACCAGCAGCACGGCGCAGTGGATAAAGGCAAACACCCGCAGACTGCTAAAGAGGCCCATCTTGGAGGACTGAGTGGGAAGTGGAGTGGTGATTTTGATCTTGCTCGAGTTGTTCCGTCGTAATGGTGGGAAAAAGAGATGGCGAGGTCCTAAGAGCACGCGACGCCGGGACGTATTCTGATATCTGTTTGCCCCAGGCGAGCAGGATGCAACGGTAATGCAGTGGCCAGGTAGTGCAGGGAGTGGAAGAGTAGGTTCGAACATCAGAAGAGACACTCAGCTGGGTGCAAGTCGTGCTTTTGACTCGCTCTTGGAAGCCCCTGAACCATTGACGCCCAACCGGTCCACCAAAGAAGCCCAGCCACGCATGCACTGAAGTGCTCATTTGGAACCGTCCTGCATCAGCCATTACGGGGCCTTCAGGGGGTTCGTGGCATCCGCTCGTAGGCCTCGGGCCTGGCGCCCAGTCAGCATGATGACGATCGAGATCGGGAACGACATGCACGAATGGGCGAATGGCCAAGGTCGGAGAGCGCTGCAAGAAATGTGCCAATTCCTATTTCCAGGGAACGCAGACCAGCTCAGCTGCGCCGAACGTAACCACTTAGGCAGCAGAACACGGGAAACAAGCCCAGTATGACTATCAAGAAACCAGTTCGCTCGCTCGCTATTCCCGCTATCAAAATGTGCTCATATGATTTGACGAGAAAGCCTTCTCTTGACATTAAAATCCAAGCAGAGGAAGCGCCTTAAATAACAGTCCAGGTGGTGATGGCGATGATGATGAACAGCAACCAACCGGAACAACAAGCAAGAACCGAAAGCCAAGGGGGGGTATCTGTGTTTCGTGATATGCTAAACAAATAACAGGGCCAGACATGATGTTTCGCTTGCTTGCTGAATCCCAAAAAAAAAAAAAAAAAACCCAACGTCGACCAGTACAGAGGTGATTTCATCCGTTCCCCCGTCCGTCTCGTACATATCAGTTGCCAGTAATCTTCTTCCACCAGCTGCTGCGCGGCGTGGTGTCCATAAATACCGAGTTGCGCTGGCTGCCCCTCCGCTCGTCGCTCCCCTCCGACTCGGCCTTGCGCGAGTCCCTCTGCCCCCGCTCGCGCTCCCTCTCTTCTCTCCGCGCACGGCGCCGGCGCTGCTCGTCATCGGCGTCGGTTCCCGTCGCCGCCCCGGCATCCTCGTACTTGCTTCTCCTACGTCGCCTGCGCTCCTCGCGCCGGCCGTCCTCCGCATCGGCCGCGCCGGTAGTGTAGCCACCATCATCGGGCGGCGGCGGCGCATCCGAGTGCTCCTTTACCCACGATGACGTGCCCGAATGCGGCCACGTGGGCTTCTTGCGGTCATCGTGTCTCCTGCCGCTATGCGGGTAGACGTACCCGTCTTGCGTCGAGTGGCGGCGCGAAGTCTTGCCCTCCGCCTCGCGCGCAGCACGCCTGGCCTCATGTCTTTGGCGACGCTCCTCGTCGTCCTCGCGCTCGCTGTCGGGCTGGTGAGAGCGACGGCGTTCGTGTCTTGCGGCTCGACGGGCCTCGGCATCAGCATCGTTGCCCGCCTCGCGCTCGTGCTCTTTGCGCTGGCGGCGGCGCTCTACACGCTCGGCCTCCTTCTCTTCCACGGCTCTCCGATCGGCTTCTTCGCGGGCACGCGCGGCGCGCCTCTCCGCTCGCCGAGCATCCTTCTCCTCCTGCCGACGAGCCTCGGACTCTTCTTCGTGTTTCTTGCGTCGTTCGCGGCGGGCTTCGTCCTTGTGACGCCTTGCCTCATCGGCAGCCTTCTCGGCAGCCTCCTTCTCCGCGCGGCGGGCGCGCCTTGCGGCCCGCCGAGCTTCTTGTTCCACATCTGTGGCGGCCGCATCAGACGTCCTCCTTGCTTCGTCATCAGTTGTGGCAAAGGTGCTGCGCCGTCGAGGAGGTTCCGGTCGCGGCTCGGTCTTTGGTGTGCGCAGGCTGCTGAAGAGACCGCCGAGGCCAGATTTCCTAGCGCTCGAGTCGGATCGTTTGAGTTGTGGTCGGACTGGTTCGGGGGTTTCGACCATGATGATGTCCTCGTCCTGCTTGTGGTGCTGTTGCGACAAACTGTTAGGTCTTCCTTCTATCGCATTTCAAAAATGTCATTCATACCTTCGATCGACGGCGCCCAGTCTTGTCCGGACTGGACTGGGCATCTCCGGCACCGACCATGACGATGTCATCGTCCGTGTCGACAGGAGCTGGCATACTATTAGCATCGCACAACACCACGCTCGTGCCCGGGCAGGGGTCAAACTCACCTCGCTTGCTCTTCTTGCTGCTAGACTTCCCGACGCCCAGGATCTTGGCCGCCTTGGCAGACATCTCGGGCACCTCCTCCGGTGGAGGTGACGCGATGCCGTGCGCCATGTCAACAGAGTGCCGTCGCGAGCTCTTGCTCACGCTGCCGCGCTTCTCGCGGGACGACATGGATCGCGACAGAGGAGGGGTGCTCGCGAAGATGCTCGTCATGCGCGCGGCCGATTTGGCGGCAGGCGTCTCCTTAACGCGCTCGGCTTTGTCCGACGACGAGCCCTTGGACGACGACTTCTCCTCCTTGTCGCCCGATCGCTTCCTGTGGCTGCTCTCCTTCCTGTCGTCCGACTTGGACTTGGACGATTTGCGCTCCTTGTCTTTGTCCTTTGGCGCGCTGCTGCCGCCGGCTGTCCACATGCCCCACGAGGAGCCTTCGCGGTTGATCTTGGGCCTGTCCTTCTTGCTCGACTTGGGTTCGGGAGGCGAGGTCAGGGGCGCGTCGGGAACCGCGGGCGGCGCCATGGGCACGGCCGGAGGTATAGGGATCGCATCGCTGCCCTTGGACTTGGACTTGCTCTTCTTGGACTTCTTTTCAGGGGCCATGTCGACGATTTCGACTATCTCGTCGTCATCCTCGTCGATGGGGAAGCTGCCGGGGAAGGTGGATTTCTTGCTTCTCTTGGTCGACTCGGCGATCGGCGGCTCCTCAACAATGTCGACAAAGTCGTAGGATCTGTCCTTCTTGGACTTGGAGCTCTTCTTCTTATCGCTAGGTGCAGGAGGAGGAGGCGGTGGCGGGATGGGGTCTGCGGGAGGCTCCGGGGCGTCGTGGATTGACTCAAAGGCCTTGAGCCTGTCAGCAATCTTGCCTCCGACAGCCTTCTTGGTCTTCATGGAGGCCGTCGCATCTCTGAATGAGGATGGCGTGTCCTTCCACGCGTCGGCGTCGGCGCTACTGATCGTAGCTTCGAGAACCCTGGATGACTCAGCCGACCTAATCTCGGCTGCACCCGATTTAGCCTTGGCGGGTTTCTTAGCTGCACCCCAGAAACTGAAAGCGTCCGTGGTGGATTTCGGCGATAAGATATCCTCCACATCTTCGTTGGTAAGGTCGAGCAGGTCGCCATCCTTATCGTCATCCTTGCTCTTATCCTTGTCTTTCTTGTCCTTAGACTTGGAGGACTTGGATGACTTGTCCTTGTCTTTCGACGAGGACTTGCCCTTCTTCTTGGCCTCGGCTTCTTCCCGCTCCCGCTCCGCAGCCTCCTCAGCCTCGCGCGCAGCCTGCTCCTCGGCCTCGCGAGCGGCTTGCTCCTCAGCTTCACGAGCAGCAGTCTCTGCGGCGCGCAGGTCTGCATTCTCGGTAAGCGTGTCGAACTCGCGCTGCTCTTTCTTGGTGAGTTTGCGGCCTCGATCCTTCTTTGCCTGAAGCGCAGCAAGTTGCTCCTCTTCTTCGACGACCTTGGCTGCCTCGGCCTCCTTTGCGGCGGCTTCTTCGGCCTCCTTGGCTGCAGCTTCTTCGGCCTCGCGCTGAGCGGCCTCTTCAGCTTCGCGAGCAGCTTGCTCCTCTGCTTCGCGCGCAGCCTTCTCTTCTGCCTCCTTGGCTTCCTGAGCCTCCTTCTTGGCCTTCTCCTTTTCAGCCTTCTTCTTCTCCTTCTCGAGCTTCTCAAGCTCCTTCTTGCTCAGCTTGGGCTCCTTCTCTTTCTTCTTCTTGTCGTCTTTGGATTTCTCGGGCTCGCCCCATACGTTGGTCTCAGGCTCATGCTCAGGCTCCGGCTCCTTCACGGGTTCCGGCTCGGGGTCGGGGATGGCATCCTTGCCCTTCTTCTTCTTTTTCGAGGATGTGCCCCAAATGCCCCAGTCGTCTTCCTCGGCAGCCTTCTCTTCAACGGGAGGTGGCGGAGGCGGCTCAGGCTCCGCAATAGCACCCTTCTTCTTCTTCTTTTTCGACGTGGAAACGCCCCAGATGTCATCGGCGGGTGGCGGTTCTTCAACGACAGGCACCACTTCCTCGTTCTTCTTCTTCTTGTCCTTCTTACCTGTTCCAAAGGTGCTCCAGAAGTCGTCCTCATCAGCCTTCTTCTCAGGTTCCGGCTCCGGTTCGGGTTCGGGCTCAGGCTCGACGTCTTTCTTGCCCTTCTTCTTCTTGCTGGAAGCTTGACCCCAGTTTGCCCAGTCGTCATCCGCAGCCTCGGTAGAAATCTTGGTGTCGCCATTGGTAGAAGCATCATCCTTGCCCTTTTTCTTTTTGTCCTTCTTGGTGCTGCCCCATGCATCCCATGGGTTGGACTCTTCCACGACGGGTGGGTCTGGCACGGGCTCTTCCTTGATCTCCTCGATGACGCCCTTCTTCTTTTTCTTGTCCTTTTTGGACGTGGCGGATGCCCAGAAGTCGTCTACGGGTTCCGGCTCGGGTTCCTTGGGAGGCTCCTCGACCACAGGCTCCAGCTCGGCGTTCTTGCCCTTCTTTTTCTTGTCCTTCTTAGTGCCAAAGCTGCCCCAGAAGTCGTCGTCATCCTTCTTCTCAGGCTCGGGTTCCGGTTCAGGCTCCTTGACGGGTTCGGGCTCAGGGTCCTTACCCTTTTTCTTCTTCTTGTCTTTCTTGGAAGTAGAAAAGCCCCAGAGGTCGTCTTCCTCTTTCTTCTCGGGCTCAGGCTCAGGTTCAGGCTCCTTAACGGGTTCGGGTTCGACATCCTTGCCCTTCTTCTTTTTCTTGTCCTTTTTCGTGCCGAAACTGCCCCAGAAGTCGTCGTCTTCTTTCTTCTCGGGTTCGGGCTCGGGCTCAGGCTCCTTAATGGGCTCGGGTTCTGGTTCAGGGACGGCGTTCTTGCCTTTCTTCTTCTTATCTTTCTTAGAAGTCGACGTGCCCCAGACATCCCAGGAATTGTCTTCCTTGACTGGTTCCGGTTCCGGCTCGGGTTCAGGCTCCTTGACAGGCTCGGGTTCTGGTTCAGGGATGGCGTTCTTGCCTTTCTTCTTCTTGTCCTTCTTAGAAGCACTTCCCCAGACATCCCAGCTGTTGTCTTCCTTGATGGGCTCCGGCTCCGGCTCCGGTTCGGGAATTGGCTCGGGGTCGGCTGCTTTGCCCTTTTTCTTCTTGTCCTTCTTGCTCGTACCCCAACCGAGCCAGTCGTCCTCTGCCTTCTCTTCTTTGACTGGCTCAGGTTCAGGCTCGGGCTCCGGGGGAGGAGGTTCGGGTTCGGCATTCTTTCCCTTCTTTTTCTTCTTCGAAGTGGTAGTGCCCCAGCCAAAGTCGAAATCGTCGGCCTTCTCCTCGTGCTTCTCCTCGACAGGAGGGGGTTCGACAACCTCTTCAATAGCGCCCTTTTTCTTCTTCTTGTCCTTCTTAGTACCGAAGACGCCCCAGTCGTCATCGACAGCGGGCTTCTCCTCGACTGGCGGAGGTGGAGGGGGTTCGGGCTCGGCTGCGGCTCCCTTCTTCTTCTTCTTGTCCTTCTTCGAAACCGGAGCCCACCAGTCGTCTTCGGCTTTCCTTTCCGGTTCTGGTTCCGGCTCGGGCTCGGGCTCTGGTATCGGATCGGGTTCCTTGGGCGGTTCCTCTACGATGGCGTTCTTACCTTTCTTCTTCTTGTCTTTCTTGGAGACCGTGCCCCAGAAGTCATCGACGGGTTCCGGTTCGGGTTCCTTGGGCGGAGGTGGAGGCTCTTCGACCTTGGGCTCTTCTACGACCGCGCCCTTCTTCTTCTTCTTCTTGGTCGTAGTGCCCCAGCCTCCCCAGAGATCCTCTTCCTCTTTCTTTTCGGGTTCAGGTTCTGGCTCGGGTTCTGGCTCGGGTTCGGGCTCCTTGGGCGGATCCGGTTCGAGGACGGCGTTCTTGCCCTTCTTCTTCTTCTTGGTGCTGACGGTGCCCCAAAAATCGTCGGCCGCGGGCTCCGGCTCTTTCGGCGGAGGTTCCTCGACCACTGGCTCCTCGATGGCACCTTTCTTCTTCTTCTTGTCCTTCTTGGTGGCAGGGGTAAACCAGTCATCCTCTGGCGGAGGGTCGGCTGCCTTCTCAGGCTCGGGCTCGGGCTCGGGCTCGGGCTCGGCGACCTTGCCCTTCTTCTTCTTGCTGGTCGCCGTGCCCCAACCGCCCCAGGTGTCCTCGACGGGCTCCTCCTTCTTTTCTTCTTCGGGCTCAGGATCCCAGAGGTTGGTCTTCTTTTTCTTCTTGTCCTTTTTGCTGGAGACAGTGAAGCCGAAACCGTCGTCTTCGTCCTTCTTGGCGGCAACATCACCCATCGAGGGCTCCTCAGGATTCTCCTCAGCCTCGTCGAAGGCGCCAAAGGAGAAGGTAGTCTTGTTCTTCTTCTTTGGCTTGGGACGGTTGATGCTCCAAGGATTCGACTCTTCTTCCTTGGGCTTCTCTTCAGTCTTGTCCGCGTCCTTGGTTGCCGAAAAGTCCCAGCCCGAGCCTGTACTCCAAGAGGTCCCCCAGGCGCCGAAGGATGTCGTTTTGGTGTCTGCAGCTGGCGTGGATCCAAAATTGAGTTCTAGAGAAGGTCCCGTGTCGTCTAACTTGATCTCGTGAAAGGCATCAAAACCAGAACCAGTGCCTGCTGGAGGATCGTCTTTCTTCTCTTCTACAGCGGCAGCGGCACCTTTCTTGCCCTTCTTCTTCTTGGAGACGGAGGTGAAGTCACCCCATTCGTCGTCTGGATTGGGCTCGGCGTTGTTGTCCTTGTTGTCATCCCCACCGTTGCCGTTGCCCGCATCACCACCACCACCTCCGAGATCGCCGTCGCCTTCTTTCTTCTCCTCGCCAGCGTTGTCGTCCTTCTTCTCGTTGTCGTCCCAGTTGAAAGTCTGCGTCGCCTTCTTCTTCTTCTTGGCGGCTTGAATGAACCCTTCCTCCGATGTGAAATCGATGGGCTGTTCCCTGCTGGGAGCGTGCAGGATGTCATCCGTCTGGCGTCTCCGCTCAGAACCCCGAGCATTCAAGGTCGATGAGCTGTCCAGCTCAGACTGCTGGGGGCTACGCCGGCGTGCACGTTCGTCTGCAACTGCTGGGCATGAAGCAGCAGCTTGGAATTCCTCGTCATCATATGACGGGCACACTGGGAACTTGCGGCTCCATCGGGGTATCAATTCAGGGACAAGGAGCCGCCCGGATATGATGGTACCTGCGACATGGGTGAGGCAGGACAATTTCTGCAACTAGAGAGACCCGAATCAGTCATGTCTGTCCAAGTAATTAAAGTTTCGGGATCTAGCGCGCGCCTGGCTAGGAACAACGACCGGTTGCTTGAGCCATCCGGACGGGACCGTCCCTTGGTCCCACAAAACCCGCAAGTCAAACAGTCCGGGTCCGAGGCCGGCAAAACGAGTATGCCGCGTGTGCCAGACAGGGTTGCCAAATGACGAGCGTGGCAGCCCTCGTGGTCTCAAAATGAAAGTGTGGCAGCAATCACATACCTGTTGTGATCGGTATTCAATCCACGCTTGCGAAATGAGGCCCAGCCTCAGTCTCACGTCCTCCTGGCTCCACGCGATCTCATCCAATCCAGTCGTCCTCGTCCCAAGCTGGGCCGTTGACCAGCCATATGTAGCGTTTGCGCCCGAGCTTCCGGAAGGGCTTGATAGAACATCGGCTGCAGCCATCCTGTCTTTGTGGGAAGGCGGTGGTGTACGTGCAAGCGGGAGTCAGAATCATGGACGCTACTGCTCTGCGCGGGAGGTTGTCGCGAAGTTCGAGAAGATGTCGAATGTGGTCGTAGAAAAAGAGAGAGGAGAAAACAAGACCGGCAATATCAATCGTGAAACTGCCTTGGTGCGAAAGTCTTGTGTCCGTCGACTTGGATCAGGTCGAAGCGCGCAAACAATCTGTCCGGGCAGATTTGTGACGGTTATATGGAATGGAAATCGCCCCCGACTGCCCCTTTCTTTTCCGTGCAAAATTACTTGTGCGCGCGAGTCCTCCTATCTAGAAAAAAGTAGGTGTGAGAATGGCTGAATATAGGGACCAATTATGCTGGGAGATCTCGAGCAAAGACAATGCGGACGACCGGATTGGTGTGATCAGCTGCAGTGCGACACACGCTCCTCCTGCTGCACACTGCAAGCATGCTCCCCATAGGCACAAGGAGAGAAGCGAAATGACCAAATCGGGACACAATGTAGAAGACCATAGGCCAGACAAGGAGCAAATAGGAAATTCAGCGAGCACTCCAGAGCTCTGGAACGGGCAGGCATTGGAAGACGATGGAGAGAAGTACACAGGGAGAGATGTAAGACAACACAATGCGCTGCATGAAGTCGAATTGAATTAGACAACCAATAACTTACCTCAAAGAACTGCCAGAAACACGGTTGGTACAGAGAGGATCGCTGCAGACGAGTCAAGAAAGAGCAAAAACACAAGAGTCTTCGTGGTCGGTCGTTACGAAAGTGGTTCTTCGGCGAGCGGATCAATCTACAGCAGTTGTACAGTGAGGCGGACGCACCCGAAATTCGAGGCGCAACGCTTCCCTACCCCAGCAACGTCGATCGACAGGGTGCACTCGCTCGCGCTTGTTCGTTCGGTCGGTCGGTCAGCCTCCTCGCCGCGACAGAGGGAAGATGTCGTAGTCGAAGGGATTATTTTGCTTCGGAAAGTAAGAGAAGGGAGAGAGAAATCCTAGAACTGGCCAAGACGGTGAAGCGCAGTGGGAAAAAGGCGAGTGATAGGTCGCGCGGTCGAGGTACAAATTTCTTTGGAGGATGGCTGGGGAACAGCGTCATTGGCCCGGCGGGAGGGTGATGGACGTGCTAAAAGGGTCGCTATAGCCGGACCCCTGTCAACACCAACCCACCACGGGCCAGCAGCTCCAAATGGCCCACCGATTGGGCCAGCGACAGCGACAGGACGGACGGGCCCTTCCTTCCTCCCTTGCGGTTCTTTTCGTGGAGACTGGGAGGGAAGCGAGGGAAGGTACAAGTACATTACTTACTCAAGACACTGCGACGAAGGCGATATGGGGCCACGGGGGAGAAAGCAATGTGACAGACGAAATAGGAAGCGACACACAGGCAGACGGCTTGTGCTGCCCGCCCACCATCTTCTGAGTCGTCTTCTGAGTCGCCCTCCACATCCAAACATCCCATGATGCCCAGACCGCGTGAACAAGATTCGCTACACCACCATCGCACGCGGTAGACTACCAGTATGTGATGCGCACCATTAACGATCTGGCCTGCGTATCGCTCCTCTCGCTGCGCCGCATTGCGTATCGCCGCCCTCGCCTCCTCCTCTTTGCCTCCAGTGCCTCCTCGACTCTCCTCCGCTCGGCTCATTTCCTCAGCTTCAGGTTACATGTACCGAGGGCAACACAATGCAGCAAGGAAATGTGGCAGGTGGATCCTTTTTCCAATCCATCATGCATGCACACACGCCCACCCACGGCAGACTCCAGAGCCAAACAAGGACCGACCGAGATGGGATAGTTCCCGAGCTCGCGGACCCTTCACACATCATCCATCATTGACAATGTCCTTTGTCCATGCCTGAGTCCCGCATTTCCCGAGCTGCACCTATCCATCCCATCCCTCGCCTCGATTTGACATTCCTGGCTTGTTGCACTATCGAAAGGCTATTCCAGTCACCCAAGTCCCACTGACTTGCTGTGGTATGAGACCATATCTCCTGTCTGATTTTGGCTGCCTACTTGCAAGCACGCATCATCTGAAACGGTAATCGTTGCCCCTCCCTTTTTTTTTTTTCTGGCTCCCCCTCTCTCTGAAACCCCTGTCACCATCAACTGGTAACTTTTTTTACAAGTATGTGTCTGTGGCTTCTGTGTATCATGCACCCCTGCATACCTGCCCTTATCCGACACTGTCCGTGCTTCTGATTAAATGTCATTTGCGTCCACGGAACAGTCAGAGGGAGAAAGCGTCCCAATTGGGTCTGAATCTTCGTGGCCTCTCTGGTCCAGCGTCCAAGAAAGTGCGGCGGGCCGAAGGGGACGCGGGACCAGGCACGCGACGATGACGAGCAAGCACCGACATGCTCTGTAACGCCGCGAATCTAGCCATCATGGCAAAATCTCTTCTCCATCTACCCACTTCCAGGCCGTCATACATTAGCTCACAGATGCATGCACGCCTGCAGACTGTTCTGTCTACTTGTACAAAGGACATGGATCTGTCCGACCGTGTCGACAAGTAACTAAGCGTTTGGCGAGTGTCTGGCGAATGGCAGCCCGGAGCAACACTCGAGGTAACACGGCCTGTAACAATACACACTGCGCTGGGCAGCCATGCGCCTCTAGTCCAGGTCCAAGGTACACGCGATGGACCCGGACTGGGTTCGAGAACGCGCTGGACGACCCCATGTGCGCGCTGCGAGATGCACCTCTTGCTGCAGCCCGCCGGCTGGCCTGCTTGCTTGGCCGCTAGCTACTCCGTAAGTCTCCCTTTTTCTCTCCCTCTCCTCCAGTTACCAGGCATGCTAGGGTCCGCGCCGTCGCGTGTTTTAGCCTGGAAGTTGATGGGAACGGTAAGTTTGAGACATCCTGCCATTGCGGGTGTAGCCGGGCGAAGGCCAGCATCTTGGATCCCGGCTCTGGGTTCTCCCTGGACCTCGAGTTTCGAGATATCTCGGTCCCTCTCCCTTGGGACTCACCGCTCAAAATCTGATCTTCGTCCTCTCGCCTGCTCAGCCTCCAATCGACTCCTCTTTCTTCTGTTTCCCTCCCGATGCGATCAACGCAATTGGAAGCCTTACCGGCTGGCCTCGGGATCTACTGCCTAACCATGGTCTCTTAAGCATGAAGACAGTGGAGCAGCGCTGTCACCAATGCGGGTAGCGGGATCGACTGCACCATCCCATTCACGCCCTCCAGCCCAGTTTTCATCCTGGCTGGCTCCCCAAACAGGAATGGCTCCATCGCTCACCGCTGCTTCGACTTCTTCCAACTTCCAACGACAGACCTATTTGCGTGCTGGCCCCTTCATGCGAAGCATCCCGTCGCAGGCAAAAAGTGGACAGTCGCATCGGCGTCGGCAGCTCGACGGGGTCCCGCTGTCTCTTGCGCGAAAACTCTGAGCTTCTGTTTACTTCCATCCGATCTGGATGGGTGCCTGATGGCCCGCAAGAGATGGGGGCGCGTATGCAACTTGCTGGACGGGGCCAGCAAGGGAGGAGGAAAGGAGCAATGTCTGACGTGATGCGTAAACACTGCCCGTGATGATATCTCCGCCCATAGGGCATCCATCTGTGGAGGGAGCTGAGGGATGACGACTCCCTTTTGACCCGCCGAGTTGTCGGGCGCGTCGCCGAGGGCCGTATTTCGGCTGAGAGGTTTTAATAAAGCTTTGCCTCTGGTTCGTCGGTTCATTGCAAGCGGTCAATCCCGGAGGAGTCATCACTCTGTTAATTGCTCTGGTCGAGCATGATGGCCGTCCTCGAGGTAAGTCTGTATCATTCTTTGACAGATTGGTGACATCCGGCCCCAAACGCGGTGGCTTCTTCTTGCTGCGTAATTGCCTTTTCTTCGAGTTGCTTAGGAATGCAGTAAATACCATAGCTATCTTGGTTCAAGTGTCAATTGTAGTCTTTTTATTATAATTTTATTACAGGGTAAACTCCGGGCAGGACGCAGTCAAGTCAAGATGTCCGGGCATCTGGATGCGCCATGCTCTGAGGCTCTGCTCTTCACACACACTTCATAATTTCCCTAGTGAAGTTGAACCCTGTCAAGCCTTGTAGCTATAAGGTAAGCTGCCGAAACCTGTCATGCTCATATCGTGGTACATTGGCTACTTGGCAGAAGCTGGCCTCCGAGTCGAGCTCTGTGCAAACATGACGCAGGAAACCAACGCCGGCCCGCATGCTACCAGCCAACCTTTTGGTCGTAGCCACGATATCAGAAGCCATCTGCAAGCTTGGAATCGAGCTGAAGGCCAAATGGTTCTTGACCCCGGTGGCTTGGACGCCGAGTCCTTTCCTCGACTAGCCCGTTGTGCGTATCTTGTTGACCTGTGAAGCCACGGAGACACAAGACCAGTCGCACCAAGAACAACATATTGGTAACAAGCGTAGCTCATAGCTGAGAAATCATTGCGGATAGATCGTTCCAGTGTTGAGAACCCTGCCACTTTGCTCCTGGGACTGTGCCGAGGTTTGTTGGTGAGAGACAGCAAAGTTATTTGTGCGCCTGAACACGACCCAGTGCTCCCACTGTGTGACGATTGGCGGCGCTGAGAAGCTGAAGTCAGTAACAGGGTTGAAAGTCCATAGGAGATGGAATCAATCCAATAGCACCTCGGCTCAGTCTGAGTTGTTCCGACAGCTCTACAAACGCCGCTGGTCCCCCAATTGAATGCCACCAGGTCCTCAATATTCTTGAAGCACTGATGTCTCCTACCGTTTCGAGGAGGCGAAGCGTATGCCTGCTAAGCCATACCAGACCTTACGTCCTGTTCTCGGCCTTTGGACAGAGGACTTGGAAGAACAAGTGACGAGCTTCCCGTAGAAACTCCCTCCAAACGTCCACCGGCATCTCATATGCCATACCAAGACGAATTTGGCCTCGGCTGCTCTGAACACGATCGCGCTATGTCTAGAAGGCCACAAGTTGACTGGTCTTTCATTTGCTTCCAGACATGTATCACTGAAAGAGAAGAAGGTCCATGGATTTATGGAACGTTTGAATCTGGTAACTCATGAGGAGTGCTAGGTCTCGGGTCAACAAGATGTTGGACGAAAAGAGGCAAGGCACGGAGAGTCCTGTTGACGAGGCCTGCTATGGCCTCCTCGAAGAGATCTACGGCTCCCTCTGAGATTTTCTGCCGTAGCTGGTGTTCGCATTCTCAGCTGCTCAGTAAAGTACAACCCTGAAGAAACCACCAGATTTCTGTATTTGGAGATTAAGTTGCAGTCTCCCTCTCGCGATCTCTCTTTGACATAGGAGGGTGGAACAATAATCTGGGGCTCGTGGAGACTTTTCTGATGTGCTTGGACCCAGATCATACAGGCTTCACATGTTTGGAGAGGTCAAGAAGAGTCAGTGACCCTCCAAGGTGAAGACGGCATCCCCTGTTAGAGAGCAGCAATTCATGCGCAAGCAAGCATGAGCAGGCTCTGGAAATTCTCTAGAAATTCTCAGGTAGAGTCTCACAACAAACCTGTGGTTCCGCGCCAGGCATGCACCTCGATGTCCCATCATAGTGGGAAGCAAGGGAATGAACGGATGGTGTTGAGGTTGAAGCATTCACGATGCCCTGCCCGTCTGCCATCTTACCTCCATTGCAGAAACTAAATTTGTGGAGCATCAGCCACGGGGCGCAGTCGGGGGCCGCCTAAGATGCCGCCGCTCAGCGCCCAGACCCAAATTTAGAAGCACTCAATGTTTCAACCTCTCCCTGTGAACTCTCTTCTCGAAGGAATCACCACGCAGGAACGCGCTCTCGTACTGCTCCGACGCCTTGTCTGAAACCATGGGCGTGTCCATCCAAGTCATCACCCCTTTTCGTCGTGGCCAGCGACAGGCAAGGTGACGACGATCGACGGATCGCTTGGTCACCCCCTGAGACTCGACACCCCAAAGGAGGAACCGGCGATCCACGATGAGACGGGAAATTCCCGACACACGCAGGAGACGAGTAAGCTTTTTTGGATGGCGCGGGTAGGGCTGTGGAGGGTTTGGATTGGCTATTCTCGACCTTCCCTCGGCTTGCCCACCTCCCGGCGCTTCTTTTTAGGCCCAACTCAGTGGTCTGGTCATGGCTTTCTTCGTCCACGCCGAATCTGGTCTCACTGCCACCGTTCCCGCCTTTTCTTGCCTTCTATTGCTGGGCTGGAGCTCGCGTAAAGAATTAGTATAGAGAGGCCTGTTTGTCCTCCCCAATCCTGCACAGAGAGAGTAGTCTCTGTTTGTCTTTGTCTACTTACTTTCGGGATTTGTTCTTTCAGTCTGATTCCTTTTCTTTTGGACGATCTTGCATGCAGCGTGCGTTTGTGCTTCACCACCAACGGCATTTCATCTGGACACACAGAATTGCGTCATTGCGCGACACGGGGACCACGCGATCGCCTGCAGGGAAAGCGAAGCCATTCAGGATCAGCCAGCCATCCTTCGGCGCAGAGTTGACCAATACATACTTTCTCGAATATCGGAGAGTTCCTCCGCCGTGTTGGGCGTGTGTACCGGTTGTGCGGTGTGTGTCTCTGCACTACCCGGCATAAGCGAGCCACAGCATCGGGATCGCGAACGATACACATTGTCGGCGACCGCTACCTTGCCTCCACGGGATACAACCATACCACACACACACACACACACACACCATGCCTTCCAAGCTCACCTTCCAGATCGCCCACCCCCTGCCGCCGTGGGTCTCGCCGGACGACGTCCTCGCGGCCCTGCACTCGTACGAGCCCCTCATCACGCCCAACCCGTACCTCGTCTCCTTCGCGCGGCGGCCCGTCCAGATCGACGAGATCGTCAGCGACCCCTTCTTCCGCGACGACGGCCGCCAGCTGGTCGCCTACGAGGTGCGCGACCGCGTGCCCCTCGTGCCCGGCCTCGCCCACAAGTCCGTCACCATCCCCTGCGTCATGCAGAGCTTCGACGGCGGCGTGCGCTGCCGCAGCCTCGCCCAGGCCGGCGTCAAGGTCTGGAGCACCTGGACCCTGCGCCTGCAGGAGCAGCGGCCCTCGCGCGACCGCAGGGACAGGGACGCCGCCGGCACGGGGTCCGACAGCGACTCGGTGGGGCCGGCCAAGACCACGGCGGTCGGCATGGCCGCCGGCTGGGAGCTGGTCGAGGAGGCCAGGGTCGAGTGCAGCCCGCTCGTGAAGCCGTTTGTCACCAAGAGCTTCGAGGCCGGGCACAGGGAGATCCTGCGCAAGGTCATCGAGGGCGTGGCGCAGCGGAGCGCCGAGAGCCAGGCCGAGCTGCTGCGGCAGCGCAGGCTGAGCCAGAGCTTCCAGGAGGACAGGGCGTTTCACAGCAACCCCATAGTGTCCTCATGACGACGATATGATACTTGTGTGTGGTTGGAGGATGGTCATGACTTTTTTTTTGGTCCCGGCCGGGGTGCATGTTATGGCGATCGTGCATGCGTTTGTTGCAAACAAACGAGTTCCCGGAGTTGGTTGCAAGTCAGAAAAGAAGATACACGATACCCCCCGAGTCCGCGAGCGGTTCTCTACCATTTAGACATGTACATTTTTATACGGGTTTCCACCCCTTGCCAACGTCTGAGTCTGGTTCAATACAACATGTTTTGTTCATGCCTTGCTTTGCCACGGACAATGATCTGTGCATTTATGTAGTGCCAGAATTCTTCAAAGGATTGGCAGGGCAGCACATGTAAGCGCTTACACGTCCCGGTCTCTCGGCAAAAGCCTACTCCACAGGCAACAACGACGTCCATCTTGATTTTTCTCTTTCTCTCATAAATCGTAACTCTGTATTCTTTTTTTTTTTCTCTTCCTTTTCCCCTTGCTTACGAAAAGTCGTTCCCTTCTTCTCGAGAACACGAATCAAGCCATGGTGTACACCAGCTTGCCCCCGCTCACCCTCCCGGCCTTGAGCTCCTGCATGCCCGCCATCACGCCCTCGAGCCCGGACTTGCCGTCGCGGTCGACGATCGGCCTCGCCGCCTTGACCTTGCCCGCCGCCAGCAGCTCCCGCGCCAGGGCCCAGAAGCGGCGCGCAAAGTCGTAGTCCTCCTTGCTGGCGGGGAAGTCGGCCCACTTGACAAAGTGCTCCCCGATGCCCGTGTAGCCCAGCGTGTGCGTCACCTTGATGGGCTGCCGGGCGCCCTCGACGGCGAACACCTTGCCCGCGTCCGGCACGGGCAGCAGGCACCCGTAGCTGCCGCCCTCGGCGCCCAGGATCTCGGCGCACAGGCGCGGGCTGTCGGCGCTGACGACCGTGTCCCACGCCGCGCTCACCCGGCTGCCCCCGTCGGCGGCGGCCGCCTCGCGGATCTCCCGCGCCACGTCCGGGCTGCCGTAGTCGAACACGGCGTCGGCGCCGAGGGACCGCACGTAGTCAAAGTTGCGCGGGCTGCAGGTCGCGAGGACGCGGTAGCCGGCCAGCTTGGCGAACTGCACGCCCAGGATGCCCGTGGCCGTCGACCCGCCCCAGATGAGGATCGTCGGGTCCTCGGCGGGCCGCGCGGGCCGGATCTCGGCCGTCGCCGGGTCCGGCAGCGGCAGGCCGATGGCCTGGAACAGGCCCTGGCCGACGGTCACGACGCCGACGCCCAGCGTCGCGGCCTCGGGCGTGCTCACGCCGTCGGGCAAGCGCGTGGCGCACCCGGCCTTGGCGACGATGTAGTGCGCGAACGCGCCGTCCTCGTGGCAGCTCGCGTTGCCGCCGTGCGCGAACCCGGCGACCCGGTCGCCCGGCCGCAGGTCCCCGTCCGCGTCGGGCCCCACCTCCTCGACGATGCCGACGTAGTCGCAGCCCGAGTGGGCGCCCGCGAAGCTGACGCCCGGCAGGTCGAGGTCCACGTGCTTCCAGTCGGTCGGGTTGACGGCCACGGCGAGCGTGCGCACGAGCATGTACCCCTCGCGCGGCCTGGGCGTGGGCACCTCCTCGATGGCGGCGTGGCCGGGGCTCTTGATGACGATGGCCTTTGTGGTGGGCGGGACGGTCATCTTGGCGCTGTCCGCTGGTGCTGCTGTGTGTGTGTGTGTGTGTGGTGTCTGGAGGTGTAAGGGGGGAGAGGGTGGTGATGTCTGTGTGCGGGTGTGTCTTGGGCGGGGAGGACTGAAGCTGCTCTGCCAGGAAGGGGGGGGGCTTCGCTTTTCAATGACAGCAAGAGCCAGGCCGTCGAGCATTTATCATCACTTCAGCATACCGAGGTTCGTCGATGCCAACCCGAGTCGTGGCACGTCCATCATCGGCGTTAAGCTCCACAAGCTCTCTAGCTCGTGGAGTTAGTCGCCGCCGTTGTACTTGCGTGCTTGGCTTTCAAGGAAGGGATCAGACATCGTCTTGGATGACAAATGGGACAAAGATTTTGTTGCGACTCGAGCCGCCGAAAAAGCCAATGCCCGCTGGCAAAGTCTCATCGGCGGAGCATGTGTTGGAGCAGCAACCCTTGCAACAGCATGCGTTTTTCTTCCTTCGATCCCTCGATGACCCTATCTTGTCTTGAGAAGCGGGCTCCACGGACCAAAGAGGAAGTTGGCGTGATCCATTTCACGGCTCTTGAGCTTTCGACAATCACTAATCTGTACTTGTAAATCTACCACCACCCTCATCTTCTCCGCCGCGGCTGCTACGGCGGCGGCCGATGTTTAGCGGCAGCTAATTGGTGAAAAGAGCGGCAGACTCGATCTGTGTCAGAGGCATGCAAGAACCGGCCTGATATCCAAAGTAGAGTTGCTCAACGTGCTGACAAATGTTAGTCCCACGGCATTCCGTGGTGGAGACTCCACTGCCAAAAGAATATCCTGTGTAGAAGTGGACTTGTTTATGTAGGTTCTGTCAAGGGAAAAATAAACGAGTACAGAAGATTGCAAACAACTTGCAAGAAGCATCAGGGTGCAATCTTCGAAATGACTGTTCTCGGAAGAGTGTTCCACCAAAGGGCAGTCTTCGTGTTCTCTACATGCGGCAACGCCTCTACCACCGAGATATGCACACACATCTTCCCATGCCTACAAGGCCCAGTTGCAATGAAAAGGCTCATGGATTGTGTCTATTGAACAGCACCAAACTCCAGTCTCAAGATGGTGGTATCTATAACAGCAGAAGAAAATCGAACACATGACATACCCAACCCGGTAAACAATAAATAAAAAAAAGGCGCGCTTTAACAAACCACCTTTCGTTGGGCAGAAGCGACCGCCTCGCCAACCTTTGAAGCCCAACCAAAGAGTGTGTATCAGAAGCAAAAGAGAACAAAACACAGGCAGCCATCCGAAAAATAGCCTCAGAAAACGATAAACCCCAACAAAGTGTAGTCGAAAGAACAGAAGAAGCACTGTCAAAAAACATCCCCAGATAAAAACAGTCAACCAAGACACCGTTCCGAGATTGCATATCTACCACAATAGGTCGGGGACAGCCGCTGCTCCATTTGCAATCCAGCCAAAATGAACAAAAAGATCTTGGTTGGCTTCGATTGATTATCAAAGCCAATGGCGGGCAGGCGAGCGAAAAGAGTGTTGCTCAAGCCTCACCTAGCGACCGCCATAGTCAGAAGCATAGCCCATCTCGCCGAACCCTTCGCCCATGCCGCCCTGCCCAAAGCCGGTGCCGGGCCCAGAGACGTAGCCGCCGTCGTCGTTCTCGTCGTAGTCGCTGGCGTCGAAGCTGCTCCGGCCGCTGAGGTCGTCCTCCAATCCCGAGCCGCCGCCTCCGCCCCCGCCCCCGCCCGACATGTCGGCCGCAGCCCAGTTCATCTGCGCGAGGGCGGGGTACTGCGCCAGCAAGGCTGCGGGCAGTGCATACTGGCCCGACGCGTCGATCGCGAACCCGGTGCTGGGGTCGATCTGCGGCGCCATCATCATGTTCTGCTGCGCCTGCGCCTGCATGTTCTGCTCGTGCCAGGCCCGCTGCCTCTCCATCATCTCCTCGTCGAGCAGCGGCTTGATGCAGATGCGGCCCGCCTCGGAGCGGAAATGCCTGCCCAAGGCGTCGGCGCGGGCGAACCTCCTGCCGCACCCCCATTGGCCGCCTGCCTTGAGGTCGCCCTTGCAGACAAACTTCTTCTCTCCCGAGTGCAGGCCCTCGTGCCTCTTTCGGTCGTGCTGCCGCGCGAAAGCCTTGCCGCAGACCGTGCAGACAAATGGCCTCTCGTCCGTGTGCGTGCGCAGGTGTGACCGCAAGTTGTACGCCCGAGTGAACCGCTTGGGGCACAATGTGCACTGGAAGGTGGCAGGGTGCTTCTGGACGCGCTTGGGCCCACCGGCCGCGGACCCACCCGCATCCCCAGCTACAGTGGCCGCGAATTCTGGGTCCGCGAGGCGGAGCGCCATGACGTTATTCGGCACGGCCGACGTCGACTGCCTCCTCCTGTTGGGCGAGGTGCCTGTGCGGTCAAAGGGTGACAGAGACCGAGAAGACTCAGATCCCGGATTGGGCGACAAGCTGCTGCTTGGGGATGGGCGTCCCATGACTGCACCGCCATTGTTGAACGGGTCAGTATGCGCTCGGGGACGCGACCTGGGCCGACCTGTCATCGTAAAGTTAGCATCATTGGTCCACATTGACCCAATGCGACGAGACTGGAACCTACCTCGCTCGGGGGGAGTCAACGCATCTGTGTCGAGTGAGGGCTTGTTGCCGTCAAAAACGCTTCGCTGAGCCGTCGGGGCGTAGTCAATCTCGATGGTCGGCGCAGCCATCTGGGGCATCTGCTGCGACGGATCCTGGGCCATATCTGTGACGCTCATCTGAGGCAGAGCAGGGAAGGCCTCTCCCATCGGCATGCCGTAGCCCTGGCCCATGCCGTTCTGGCCTTGCAGCATGAGACCGGCTTGGCCGAGCTCGGGCATCGATTGAGGCAATATCCGAGGCGAGATGGCCGGGCTGTGTGACGGACTGCGACCCAGGCCCTGGTTGGGGCTGGAGTGGTCCGAGATACTAAACGTACCAATGCCGTGCAGTTCAGAGTAGAGCGCGCCATCCTGCGGTCGCTGCATGGGAGAGTGCTCGAGGCCATCGAAGCTGTCCTGGCCGACCAGGTTGGGAGAATGGGTCACGGACGAGACGTCCGAGTACTCAGAGGCCGAGGGCGTTCTCCTGTGGCCCTGGAACTGAGGGAGGAGGGCAGCCTCGGGTCCTAGCGAGACGTTCCGGGAGTGGCTGCCGGGCGGGGAAGAGAACTGGTGCTGGTTGAAGGAAGGCGACTGGTGGGCAGAGCCGGGCTGGTGCGGCTCCGGCCTGAGGAGATGCGGAGGGGTAGGGCTGTGGTGCGCCTGGGAGGCGGCCATGGCGTTCATGTCGGGAGTGCCGAGCTGCTGGTTGTCGACAAAGAGCGGCGCGTTGGACTGGTCTGCCGACGATGTCGGGAAGATGGTGAAGTCGTCAGTGAAGTTGGCTTGTGGCGTCAGGAAGTTCTGGCCGAACTGGGATGATGAGTCGGCCTTGAGCTGGTCTCCAAAGGACTGATTGATGTCAAATGCTGGATCCTGGCCGAGGGCGGATGGGGTCAGGAAGCCGTTGTTATATGTGGAGAAGTCGGGCTGTGAAGTGCCAGAGAATTGCTGTTGCTGGGAGGATGGGTCGATTCCTAATCCCAGTCCCATGCTAGATGCGGCTACATTGTTGGGGTCGAAGGGGCGGGCCGGAGATGGCGAGTGACTTTGATTTATATGATGCTGCGAGTCGGCAGCGCCAGACGGCGACCTGCCGCGCTGGTGTTGATCCATGGCGGTGGAAGGGTTGTGTGGTGGGTGTGGTGGGTTGGGGACTGGGTCGGGGCAACCCTGTACCTCTCTCTCTCTCTCTCTCTCTCTCTCTCTCTCTATGTCGTATGCGCGTGCGTAAGTGCTGTGCTATCCTGTGCGTGCTGGATAAGGTAGGATAGACAAGACAGGGCAAGACCGGACGCTCGCTGCTCTGGTAGGGCAGTCCAGCGCTGCGTGTTATGATACGTGTGTTGCTGTCTTTAGATCAAGACGAGGCAGAAAGCAGCTAAGTCAGCCTTCCTCGAGGGTGGCAGTGCCGAGTACCTGTCGGGGCTGTGCACTAGCGAGCTTACAATGCTCCAGCGCAAGAGCCGCCTATCAGGAGCCGCGACGGCACACAAGATGAGACACTGCTCGATCGGGCCGCTTAAAATGGGAATTGTAAGAAATGCGCCAGCAGGGGTGCTGGGTGCTGGGGGATTTGAGAATCGTCAATCTGTCTCCCTGTCGTAGCTCCCCCGGAATGCTGATGTTGGCGTCACGCAGTGCGCAGTGCCGTGGTCCCGAAGACTACTGAGATCCCGTCTGGCGTGTGTCTGCTGGGTGGTTTGTCGCTGTGAGTGGGGCTCTCTGGCTTTGAGTCCTCCCCTGCGATCAAATGGCAGCCGCCCTTTTCGTTCCCCTCCTTGACTGGTCTGACGACGGGAGTGATGGCCACCGCGGTCGACCCTGAATCGGGTGTGCACTCTTAAGCAAGTCGTGTGACGGGACCGGGAGCGAGAGGAGAGCCGCAACTCTTTTTGAGATTGGGGCTCAGCGCTCTGAAGATGATCTTCTGGGTATTCTCGTCGGGGCTGTCCCAGGATGACCGACTCCTGTCTTCTCTTTTCTGGCGCTGCGCTTGCAGCAAGCAGTGTGGTTGCCCGAGGCGTGTAGCGTGCGTGGGCCTCTAGCCTATCGAATAAGCTTCCCCCCAGTCGCAAAGGTGCCGAGTTGCGAGACTGCGCGCGCGACAGCCAGAAATCTTCCAATGATCCAACCAGCGAATTTTGTAAAGAGGATTTGCGGTCGCGATGACTTTTTTCTCGGGTGGCAGGGTTGATTAGGGCGGGCGTTGGTGCTGACCAGGGCAGAGAGTTGAGAGCGAGTTTTTGGCGTCAGCACCTTAAGAATTTGGGCAGGAGCAAGCTTGCGGGCGGGCGGGCGAGCGACGAGCGGGTTTGCGATGGGCGGGCGTCGGGCCTCAAATGCGCGCTCGGGGATAGGGGCGCCGTAGAAATGAGCGGCGATCGTGGTACGCTCGATAAAGTCGCTCTAGATCCGACGGCGACACCGATGCTGTAGGTTTCGTCGCGATCTCAGGTCGAGGGGTTTGGGAAAGGTGACAAAAGGTCGGGTCTGATGTGTCGCAAAAGGCAGCGAGATTGGAGATTGGGGGGAGGGGATGGAGACACACAAGACACAAGACACACAGAGGGACCAGCAGCCAGGCAGGGTGATCCACGGTGCTTGTTGGAGTCGGTCAGAAGCTTGCTTGACCTGACATGACCTGGGCGACGCTCGAGGCGTGGGCGGCCAACTTTGGCTGGTCGCAAATGAACGGTCCCCGCTTCATGACTTTGGCGCTGGTGACGGAAGCTCTTGGCAGGTCAGAGTAAGGCCGGCCCCAAGGCGACCACTGACCTTAGGGCCCTCGCACTGTGTCCATAGGGCGATCGCCTTACAGGTACTCGCCTCTAGCGTTGTCGCCCGGAGCAGTACAGCATTCACATGTCGGGCTTGCAGTGTTGTCGGCTCCGACACTCCACTATTGACTGGTGAGCTTTGCGAGTGCGAGTTGAGCCAAGTGGAGGTGCTCGCATTGCTCTAGGGAAGACAGTGAGTTGTCGTTGTAGTGGCACTGTATTTTGCCCGCTAAAACCTGACAGTGTCCTGACACTAGCCGCTGGCGCGTGCCAACGAATCGGACGCAGGCTCCTGGGACGTTTCAATTGGGACGGAGTGGCAGGTGTAGTCGTGTCAGTGGTCCGTTTTACGACCCGTTCACAAGAATGAAACGATCAAGATGAAAGTTGACATGCTTGTATGCTTGTCTGACGGCGAGATTAGATTATCTGGAGCACTGGAAACCCCCAATTCCAAATCCATCGCCTTGGCAGGCTTGTCTTTGATGAAGAAGGGCCTTTGATTGACGTCTTGTCCATCCAGGCAGGCCATGAAGTTACTGATTGCATATTATCAGTCTCTACCTAGTATTATGTGTCGCACTCCTGTGCAGTACTGCATGCCGTCTCGTTGACCCAAGGATACCTCGGCCTGGTTCGCGATGAATCAATTGTCCTGGCATCGATGAAGGAATAGAGTCATGCGCAGGTGCTCTCTGCTCACTTCCGCTCTCCCACCGCCAGACGTTCCATTATGGTTCGCCACAGCTACCTACATGTAAAGTAGGTACCGCACTTTACTCGAGGGATCACATCTTGTGTAACATTCAGTTTGATACAAGGCACATCTAGCGGGGGATCCCTCATGCAATTTCCCTGTCCCCTCTGGCACGTCCCGTCTCCCCACCCGACGGCGCGGGAAACGGAATTGCTCGTCGTAAACGTGCCTGTGCCATCCATGCATTCTGTGTGTTGGAGAGGGAGATCAGCATCCCCATGCTCGCTAAATTCAAATCATGAGGTTTTCCATTTGCTCCAGAGATCGCTCCGCTCTTTGTCGCTCCCCGAAATTGCTCCCTGCTACCTCGTCCCGCTGGAATTGAAGAAACTGGGCGACAGACCCGACATCCGCCTGCGCCAGCAACCGGACGGCCGGCCGGCCGTCTTCCACCAAGCGGGAAAAGCTCCCTCTATTTTTAGAGTCGGACAGCCAGCATGTCCCTTGCCTGGGAAGGATTTAAGCAGTGCACCCATCATCCGTTGTAACTAGGTATGTAGACGGGCCGGCACATGCCATGCAAGCCCGCTTGTTGGCCAACCCAACATGACCGTTGCTTTTCAGAACGAGCATAACCCAGCATTCTGGGCAGATTCCTGTTATCTCTCTCCGCAGGGGGACAGCGTCATGCTATGCTGCCCGCAGCGGGCTCTTCTCATGCTCACCAGCCATGTGTCTGTCGTGTCAGGTAACCACAGCGCTTTGCTTTCTCTCTCTAATTTCTCACCGGCCCGTGACACACGAAAAAAGGGCGGACCGCGCCCCCTTTTATCCCTGACCATCATCGCCGTCCTGAGATCGCCGACTTTTAGCTAATAAGCTGACTCCGTTTCCTGTGCCTGGATCACCCGGTTCAGAACTGCTGCGCATCAACTTTTCCAAAGGGCACAGAGAGGGCCAATCAAGCCCGAAGAACTGCTAAGCGCCGCCATGCTCCTCTGCGTACACTGCCGGGCCCCTTCATCGAGAGAGAGAGAGTGTATGTGTGTTTGGCTCGTTCTAGCGCGAAGGGAAGAGCCGGTTGTGGCGCCCACGGGTGGCTTGGCTTGATCATCCCGCTTGTTGGTGACCTTTCTTGGAACATGCCTCTTTGCAGTGGAAGGATTTCTCGTGTGGTCGTACAGCGACGACCATTCATTATCGCGTGACATGCACTGGATTTATTTCAGGCTTGACGTTGGTGCAAGAGAACAGCCGTTGTCGTGGACGGATGTGAGCTTATAGCGTCTAGGTATGTAATTATCTAATGATACCGCAGCCTCTAATCTGAATAGCCGCTCGATGAACATGCCCCCGAGTGTACAGACGCAAGAATGTAGAACAAAAAAAAAAAAAAAGGGAAACTAAAAACGCCAAAGCCATGGAGATGAGTGGTCTCGGGGGGTATATCTATACACAAACTTTTTGCCGAATAATAATAATAAAAAAACCGAAAAACGCCGGTGAGGCCGTGAAGCCATGATGTTGAACATAGGGAAACTCCCCCAAGTCTTGAGGTGTTGAAAAAACAGAGACGGGGTTCACGAAGCCGCGAAAGCCCCTTGTTGCGGGAAAGAGCACACCCTTTCGTCTTCACTACATGACCTCCTCGCGCTCATAGCCGGCGGGCTTGGCCATGGCGTTGGGCGGGTGCGCGCCGGACTTGTAGGCGCTGACAAAGGGGTTCGGGTCCTCCTTCTGGTTCAGGTTGCTGAGCGTGTGGTTGACGCCGCGGTGGCCGGCCTCGTCGGCGCGGATGTAGAGGATGAGGTCGCGCATCGTGCGCTTGCCCTCGGGCATGCGCCAGTACTTGACGGCGATGTCGGGGATCTGGAAGTCGGGGTCGGACCACTTGGGCGTGCAGCCCTGCTCGATCTCCTTGATGCAGCGCGTGTACGTGTGCACGGCCTCCTCCTCGAGGTAGCCGACGAAGCGGTGCGTGAGCTTGGGCGAGATGAGGTAGGTGACGAAGAGCAGGTTGAAGTAGACGCCCTGGGCGCCCAGCAGCATGACCTTCATGAACCAGCCCGGCTCGCACATCTTGAGGAAGGTGAGCAGGTGCATGCGCTCGTTGAACGACTCCTCGAGCAGGCTCTCGATCCAGCCGTTGTCGCGCCGCAGCCGCCGCAGCGAGTGCAGGTGCCGCAGCATGCCGGCCACCATGCCGGGCACGCCCGCGATCGACTCGAGGAAGATGAAGCGCGTGAGCCACTGCGCCTCGGTCAGCGGCTTGACGGCCGCCACCGCCGTCGTCGGGTTCTTCTTGTCCGACTTTTGCTCGCTCGACAGGCCCGTGGCCAGGTCCATGCCCCATCTGTTTTTTTTTTTCGTGGTGCGCAGTCAGCAAAACCTAGTTTTCGGCCGCGAAGATGCAATACCCCTGTCTTGGGGACGCAAAAAAACTGACCTGCAGAACCGCATGAACTTCCAGACGAACTGGTCTCCTAGCGTCTCAGGCGGGCGGTGGCCGGGGACGACGGCCAGCATCTCCTCCTCGGTGTAGCCGTGGTGAGGCCATGCCGGGGGGGTCTCTCGGATATGCTTGGTCTCCTTGATCGGGAAGAAGTCCCGGAGCTGGTTGGCGCTCGTGGTCGAGAACGACCGCGGGGTCTGTGCCTGCCGGTGGTGTGCCTGCCACTGGGCAGTGCACGACAGGCGGCCGCTCGCCGGGTAGACGAGCAGGCACTGGCCGTGAGCAAGAGGCGCGACGGAGCGGCCGAGCTTGGCAACGTGCTGGGGAGAGCACAGCTTGGGGCTCACTCGGGTGGACAGCATTGTGAAGAGGAGGTTCGGTGGTCACAACGACTTGGAGAAGAGGGATGGGATCCAACTCTTGGGGGGGGGATCTGATGTTGGTACTGTTTGTTTATTGACAAGGTCTGGGGCTATCAGAAGGAGTCGAGGGGCGTGGGCGGGAGGGTGGCCTGGGAGCCTCATGATATTTATATGACGGGCGAGTCATAGTGCTTACTTGGCACCACTGAGACATAGCAACCTCTTTGGGAGCAAATGGGCCACAAACTAATCAGATCATGAGCAAGTTGAGGGGGCCAAGTCAAACCGAATAGGAAAAAGCAGGGCAAATACGAACTGCCTATCGGGGTCTTGATTTACACAAAGGCTGTGGAGGAGGCGCTCCGATGGCTACGCCGCGAAACTATGGCAAGACTAGCGAATTTGTCGGTACCTGTCTCGTCTCGTATGAGGCGCGTGGGATCTGAAATCCAAAGTGTTCCCCGAAGGGCCTCGCAGTGGAATAGGCTTGGCGTCCCGCCTGCTCGCCGTGGCATCGGGTGTGGCGGGTTCTCCGAATGGCCGGGGCCCTTCGGCGACTTGATGGAGGTGAAGCTGTCAGTGTTGCAGGAGAAAGCCGGGGCGACGGTCGGGGCGGGCGTGTCAGGTGGCCAGGTGGAAATTGGCATTTGGCTTGCCCTGAGTGGCCGTCGGGTCCTTCCGGGGTGGGCTTTGGTGGCCCTCTCCAGCGCCATCCGTAGCATTTTCGCTGGTTAGTCATCTGGGGCGAGCGTCGCATTTCCGTTTTCGGAAAACGAAGGTTGAAATTGTATTTGAGAGATCTTGTTGTTCGGCGTGCAACTAGGTATTGATAGCTGAGATCAAAGCTGGATTCGATCGATGGTTGATCTTGCCAGTAGGGTAAGGTGGCTGCGATCAGCAGGCAAGCTCGACATTCCCACAGCCTTTGAGGCAGAAAATGCCTGCCTTAGCTTCACGTAGCTTCACGACTCCAGGGTTCCTCTGCGCAAGTATTCTGGAGCCTGTTGCTGGTCTGCAGAGGCTCTCGGTGTTTGCTCGCTCCTCTGGTCTGGTCTGACAGCTACCCACCCGGGCAGATCCGGCTGTAGAAGAAGTGGAAAGGGACCGAATAAGGTCAGAGGATTGAGGCCAAGCAATACTGCTCATCATGTCAGATGTCTGATAAACAAAACTGGAAACTACTTTTGGTGACATACACGCCCGAGAACCTAGACGGTATGGCTTGCCCTCCTCTCCAGCCACACCTGAATGATCTCTACACATGTCATAGTGACAATCATGTACTTCTGCGGTCACAGGTGGTAGATGTTTGCAGGGGGGGATACCTCCCAAAGGTTAAATCGATATCAGACAGCACATATGCGGGGCTGGCCTCACATGGTCGACGACTTCCCAACTGGTATCATGGCATGTACTTTGTAGACATTCTGGATGTGCCGTGACGAATCAGTGGGTAGGGGCAGTCTGACCTGACCCTTGGGCAGATCCTACTCGTGTCGCTTGTAGAGCATGCAGGGGCTTGGCAGAGCTGGCTTCAAGCCAAGATCAGCCATATGACTCTTTCAGCCTCCGGTATCGTCGTCGCAAGGATCAATGCAAGCGACACATGGATTCACGGCCAAGATTGCAGCGACTGGGAAGTATGGTGTGAAAATGATAGGGACCACCACATACATGTACAGTGCAGACGCCGGACTGGCTGCGGCTAAACCCGTTCCTGTCGTGGACGGCCCCAACTTTGCATGGTTGGGCACAAAGAGGAGAGGAGAGGCGTGCAAACAACCACTGAGCCGGTTTTTTCCAGGGGAAAAAAAAAACCACCAGCGACTCAGAGTCAGTGACGCACACAAATTGAATTCCAGACCCCTAGAAACAAGGCGCGGGGCGGCTGCTAGGGCCGCCTGGAATTCGATTTTTGGGGGAAATACTTGAGGATCTTATCTGAACTGTTAGCCAGGGCAGAAGGAGAAAAAAAAAAAAAAAAAAAAAAGGGAAGATTGTCCCAAACAAGTTCCATCAGCCCTCAAATTCATTATTGCGCCCTGCGCTTTTTCTGCCCAACCGAAGCTGGACCCAGTCGTAGCCTACCTCCTTTATTTCCTCCCTCTCTCCCTCTGACCAAACCGCCATCCAACTTCCTTTTCCACCGTAAAATCCCAGGATTCACAAAAGAGCCTCACAAGCAGACTTCACGCCGACCGATCGCCAGACAAAACGTAGAATCAACAGACCTCGCAAGAAATTCGACATCATGCCTGGAAAGCAGTGGGGTGAGTGACGATGATTTATTTTACCCCCCCTCATCGCTACGCGAAAATGCCACGTATTTCGGGCTCAGCAACCGCGCAGAGAGAGGACGGCCCTACAAGCGGCAGCACCATGGCGCACAACCCCGAAATGAAGGAATTCATTTGGAAGACGTCAAGGACTCGTTTCCATGCAGATGGATATCGACCTCTGTGGGGCAGGATGGGCTGTCACACGTCCTTCCGCGCCCTACGGCGACCGACCGTCTATACCCTGTCGCTTTGTGGCCTCTGTTCTTACTGAATCCGGCTGACCGCTCTTTGCCCTGCAGACGATGAGGAGTCCAGCTCCGCCGAGTCCGCAGCCTCGCCTCAGTTCGGGGCCGTGCGCCGCAACAACAAGTTTGACGATGAGGAGGCCGGAGACAGTGATGTAAGTTTGCTCGCTCGATCGACACGTTCTTCCACTGCCGGGGGGGTGCCGTCATCACCACGCCCCCCCCTCGCCCTCGACCTTCACTCCGCCAACTCCTTCCGAAACACCCGGTCCTAACCATGATCCCGTCGCCAGGTCCTAGACTCGTGGGACGCCGCCGAGGACTCGGAGGTCGAGCGCGAGAAGGCCAAGAAGGCTGAGGAGGCCAAGGCCAAGGCCGCCGCCGAGGAGGCCGCCAACAAGAAGTCCAAGAAGCAGCGCATCGCCGAGCACCAGGCCGAGCGCGCCCGCCAGCTGGCCGAGGCTGGCGACTTCAGCGACGACGACGAGACCGAGGAGCAGAAGCGCGAGCGCCTGCGCCGCACCGAGAAGGAGGCCGACCTCCGCCACGCCGAGGACCTGTTCGGCGACATCGGCGTGCCCTCGGGCCGCAAGGCCGTCGCCGGCGCCACCGTCATCACCGTCGACCCCAGCGACCCGACCAGCACCGTCGACATCGCCACCCTGCCCATCTTCAGCCCGACCACCAAGACCCAGTTCGAGCAGCTGCGCCAGGTCCTGGCGCCCCTGCTCATCGCCAACGCCAAGAAGCCGCACTACACCCTCTTCCTCCAGGAGTTCGCCAAGCAGCTGGCCAAGGAGCTGCCCAGCGACCAGATCAAGAAGGTCGCCAGCACCCTGACCACCCTGAGCAACGAGAAGATGAAGGAGGAGAAGGCCGCCGACAAGGGCGGCAAGAAGACCAAGGCCGCCAAGACCAAGACCTCTCTTGCCGTCGGCCGCCCCAACGTCGCCGACACCTCTGCGTACGACGACGACGCGTTCGGAGAGTAAGTTCTCATCAAGCCTCCTATGCTAAGCCCTTTGGGTCTATGTCTGCCTGTGATGGCATCAGTTCACTGACAAGATTCGGCAAAACAGTGATGATTTTATGTGAAAGGCTTTCTCTACGATCTTCCAACCGTCGTTTCGTACGACGCCACGCTTGGTCCGTCCTTTGCGCTGCAACAAGTGGATGGATCGCGTCGCCCTCGACCGAAGAAGGGGGAAATGGGAGGGCTCCTGCGTGTGCCCGACACTGGCAAATTCGATGCACACTATTGCCGCTGGGATCATGGCGGCAAATGTCCTCAGTCGAGCCGTCCCGACCTTCCGAGGCCCGGGGCTGGTTGTGGAGGAGGGGAGAGAGAGAGAGATGGGAGAGAACGTCGGCAGGAGTCTTTGCAGCATTTTTTATACATACAACAAGGACGAGGATGGCCATTTAATGACGAAGGTGTGATGAGTTTGGGAGATGATGTACGGAGAACGTGTGGTCAGTGGGATAAAAAGTCGTCACCTTTTGTTTTCCATGATTGCTGGTACTACTTCGCCTTTTCCCATCAGCGATGCATTTACATGCATACATAGAGATAAGATAGCGTTGCATGGCATTGAGCTGATCGAGCGGACTGGGGGGAAGAAGACGTGGAGTTGAATGCATTAGATTCTGTTAGAGAGAGCTGTGCTTTCGATGCAATTACAGACAACAGGCTGTTTTTACCTCATGCCACGGCAGATTCAGTGTTGACGTAGATGTTTCTATTCAGTCGTCCTTGACTTGGGTACATTACAAGCAAGCAGGCCTAACCCCCAACGCCTAGTATCGCCGTGTAAATCGAAGCAGTTGTGAGTGTCCCTTCCCCCCTCCCCCTATTCTTCGTGCTGAAATACAAGATCAACGCCAAATGTCGCTACATGTATGATGTGTACAGGACAGCAAATCCCGCCACTGGATGCCAAAAAAAAACAAGAAAGAACACACACCTGGACCTACATCCCTCTACGTATACTACACGAAATGGGTCTGTCTGTCTGTCTGCCTGCCTGTATAAATATTGGCATCTACAACACACACCCTCTCCAGCCACCTACCACCCTGTTTGCCTCATTCTCACATGTAATCCCCCGCCACGCCCGCCAGCAGCGCGTGCACGACCATGCTGAGCGTCCAGAAGCCGACCTTCTTGAGCCGGCGCACGCGCGACTGCTGGTCCTCGACGTCGCGCGCGAAAGCCGAGTAGACCTCGGCCGACATGTCGTCCATGAGGCCGCAGTCGAAGATGGACCACGAGCCGTCGAAATCGGGCGCGCGCTTGACGACGCGGCAGTTGATGGGGATGTAGGTGCGCTTCGAGTTGATGTAGGCGACGATGGGCCGGATGAGCGCCGCGTTGATGTAGCTGTGGCCCAGGTCCTTGGACGCCGAGAAGTAGGGCACCTGGGCGCGCACGTCGTTGAGGTGCAGCCGCAGGTCCATGACGAGGTACCGCGGGATCTCGTCGATGGGGCTCGCGTGCGGCGCCGCTTCTGGGACGGTCGAGAGGGAGGCTTCGGCGGTTTGTTCTCGGGTTGTGGTGATGGTGGAGGTGTCTTGGGGTTCGCTGTGCAGTATGGAGGCTGTGTCCCTGGAGAGGTGGCCCTGCTGCTCTGGACCGCTGTCAAGGGCGTACTGTGCGTCGTTGGCGGGCCCCTCCTGGTCCTGATTGTCCAGGATTCTCAGGTATCGGTTGGATGTCACGGCCTCTTCCATCTTGTCGTAAAAGTCGCTGACGACCTTGCCGATGCCTTCATCGACGTCAGCTGGGAACATGATGTCGGCGACTATGTCGAGGTTCCCCTCGTAGATCCACCCAAAGGGGCCTTCGACTCCCCTGTTCAGATGGTCGATCTTGAGGCCATCGATTCTGAGTCGTGAGAACTTCTTCCACGCAGATGCATCGCCAACTTGGTCCACTGCTATGATGCCGTGGTCGTCTCCGGCCGGGACTCCATGAATCTGGCGTGGGTGGATCGTGAACAGAGAGCCATCAAACGAGCCAGACATGTGCGTCGCAGACAGGAAGTCGTAGAACAGCCACTGTTTTCGCAGCTGGGGCAGCTCGCACGAGTAGATGCTCATGGAGAACGGCCTGAAATTGTCAGGCTGGTGGATGGTCACGAGCAGGTCTTCGAGCTTGAAGTGCTCAATCTCGAAGTCGCCGGGCTGGTGTTCGTGTCGGTATGACAAGGGGTCGGCAGGCTCGTCGGGCCAGACGACGTGCGTCCTGTCAACCACGCCTCTGACACCCTTGACCTCGACGTCTTTCAAGAACCCCTTGCCGTTCCACCACTTGATAAAGGAGAGCGTCACATTGACGGTGTTGATAGTGACGTCGAACTGGGTATAGTTGCCGTCGTCTGCTTCGGTTGCCGATTCGGAGTGGCCCGCTTTGGCAGCTGCCATGGCGGCAGCGCTCGTCGAAGAGCCCTTCTTGACCGACGATTTCAGCTGGCCGGGTCTCCGCGACACGAACACATTTCGGAACGTGATAACGCCGTCCTTCCATCTGGGGACAATAGCAGACTCGAAGACGACAGTCACACCAGCCGACTGGGTTAGGTAGTCGCCTACCCACTTCGCAAGCTCCTCTGCATTCAAGACATGTCAGCAAACCGAATCCCCACGGACGATCCAGGAGAAGAAGGCACGCACCTTGCGCAAATACAGTGTTGACCGTCAGGATGACCAAGGAAAAGAATGTCGTGGTCCCAAGCAGAATCCAAACGATATGTCCGAACACAAACCAGGAGACAAACGCCCCCCATTCATCCGCATTCCAGGGCCGCATGCTCCTGATGGAGAACCACTTGAACCGGACCTTCATCCTCTGCCAGAATCCAGTCGCGGCAGCCAACAGTTCTTCTTTCGTCGGCCTATGAGGCATCTTTGGGAGGTGTGGCAGGTGATCGGAGAGGTACTTGGACATGGATTCGGTAATGGACTCGGGGTCGTGGTGTTCGGGCTGGCCCTTCGGGGGTGTCGTCGTCGGCTTTTGGGCATTTTCCGCCTTTGGTGGCACGGCAGACTTCTTGACTTCCTCCTCGCCGGCCTTGGAGCTCTTGTACCTACGGGCCGGTGTCCTCCCCTTGCCCAGCGCACCCGTATGCTGGCCGCGCTGCCATGCTTGCCTGGCCAGGCGGCTGACGTTTGTCTTGGACGCCGCGCCGGCTACGATGGCGGAATCGGCGGCGGCGGCGCATGTCGTCACGACATTCTGCGTCGAGCTGGTCGGGTTCCCAAGGCCCAGGAGCAGCAGGCCGCCCGAGGTGCAGCTCCGCCGGACACTGGTTGATGAAAACTTTGCCGACTGCGGCGACGGCAGGTGCCTCGACGAGGTAAAGAACCTCCCGGCGCTAGGCCTCGAGGCCCAGAACCTGGCTTGGCCGAAGCCGATGTGGTTCAGGCGCTTGCGGCTCGAGGGCAGGTTCCATAGGGCGGCGTCGACTGTTTCCCGGATCGAGGCCCAGAACTGGCGACCCAGCTGGGTCTGTGCAGTGCTAGATGGCATGACCGCAGCTCATTCTGTTGAAGAGAAGAGCTTTGCTTGGGGGACAAATGGTCAATGAGACATGATTGAGCTGGCCCTTGAGATAGTTACGAGCAGGGAGGGGAAAGCGTGGTGTGACTGCGATCCCTGATCTAATAAACCTTTGGGCTGGCGGTAGGAGCAGCTGGCTGGGGTGATGATCCCAGATGCTTGGATGCTTGAAACCTCCTCTCGGTTTTCAATGACGCGCCAACCATGCGAGCAAGGATTGATCGAATGGCTGGGCCTGGACGGATGTAAGTGGATCCCCCTTTTTTTCGCTCGAGTTTAATGATCTCTTCTCACTGCTTTATCGATAAGCTGCCGCTGATTGTCGGCCATACAAGCGGGGTGCCACAAATTTTTGCGGGCGCGGGTTGCGTCCCACCAAGAAAAAAAGTTGATGTGGGTGGGTGTATGCTGTCGATTCTGCCGCTTTGCCCGCCAGGACGGTGAGAGAAAGAGAAAGGACTGGACAAGACACGATACGACCAACCCAACGCAACTCCCATAGGTTCCCAGTCTGGTCATCAACCGGTACTTCTTCCTTGGAAGAACGACAAAGCGAGTCGATACAATCACAGACCAGCCACACAGCAAACATGCCTGCTCCCACTGCGCTCCTCAAGAAGGAGGAGCCTGCCCTGGCGCAGGACATCCCCCTCCCCGAAGCTGGTATGTCATGGCAGACCCTCTTCCCGTCGAGATGCACTGACCAACAATCACTCTCTCCTATAGACCGGGTCGAAGAGGTCCTTCTGGACGCCACCGACGCCGACTTCTCACAACCCGCCGCCCTCGAGCCTGCCGCGGACGCCGACACCGAGATGGTCCTCGACGAGGAGGCCCGCCCCAAGTTCCCGGCCTCCAAGGACGTCGAGACGGCCACCCGCCGCGAGCAGCGCAAGGTCCCCATCCCTCCGCACCGCATGAGCCCCCTGCGGACCTCGTGGATGAAGATCTGCGACCCCCTGGTCACCCACCTGAAGCTGCAAGTGTAAGTCTTTGACAACACGTCACGCCTACACCAAATGAATAGGATTAGGGAAACTCAAAGAGATTCTGACATTTCTATTCCAGGCGAATGAACGTCAAGTCCAAGGCCGTCGAGCTGCGCACGTCGAGGCACACGACCGACCCGGGCGCGCTGCAAAAGGGCGAGGACTTCATCCGCGCCTTCTCCCTCGGCTTCGACGTCGACGACGCCATCGCCCTGCTGCGCCTCGACGACCTCTACATCCAGAGCTTCGAGATCAAGGACGTCAAGACCCTCGAGGGCGACCACCTCGCCCGCGCCATCGGCCGCATCGCCGGCAAGGACGGCCGCACAAAGTTCGCCATCGAGAACACGACGCGCACGAGGATAGTCCTGGCCGACAGCAAGGTCCACATCCTCGGCGGCTTCAAGAACATCGGCATGGCCAGGGAGAGCGTCGTCAGCCTGATCCTCGGCAAGACCCCCGGCCGCGTGTACGACAACCTGCGGACCATCAGCGCGAGGATGAAGGAGAGGTTCTAAAAAGCGGGGGATGTCGGTTGGGTTGAATGGCATGGATCATGGCGTATTGGCGTTTCTAGACCATTTCGGTTTTTCTTTCATCAAGGACGTGTCTTTCTCTCGGTATACCACCAATGTCACTCAAAAAGCATGAATGAACAAATTCACTTTCGAAGGGTCATCACCTATTTTTCTCTACCATTACCGATTCATAAAACTAGAGTTGTGGACGAAACATCCACCTGGGTATCAAAAGAGTTCATCCATCTGTCCATCCCGAACAGATGCGCCCACCAAGTCCATCGCTACACTTGCCCCGTCCTTGTAGTACCTGTAAATCACGTCCCAGAACCATTAGTTGACATGCACCTCTACAGTGTCCATGTCCTCCATCTCCGACTCCTCCACAGTCATCTTGGCATCGAGCTTCTCGCCGTCCCACCAGAGCGACACGTCTCGGTCGTGGGGGATCCGGTTCTGCATCCTGAAGATGCCGAGCATGATCTCGACCGAGGTGTCGTGGTGCGCCGTCAGCTTGACCGGCTCGTAGTCCTTGGACTTGAGTGTCAGGCGGACCTTGACCTTTGTCTCCTCGACATTGTCCAGCTCGCCGGCACCATTGTACACATCGTCGTCCTCGTCTTCATTGTCCTCGTTCAGACGGGCCAGGCTCTTGGCCTTCTCCTTCTCCCGGTCGTCCAGGTAGGCCTGGTACGAGGCCTCGTTCCACGCCTCGAAGTGCAGCTTGCCGTTGCGGAAGCCGGGCTCGAGGGGCCCGATCGACGCGCCGCTGGCCTTCTTCACCCGGCCGCGCTCGTCAGCGGCGAGCCCGAGCGAGCGGCCCGACGTCGTGCTGTAGATCTTGTTGCCCTTCCACGTCAAAAAGATGCCGCCGTCCTCGCCCGCCTCCGGCAGGGGGTAGCCCTTGGCGCGCAGGTGGTGCGCGTAGCAGGTCTTGACGAGCTTCATGTTCTGCGACAGCCTGCGCTTCATGATGAGCGGGGGAATGTCCTCGCCGTCGGGGAGCCGCGACGTGACAAAGATCTGGATGATCGCGTCGTTCTCCGGTGTGCCGCCGCCGGTGGGCGACGATGGGTCTGGCGGGCCGTGGTAGTGGTGAGCGCTGCGCTCGACCGTCTCCTGCGCTTGTGCCGCTGCATTGCGGGCTTGGGCACGGATAATGTACTCGGCGAACTCGGGGTTGACGGTCTCTTGTAGATCATCCTCGTCCATCAGCTGGTCATCATCGGGCACCTCGTCCAAATCGGCAACCACGGTGGTGGGAGGTGTCCGCTGTTCGGCTCGGGGTCTCCTTGGGGTGGAGCGGGTGCGGTATGCGGGATGGATACCCACATTGTCCTCATCATCGTCCGATATAGTGATAGAGGCAGGGGGTGCGAAGGGGGAGGACTGAGGTTGCTGCTTGATGGGAGTTGCTAGACTATACGGGGAAGCCAAGCCTTTGCCCTTGGCCACCTTGTTCTTTCGGTGAGAGAGGCCAGACGAAGGCGTAGCATGATCGGAATGACGGCTCGCTGGCGGCGTAGCAGGCTCGCTAGACTTGCTAGACCTGCTTCAGAAGATGTGAGTGACTAGAGTTTTGTGGAAGGCGGACGCCTGGGGGGATGGACATACGAAGCACGCAGGGACGCCCTTCGCCTCATCTCCCGATCAGACACGTCATAGATGTCCTCTTCATCCATTTCCGAGACCTTTCTGCGCTTGGCCGAGTGCGATTCTGTGGGGTTCTTGGATTGAGCTCCTGCCTGTCCAGCCTCCTCTTCCGCAGATGCGATCGGGAAGAAGTCCTTGGATCTCTGGAACAAAGCCAGGGCGTTGCTCGTATCGTCTTGGTCTTCAGTGTCTTGTGAAGTGAGATCTTGAACCAGATTGGCGGGACGACTACGATGGACAGCCTGGCGTTTGAAGAGAAGCGGTTTTCTCTTCTTTGGCGGGGAGGCTGTCTGAGCCGGATCTGACGGTGGGCTGAGATCGCCCATGGTGCAAATGTAGCCACCTTGAAGGGCCGTGTCACAGGTGATTGTCTTGCAGGTGGAGGAAGAGGCGATTGAGGGCAGCCTTTGCTGTCGCTATTCAAGCATTCTGAGTTGTGGAGGTTCAAAGCCGGTGATGCACAATCTTGCACTTTACGCGTGGTGGCCGAATTGCGCGCGACAGGGCTAGGTATGAGTTCACGCGATGTTGCCGTAGAAATAATTCATGGTGGGGTACTTTTGGCAGCCAGGATCCCAGGATCGACAAAAGGAATGCGACAGGACTGTGATTGGCCAGGCACTTTATTGATAAGTACTTGTACATGTACTTGTACCAGTAGCCTACTGGAGTTCTTAGGGCCTCGGCTGGCGAGCCTGTCCTTCTTCAGGCGGAGTTAGCGGGTGTTTCCAGCGGGGGGCGGTCGCTATCGATAACGCTGAAGGCTGACTTCAGCAGCCTCCACCACCTGGACCTCGCACTCGGATCCAGTGCTGTTCCTTGGAGAGCATGGGGAAGAAATGGGGTAAAGAGGATTCGTGCCGAGGCAGAGACATAACGATTAATGAACACGAAGCTCACACCCACATCAGCATCTGGGAGCATATTACATTTGATCCAAGACAGAACAACGAGCCTCTGTACTATATAACCGTGCATGTTGCATCTCACTCAAGGAATATTTGTGTTTCCTAGCGCATACACGGTTGGTTGTCTGAGTATCTGTTCATTGCGTGCGCAACGTCATTGCATCATCTCCAACGTCGCCCTCACGCTGAAGTGAGACCCCCATCAACACTCAAAAGACTTGAATCACAAAGATGGCTATGCCCAAGTCAAAATACCTCAGTCCAGTCTGGAAGGACGGCATCTTTGGTAGGTGACCCCCATAGACAAATTTTTTCGAGAGGGGACAGATGCTGACTCTCTGGAAGCCGACCGAGTTGTCTTTGTCACTGGCGGTGCTGGCGATATCTGCAGTGCTCAGACCCGGGCGCTCGTCCATCTCGGTGCCAACGCCTGCATCATCGGCCGCAACCCTACAAAGACCGAGGCTGCTGCCAAAGAGATCGCCAAGGTTCGAAGTGGCGCCAAGGTCATTGGCATCGGCAACGTCGATGTCAGAAAGGTTGGTCGCGATTCTAGAGCAAACAAGGACTGTAGGGCCCCGTCGCTAATCTCCTGGGCTAGTTTGAGAGCCTCAAGGCCGCGGCCGACCGCTGTGTTGCCGAGCTGGGTGCGATTGATTTCGTCATGTAAGTTGCAACCAGCCTACGGGGTGGTGGTCAACATCCACATCGAGACATACCGGTCTCGTCCATGCTGACAAGTCCCAGTGCCGGCGCGGCCGGCAACTTCATCGCGCCCCTATCGGCGCTGACCCCCAACGGCTTCAAGACAGTCATCGACATCGACACCATCGGCACGTACAACACGGTCAAGGCTACGATCGACCACCTCGTCCAGTCAGCGAGCCGCAACAAGGACTCTGCCGAGACGGGGCTGACCGGCGGCCGCATCCTCTACGTCTCAGCCACCTTCCACTACACGGGCCTGCCGCTGCAGGCCCACGTCGCCGCGGCAAAGGCCGGCGTAGACGCCATCATGGCCTCTGTCGCCCTCGAGTACGGCCCCCTCGGGATCAGCTCCAACGTCATCGCGCCCGGCGCCATCGAGGGCACCGAGGGCATGGAGCGCCTCGGAAGCAAGGCGGTCGACTCCAAGCTGCTGGCCAAGAGCTTCCCCAGCGGCCGTATGGGCCGTGTGAGGGACATTGCCGATGCGACGGTCTACCTCTTCAGCGACGCTGGCAGCTACGTCAACGGCCATGCCTTGATCGTGGATGGGGCGGCGTGGCGGCGGCAGGGCGGGAACTCTGTCGGTTTGGATCCCGGCATGGAATACCCAAACTTCCTCATCGACGGCGTGTTCTCTGCCAACGTGAAGAGCGGCAGGAAGGAGAAGGGCAAGCTGTAGAGACGCAGCGGAACGAGATGTCTTGTCATTAGTAGCCATACAGCGTTCACTTTTAGTTTCACCCATTCCATGGGATTCTCTTCACATGTTGAACAGCCATTGGTGATGAGTCTTTCATCCTTCAGCAGGAAGAAGTTATGAACATTGAGACACTCAAAAATTGTCCTGTGAGCTTCTGGTATACTTCCTATGCTTGGATGTACGGAGACAAGCTGCATCAGCTCTCGACAAAACTTGCCTAGACGAATGCATTTACATGGTCGGGATACAACCCCGAGAACCCCAAGCCCGAGAAAATCTCCACAGCAAACCCCCCACCCTGAACCTCCGTGATTGCGCGGGCTTTTCTGGGCCGGCAAGGGTAAAGAGCAGCCATTCCCCGACAAACACTGGCTGCTTGGCAGTGACAGTGGCACTGGCCGGGGTGATGGAGATGATACATATCTGCACGTCAAGCAGCAGAAACCACTGCGCTTACTGATCAGAAGCAGAGGGAAACCGAAAGGTTTTATAGGTAGATAGATGCCCGGTCGACGTTAGTACCAGGGCACGATGGCACCCTCCCGGATGTCTTAGCTTGTTAAGTGTCAGCCCACGGAAGGGCTCAGAAGCCCACCCGAGATACAGCAGGGAAGCTATCCGATCCAAGCGATAATCGGTCGTGGTTGGGCGACAGGCTCCACGGAGATGTGCAAACCCAGCAGCAACGGCGACCTGACTGGGGACCTGCAGTCGGACCATTCCCGCTGTCGTCGAGCTAGAGCACGACCGGATAGACACTCCACCCTCGCGAACCCTATCAGGTAGAAAAAGAGGCCTTTTGGCGGCGGCGGGGTCAATTGGTCGTGGTCGTGGGGTTAGCTATCTCTCCTCCCATGGACGATCCGTTGGGAAGCTGCACTTCCTATCGGTGCTATTATATAATGGATTAGATAGCCCATGCCATGTCTCCATCGCCAAATGTCCAAAGGAAAAGCTTCACCTGCTTTCCCCCCAACTCCACTGTACTTTGTCTGCGTGTGACTCGTTCCAAGGCGAGTGACCTGCTTCCGAGGCCGGAGCAAGCTGCCTAGCTATCCCCGGAGCTTGAACGGACGAAGCTTTCTTGACCTGCAAGCTTCAACATCCAGTGTTGGTTGAGCAATCAGACTCGTGCTCGTGCTCGTGCTCGTGCTCCCTCCCACACGGAAAGAAGAAAGAAACAATGGTCGCCGCCGCCGCCGCCCTCGCGCTCGCCCTCGCGGCCCTGCCGCTCGCCGCCTCGGCCGAGACGGTGCTGGGCGTCTACATCTTCCACCGCCACGGCGACCGCACCGCCAAGTCGACCCCGCCCACCTACCTGACCGCCCTCGGCGCCGAGCAGGTCCACGCCTCGGGCGCCTACTACCGGGGCCGGTACGTCGCCGCCAACGCGACCTCGCGCATCCAGGCCCTGAGCCCCGACGTCGCCGTCCTCTCGCAGCTGGCCGTCACGGCGCCCGTCGACAGCGTGCTGCAGAACTCGGCCTCGGTCTTCGCGCAGGGGCTCTACCCGCCCGCCGGCGACGCCGCGCGCCAGACGCTGGCCGACGGCACCGTCGCCGAGGCGCCGCTCGGCGGGTACCAGTACGTGCCCGTCAACGGCATCGCGACGGCCGCCAGCTCGGCCTCCTCGGAGGACTCGGAGTGGCTGCAGGGCGGGTCGGGGTGCGGCAACGCCGTCGTGAGCTCCAACGCCTACTTCGCCAGCCGGCAGTATCTCGACACCCTGGCCGGCACGGCCGACTTCTACAGGCGCCTCCTGCCCGTCGTCAACCGGACCTTCTCCGAGAGCCAGCTCAGCTTCAAGAACGGCTATACCAGTGAGAGCGCTACCCTGTGACAGCACCCTTATCTGATCGTCTAACCCTGAATCCCACAGTCTTCGACCTGATCAACGTCGCCCGCATCCACAACAGCACGATCCAGTCGGCCGACCTCGTGACCGACGACGTCTTCCACCAGCTCGCCACCCGCGCCGACCAGCACGAGTGGGGGCTGGCCTTCAACGCGTCCGAGCCCGTCCGCGCCATCGCGGGCTCCGTCCTCGCGGCGCAGGTCCTCCAGACCCTCAACGCGACCCTGCAGGCCCCGGCCACCAGGGCCGCGACGACGCGCATGGGCATCCAGTTCGGCGCCTACGGCACCTTCATGGCCTTCTTCGGCCTCGCGCAGCTCCCCGCCGTCAGCGACGACTTCACGGGCGTCTGCGGCTACGCCTCGTCCATGGTCTTTGAGCTCGTCACCAACGCCACGACCGCCACCACCGATGCTGCCTCTCCCGTCGACCCGGCCGACGTCTCCGTGCGCTTCCTCTTCAGCAACGGCTCCGCCTCCGCCGGCCACGAGCCCGTCGCCTACCCGCTCTTCGGCCGGCGCGAGACCCTGCTGCCGTGGAAGACCTTTGCCGACGAGATGTCCAAGTTCGCCGTCGGCGACACGCTCGACTGGTGCAAGGCCTGCGGCAACACCACGGGCGTGTGCGCGGCGGCTGCTGCCGCGGGTGGCAGCGGCAGCGGCGCGGGCTCGGCCTCGGCCTCGGGCAGTGACGGCGAAGGTATGTCGCGCCCTGTTGCGGGTGTCATCGGCGCGCTCGTGACGCTGGCCGTGATTCTGGGTATCGAGGCGCTTGTGATGCTCGTCGGCGGGCTGCGGCTCGTCAAGAAGAGCGTTGCTGCTCGGGGCAAGGCCGCCGAGGCTGGCCATGCCTAAAGGGTGAGAAGGATGAAAGAAAGGCTTGAGATGCTAGTCCAGCGATGAGGCTTGGGACCGGCGAGTTGGATACCACGAGTTTAACGAAGCTAGTCAAAATACTATCAATCAAGTTGTAATCACAGTATGCCACCGAAGATTTCTCCAAGACGAAAAGGGCCATTATTATTATTAGTAATGCTATGCTCAAACATTGCTTTCCCTAGTATCGCGATATCAAACCCGCTGAATGATCTATCAGGCAAATGCCAACCATGACTAACCAAGGCAAATAGCATCATGCGTCGATCCAGAACCGTGCTGTGGTATGATTCCATGTTCGCATTCTCAAAAAGTATGTTATTGCGGGGCGGTGTTCCCTTTGATGGAGGGAGGACTTAGTGCGGATTCTCATGTCCAAGACCAAACATCTTGAGGAGATCGTGTCGATAAAAGAAGCTGCGATTCCGCTTGCCAAAGATGTCTAGATTCCGCATCAGCTCGGCCATATAAACTAACGCGCCCGAGGCGACTTACACATGGGTACGCTCAGCAGGCAAACGGCAATCTGAACGCTGCCTATTGCGTTGAAAAGAGGCTTCGAGTGAGTGTGGTTCTCGATGAGCCAGGCGTACGCCCGCCAGGTCAGGGCAAAGCTGAAGAAGTTCTTGAAGATGATGAGGCACGTGAAGCCTTCGATAGCGAGATCACCTGGTCGACAGATGTCAGCACATATCTCAACAAAGAGACCAAGTGTCAGAAGTCGGTGGTTGGTCAAGACTTACGGTATGCGTCAACGATGTACAGACTACTAGCCACCGCTCCCACGACCATGCCGCAGACCTCGAAGCCGAAGAAGACCAAGGGCACGGACCAGTGGTACTCCTTCTTCAACATGCCATCGACGGTGATGCCCCAGCCGAACAGACCCATGACACCAAAGATGAACTGGGGGATGACGAGCCAGATGCGGAACTCTGGCTCGTAGATACCCTTGTTCATCCTTGTCAACTTGCGAGCGCTCCAATCGGAGAGCAGACCGCTGATGAGGAATCCCAAAATGGCGCCGAGGAAGGCACCGGTGTACGTATACCCAGCCTTGGCCTCGTTCCACCACAGGGGATATGTCTGGAAGCTGGTCCCCAGAATCACACCGATAAAGACGGTCCACCCGATCATGGTACCCTGGATCAGTGCTGCCCAGAGGAAGGCGGGCTGCAAGAACAGGGGGAAGGGCCGCAGGAACAGCTTGAAAAAGTTCTCATCCGTCTTTCGCCCATTGAATAGGCTCAATGATTTGACCCACGATGTCTTGCCAGGTACGTGGACTTTCTGGCCGTCAACGCGTTGAGGATCACCGGCTTGAGTTCCGTTAGCGCCTTCAGGGGTTACTGGAGCGACGGTGTCTGAACCGCTCTGGTCCCTGAGCTCGGTGCCGTCTGACGGTCCTGCCGTGACCGAGTATGAAGGAGTCTTGTCAGAGGCTACGTTCCCCTCTGTAGCCAGCATATCGGTGTTGAGGGAAGCATCACGTCTGTACGCGGTCTCGGGACAGAAAAGGATGACAGCGGGAACACAGGCGGCGCAGAAGATGGCGACAAAGTTGAACGACCACCACCACCCAAGCTCTTCGGTGATCTTGCCGACGACAATAGGGGTGAAGAAGGCACCACCGAAGACGGCGAGATTGGTGAAGGCCATGCGCTTACCACGTTCCTATTGCACGGTGTCAGAGTCAGCCACATGAGGTTGATGGAGATGTGCGGGGGGGACGAGACGCCGACATACATGGACAAAGTAGAGATCGCCCACAGCGGCATTGACGAGCGCCTCGTAGGGCGCAGTGCCAACGCCCTGGATGATGCGGGACCAGAGGAAGCTGGTGTAGTTCTTGGGGTGCGCGCAGGCGCCACCCCAAGCACTGCTCGCGACGAGTATCAAGACGCCGATGACGAAAGCATGCCGCTTGCCCCAGATGCGACTCGAGGGGACGAAGAAGCATCCGGCAAAGCCGACGCCGAGCAGGAAGTAGCCTGTCAGCAGCGCAACCCGTCCAATGTCGACCCGGAAGAAGAGGGAGAGCGAGAGGGTGTTGGCAGCGAGGATGGGGCCGAGGGCCGTCGCGAAGATGGCCGTGACGGACAAGACGAAGGTGATGAGATCGCGTCTCCAGAGCGGCCAGTTCAGAGGGTCGTTAGGGTCGTCGGAGGGTTGCGGCACCTGGATGAGCGGCCCATGTTAGTCCCGTGTCCTCCCATGGCAAGATCTCGGGAATCCCTGAGCGTACCAGGACGATGGGTTGCGGACCGCTGGTGTCGCATTTGAGTCCCGTAACTCCATCACGGCTGTACTGAGGTCTCTCGGGATCGTCAAAGTACCGGGTTGTGCCTTGGGACAGAGATCGTTTGTCAGCCGTTGAACGTCTTGCGGCTCTGGAGGGGCGGACGGCTTACCAGGCACATGGTCCATGACCCGATCCTCCAGGATACCGAGGCCCATGATGCAGATTTAGATGTGTCTCGACTGAGTAGCTTGCTGTTGTCTGAAGTGTCGAATTACTGAAACATTGTCGCCAAACGGCGCGGCATCTACCACGGGTTTGATCTGCGAGGTCGGGATGTGTGTGCGTGCGAGGAGCGTGGAAGAAATGCGAGAGATGGCCCTCCACTCTCTTGGTACGGGCGCATTCCAAGAGCCCCAGGTGGCGCCGCTCACCACTGGAGAGCAGAACGGCCGCAAAAGGGCAGCTACGGCAGCCCTGGAGGGTCCCGATTTGCTCAGGGTCGGGTTCTTAGCGGCCCCCGTCATTTACACAATTGCAATGTCAAACATCCTTGGAGATCCACCATGACCATTCGACTTTCTGAGTCTCTTTCTGTTGAGTCCTCGTCTCGCAAGCTCGCACTCCGGGATCTTGGTCGCATTGAAGGGGATGATCTGCTGTTTAACTTTCGCCCAGCGCTAGGATAGGGTGCCAGTCGGCAGTTGAGCAATTTCACAAGTGAGGATCCTCCCTGGCCCCTTGTCTGTTTGTCGACGATAGTTCTACCTAGGACCTGGACCCTTCATGCGATGCCATAGCTACGAACCAGCAGTCAGTCGTTCGTGCTTCTTCCAATCCAACCGATCGCCAAGATCATCAAGCTCACGGATGTTTGGGAGGCACGGGATATCGACTCTCCCAGCTGAGATGGGCTAGGAAACTACCCGACCGTGAACAAGAAACTCGACCAGTGTCGTTTCAGCGGGACGATCATTCAAGCTGGTCGGAGGAGCCATCCAGGATGCTCGGATAGGGCTGTTGACCCAGCATCTCGAGGACCCAGTCCTACCCGTCAGCGCCGAGTGCTACTTCTATCCATCCATAGATGTGTCTCTCAACGGCATGTTCCAGCATATCAGCGTTCGCGGAGCTCGACTCTCGCCCACTGGTGCTCTTCTCGCGCACCAGTGGTCCACCAGAGTCGTCGCAAGCGTGGTGGTGGATGCCAATCCTACCAGAAGTTAGTCCGTCCCAGTGTCTCCCTACCTAGTACGTACTCGTACTGCCGCGATCGAAAAGGGTGGGATGACTGGAAGCAGAGAGCTCCGAAGGGGGGCACCTTGCCTGAAATGGCAGCCCTACCAAGACACAATTGTGGCTTACAGTGGGTATGGGTAGCACCGATAGCGCGTGGGTTGCCAGGTGGGCACTCCTTAGCGCAAATCGCAGCGGGGACCATCGCCTATTGGGCCCCCGAGCATACCTAATTCTGGGGAATGATCCAAGTACCTGAATGACTTGACCTCACCCGTCGTCACTCTCCCAGACCTCCCTTTGTACCTGCTTTCTCCGCCCCGTCGCATACAAAACTTGGCCTTTAAAAGTTCAATTTTCTCCAAAACCCCCAACTATTCACCTCCAAGCAATTTGTTGCGCATTTCTCTCGCTTCTTCCGCGTCAAGATGAAGTCCATTGCTGTTCTGTCTTCTCTCGCCCTTGCCGGCCTCTCCGCCGCGCAGTTCCAGGGCCTGCCTCAGTGTGCTGTGAGTTTGCGCCTGCCGTGACCTCCTTCTCCCACTCTCCCGCGTTCTTCAAGTACCGCCATTGCGATCCTGTGGCACTGACTTTCGCTTCTTTGCCCTTTCCACAGCAAGACTGCGCCAGTCAGTTCTTCTCGGGCGGCATCGGCAACTGCGGCTCCGACGCAAAGTGTATCTGCTCCAACAAGAGCTTCCTCGGCGACATCGCCTGCTGCCTCGCCAAGCCCGGCGGCTGCAACGAGAAGGATCAGTCCTCGGCCGTCGCCTTCGCCTCGACCATCTGTGACGCCCAGGGCGTCACCGTCCCCACCGCCGTGAGCTGCACCGCCTCCCAGTCCGGCGGCTCCTCCTCGTCCGGCAAGACCACCGGCACCCCGGCCACCAACTCGGCCGGCACCACCTCGCGCACCAGCTCCGGCGGCGCCCAGCAGACGGGCGCCAGCACCAGCAACACTGCCGCCTCGGGCGCCAACAACCCTTCCTCCTCGAGCTCCAAGGCCTGGGCGCCCAAGAACACCGCCGCTGCCGGTGGTCTTCTGGGTGGTGCCCTCGCTGTTGCCGCCATGCTCTAGGCGTGCTCTTGGATTGGATAACCCTGTTCTTCGGAGAAAGGATATTAATTGTGACGGGATTAGGATATGGTGCGGCGGTAAAGCCAAGCCAAGCGATTTTGTAATTATAAGGATGTGACAAGCAGTGTGTCTGAAGCACATAATGAGCGGTACATAGCACAATTCAATACGTGAACAACACACTCTCTCATGCCTATCTTTCTAATTTCTCGACACCCAACTTTTCACTCCTCCCTCCCCGTCGCGACCGCAGACTAAGCTGCCTCGGATGCCTCCAGCTTTTGCAACCTGAGAATCGACTCCACAGTGGGAACTACACTCTCCTTGAGACCCTTGTATTCTAGTCCAAGAATCTTACGAGATTTGGTGTTGTCGAACTGGTAGACATCGTCAGGGAGATCATCCGCAGAGTCATCCGGTGGCAGCATCTCCTTCAGCTCCGGGTGAGACTCCCGGATGATGTCCGCCACTCTCTTTGTCGACCAGTGCCCGCCGACGATATAGAAGCGGTTGTTGCCAGCTTCGGGGACGATAAGAGACCGCACATGCGCCAGGGCCACGTCTTCAACATCCACGTATGTGTAGACCGGGGCTGTTGGTGCAATCTTGTCCTTCATGCGGCCCAGGACCATATCGACGATGGGCCGGTTCGAGAGGTTGATCCCGGCCGAGCTGCGAAGCTGCCTCTGCACCGGGCCAAACGTGAAGGTGCCGTTGATGGTGACCAGGTCGAAGTTGGGCTTCTCGTTCTGCACGAAATCCCACGCCGCGCGTTCCGCGAGAACCTGTGGTCTCGCAAGTAAGCTTCTTCCCGCGATATTTGGGAAGTTTTGGCATTGACCGACCTTGCTAGCTTTGTAAAACATGTCCGGGGCCGGATTCGGCCGGTTCAGATCGATGTCTGGCCACATCGTCTCGTCGTACAGCTTGGCGTGGTTCGGCGGGTTCAGGATGGCCGCTGCGGAAGAGGTGATGACCACCCGCTTCACCGTCGGGGAGTACTCTTTGATGGACATGAGCATGCCGGACGTGCCTCTGATTGCGGGATCTAGCATGTCCCGGTACGGATCCTGGACGTTGTTGTGGCAGGGCGAGGCCGTATGGACGACGAAGTCGAAGGGAGGGTCCGATTGTATGGCCTCCATCACACACCCTCAGTCCAGAGTACTCAGTCTCTTGGCATAGGTAGTGAACCTACCTGGTCAAACGCATGCTCCACCGCTATGTCTGGAACAACGGCGAACGAGACGGCCTGTTTGAGGGGACCCTCGAGAGACTCCAGGAGCTTACGGCCCTTTTCCTCGGATCTTACAGTCACCACGACCTTAAATCTGGATCCAAAAACGTCAGGCCGGCCGTCGACGAAAAACTTTTGGCTTGGTCTCACCCGTGGTCAAGAAGAGTATCCAGAACATGAGAGGCGATGAAGCCACTTCCACCTGGGTCATGTCAGTGAATCAATCAACCAGGCTATGAGAAAGTGTCCATGCTGACCAGTCAAAAGCACTTTACCGCCTTGAGATGGAATCTGGCTACCCATTTCGAAGATCTTAAAGTCGAGAATTGCTAAGTCGCTGGACAAGCCGTCGACCTCTCTCCAGTCGGGGATTTCCATGTCTGAGCTGACTTATATTATAAGAAAGAATACCCACATGTACAGTTTCGGGATTTTCCCGGACAGCCTCTGAAGCGGGTAGTGCATATGCAGTGTCTTTGTCGGGAGTCCGTGGCGAACCACGGGTTACCCCCAAAGGGGACCGAAAAGTTCGTTGCACAACTGGGTAACCGTCTCTTCTAACGACCCGCGACAATAGCCCGATTGGCTCTTGAATAAGCACATCCCTCCTCGGTCAGATATACACTCAGGACCCGTGCGGGGAAATGTGGTTGCACATCTTGTCCACGACGCGACGTCCGGTAGATCCTCCGTGAAAAAACATCAACGTCACTTTTTCTGCTGATACCAAAGCTATTCTGGCTAGAGAGAAGTCTTGAAATGACGATCGACCCGGAAGGAGAAGCGCCTTTCAAGGTGGCAATTGTCGGGGCGGGCATCACCGGGATATCACTCGCAATCGGCCTGCAGGCACGGAACGTCCCCTTCGCGGTCTACGAGCGAGCCAGGAGCTTCCGGGAGGTGGGCGCGGGCATCGGCCTCAGCGAGAACGCCGAGCGCGCCATGACGGCCGTGGCCCCGTCCGTCCGCGAGGCGTTCGAGAAGGTCGCGATGCCCAACGGCGAGGACTACTTCCAGTGGGTCGACGGCTTCAACACCGACAGGCTCATCTTCAGGCTTCACGTAGGAGACAACGGGTTCCGTGGCTGCCGGCGCTCAGACTTCCTCGAGGAGCTCATTAAGGTGCTGCCAGAGGGCACAGTGAAGTGGGGAAAGGAGCTCAGGTCGATAGAGGAAGACTCCCCGGATGGGCGGACTACATTGGTCTTCAAGGACGGGACTGATGCCCGGGCAGATATTGGTAAGGACGTTTATAGCTATGAATTTGAGTTCTCGTCCGTGTGACTGTATTGCTAAGCTCCAGATAGTCGTCGGCTGCGATGGCATCCGGTCCCGCGTCCGGCAGCTGCTGCTCGGCGAGCAGGATCCCGCCTCGCACGCCGGCTATACACACAAGTACTGCTTCCGTTCCTTGGCGCCCATGGACGAGGCGCTCAAGGCCATCGGTCCGTACCGCGCCAGCACGCGCTTCATGTACAACGGCCCCGACGCCCACATCATCACGTATCCTGTGGCCGAGGGTTCCGTGCTCAACATTGTGGTCTTTGTCACCGACACGAACCCTTGGCATCCTAATTCCGAGGGCGAAAGTAATGCCGAGAATAGCGGAAACAACATCACCACTATTAGTACCGGCGGTCGCAACGTCACGCACACCGGCAAAGGCTCCCGCGAAGGAGCACTGTCCGCTCTCGAGGGCTGGCATCCGACAGCAAGGGCTATCGCTGGACTCTTGCCGACGGGCGACATTGAGAAATGGGCGGTCTTTGACATGCTCGACCATCCGGCGGGGTCGTACGCCCGAGGAACTACATGCCTTGCGGGAGATGCGGCCCACGCGGCGGGGCCTCACCTGGGTGCCGGGGCAGGCTTCGGCATCGAGGATGCCGTGTTCTTGGCAACGTTGATCGCACAGGCTGCGGATGGCGTGAAGGCGGATGGACCCGAAGGGAAAGGAGAGCTGGGAACAAGGAAGAACGAGTTGGCCTCAGAGGCGCTGCGAGTATACAGCGATGTGCGGTATGAGCGCACGCAATGGCTTATCGGAGCAACTCGAGACGCTGTAGCACTTTTTCAATGGCAGAAAGATGACAGAGGGGCTGACCACGACAGGTTTGCAAGGGAGATCACCCGGCTATTTCATAAGATTTGGCATTATGACCTCGATCTCGAAGTAAAGCAGGCCCGGGCGAAGCTCGCTGGACGCTTGACCTGATTCTTGTAGACTCTTTATAAAGATTAATGACACCATTGTCACTTAGTGCCATAGAACCTGTCTGATTTGATAGTAGCTTCCACTTTAGAAATTCTACTGAAGCAGCTGATGCATCAAGATTCCACAGAACTCCCTACTGAGAACTTGCTAGTCGACATCTAGGCATTCTTCGTCTTCCCAGAGCGCCACTCCGTGAGCAAGCTCCCAGCCAACGTCGCACATGCCAGTGCAACAGACAAATACCAAGTCTCGTCGAAACTGCTGCCGACACCTTCGAGCACAGCAACGCCGGGCGGGGATGAATGCCGTCACCTGGATTCGATCCACACCTGCCGGAGTTTCGGACACGCCAAACGGAGACGTAATCATGACGGGAATGGGACAGTGATGCTAATGTCGCAATTCTGGGCTGGGGCTGTCCGAGTTCTATATTACATGCTGCTCATACCAATCGCACCTCGTCAACATCGCGTACTTGTACAAATAGTTGCCCAGCGGCATGTACATCCAACCCACAATATCCTCGTCATACTGGATTGCACCGTTGTGAAAGGGCTCCGGTCCTTTGCAGTCTTGTTGCTTGACTGGGTAAGGCGACTCCCAGCTCTTGCAGAGCAACTTGACCACCTGTTGTTTCTCGTAGCTCATGGACTTGGAGCAGATATCGCCAACGTTTCTTCTGCTTCAGTCCACTTCTTATACAATCCTCATCAAAGGAAATTTTGAAGGGATGGGTTTCACCACACAACGCCATTGAGTCGCGAAATTTGCTACACGTCATGTGCTTTGCGATACGTTCGACATCCACATCGGACTCTGGCACGAAATCAAAATAGGTCTAGGTCTCCTTCTTTTTAGGCTGCTCAGCGCTATTCAAAGCAGTGCTGCCCATCCCAGCCCGCTGCTGACCGTGGTATCTTCTCGTTAATCTCTTCATCGATCGCGGTGCTTGATGGAGCATTCCACGATTGGTTGGTCTTGGGCATGGCTGCTTCGCACCGAGCTAAGCCAGCCGACATATACGTCGTAATGCCCTCCCTTCTGCGATGGTGTGCTGGTACATGGAAGAGGGTGCGTTCCGTTGGTCCCTTTGATGGATGAAAGGCGCACGTTTGAAATGTATTCTTCCATCTTCCAGGTTGTGGATTTATGTAATCCCACACTAGCCAATAGCAGTCCGCATCCTTGCTCCAACAAGCACAGTCCAACGCTTTGATCCAAAGCGACTGCTCTTTGGTCAAAAATGGGGGGAATATAGAGCAATCTATCTGTCGAGCGGCGTTCACTGGAAGTTGAATTGTCATGCTGGTGCATCAGGAATATCAGCAGTGGTTCATCAAGGTTATCCTACCGCAGGGGACCCAAGGAGGGTAAACTTACTCATTCTGTTCCAGAATCAAACCAGACTTCGTGATACAGTCTACCGGCTGTCATAGTCGACCCCAAATATATCCTTCCAGTCTATGCTTTTCAGAAACACCGTGTCAAGTGTGACCAGCGAAGCGACCTCTGGCTCAAACGTCAGGGGGTCCAGGTTGACCCGAGTGTCGACACTTCGTAAAGCCCCGGCGACTTCTAGCCAGATGGTGATTTTACGAAGCTTGGGCAGATCGGCCAGAGATTTCCGCACCCGCTGCCATTGTGCGCCGTCCTCCATCCACCGGCGGGTGCTCGGCTCGGAATCACTGTCCTCGGAATGTAGGCGACTGAGCCGGAGAGAAAAGCTGAGCATCTCGAGTTCCTTCACTATGGGACTCTTGCGGACAAGAAGGAAGTTGTGGGCTTCCCCTATTGAGGTGAAGATGAAGTCCACGTTCCCATATATCGACTCGCGGCATTCGAGGTAGCTAGTTCGACTTGTTCAGCTCGGGCAGCACAGCAAAGACGGGGGGTGATGAAGTGACTTACAGCGTCTTGCACGTCAGAAGACATGACATGAACAGACATGGTTCTACGCCGGCCATAGTCTCATTGTACCTGTCCTCGCATCGCCAGTGCCCATTGAACTTGGACACATGACGATTGACCCATTCCATGTCTATGGAGGGATCGCTTGCTGGCAACTGCCAATCCTGGTCGGAAAGCTGGTCGAGCTTGACCTCACACTGGCCCAGGTTGCTGTAACTTGTGATGCAGGGCGTGTGTCTGTACCGGCCGTTTTCGGAGAACACGTGCTGTTCAAGGCCTTTGGATCTCCACAATTCCAAGTAGACGACATCGCGAACCTCGCGAGGCAGGCGGAAGAAGGGAGATTGCGCCTGGCTATGGGCGCCGGACTTGAACGATCCGATATCCGGATACCGATCGCCTTTCTGGCCTTTCTGCTGAAGCCGCCTGAGGCGCTCCGAGAACGACAGAGGCATTGCTTTGACCAGCGGAGGCGATATCCTGTTGACAGTGGTGTGGTGCTGCTCCAAATTGTAAACGGTAACCAGTAAACGGGACGGGGCGGGGCAATGAGTGAGTTGGAGAACGGTGAGGGTGGGGAGAAAAGGCAAAAAATGAAGGAGTCTTGGCCGGGATGAAACAAGTCAAGCGCTTCCGGATTCGCTCGAGTACTTATCTCGAGGTCGCCAGCTTCCTGAGTAATGGCATTGCTACTTTATCCCCGATAAGCACTGCCGTCAGCCACCAAGATTGTCAACTCAAAGTTTGAAATTCCCGGGCATTTTTCTCGAGATGCAATGCTGAGGGCCAGGAAGAATGTGAACTTCCATATGCTCTATATACGAGCCCTCCAACCCGTTCATGGCTGACACACACCGAGCCCCAGCGATGACTTATCTCGGGCTTGGCAGGCGATCTATGCGCTCCTCGAGAATGTTGAAACGAGCTTTGACACCATTTGCGACAACGGAGACAGTGACGTGTCGTCAATCATTTTGTTTTATTCCACCACAAAAGCCCCTTCGCTAGGTACATATGCTTATTCTGCCCTATGACCAAACCCTGGTCCTCGTTCCATATCATGCTCTACTTGTAGTCTAACTCAACGAATAAATTCAAAGGTGACACCTAGACCATATGCATCGCGCGACACGCGGCTCAAATGATCAATCTTAATCTACTGGCCCGCGCCGCCCTGACCACCCTGCCCGCTGCCTCGACCCGCGCCGCCGCCGCCTCCCATCATGTTCCGTGCCCTTGAAAAGAGTGAATGTCAGTATCGCAGACTTGTTTGAGGCCCTGGTACAGGACAGGATAGGCAAAGGTGTGGATAGCACTACTCACATCTCAGCGATGTTGGGATCCGACATCAGAGCCGACATGTCGGGCATGCCGCCGCCGCTGCCAAACTGGTTCGCCATCTCGCGGAGCCGGGGGTTGCTCATGAGGTTGGACATGAGGTCCGGGTTGTTCATCAGGTTCTGGGCCATGGACGCAAACATGGGGTTGCTCATGATGGAGCCAAAGTCGGGCATGCCGCCGGCACCGCCAGCGCCGCCGCCGCCGCCAGCACCGCCGCCGCCAAACATGCCCGCGAGATCGCTCAGGCTGGGCGTGCCGCTGACGCCGGCGTCGCGCGCGGCGGCGGTGGCCTGCGCCTCGTCGGCGGCCAGCTCCTCGGCGCGCCTTTTGGCCGTCTCGTAGCCCTTCTTCATGGCGTCGCTGCCGCCGTTGCCCTCGTACTCGATGCCCTTCTTGTACGCCTCCATGGAGCCCTTGGCGTCGCCGAGCGCGAACCGGGCGAGGCCCAGCCGGCTCCAGGCCTTGGTGTACTTGGGGTCGACCTCGACCGCGGCCTCGGCGTCGGCGCGCGCGCTCTCGTGGTCCTTGGCCGCGCTGTAGGCGGCGGCCCGGTTGGACAGGAAGATGGCGTTGCCCGGGTGCAGGGCGAGCGCCTGCGTGTACAGGTCGATGGCGGTGGGGTAGTCCTTTTGCGCCATGGCGGCGTTGCCCTTGGACTTGAGGGCCTCGGCCTCCTTCTTCTTCTCCTCGGACACGGGACCCGCAGGCTTGGCGGCGCTCGGGGCGGCGGCGGGCTTGGAGGCGCCCTTCATCTTCTCGTAGACGCCATAGATTTTGAGCAGGTTCTGGTCCCCGACGGCGTCGGCGACAGCGGCCTTGTCCGAGGGGTCCACCTTGAAGGACTCGCTGATGCAGTTGACGGCGACATCGATCGAGTCGGCATCGTCGGCAGAAAGGGTGCCGTCCTTGACAGAGGCGTTCAGGAAGTCGCAGATAGCCAGCGCGAGGCGCTGCTTGGAGCTTGTAGCCTATATACGGTCAGAGGTGCCGGAATTGACAAGGCGGGGAACATGGACACTGAAGCAGACGTGGGATGCACGGCAGAGTAATTTGGAGGGACAGGATGCTTACCATCTTGGTAGGGCTGACTTGTGCGTGAAAGTCTACAAACGAGCAAATGCAGTTGCAAGGGGGAAATCTGGCTTGTCAAAGAGGGTGCAGGAGAACAAGCTGGAGGCGACGATGTTGATTCTCGAGTCCGATTGGGGGCGATTAGCGGCCAGTTTGGGCAGAATCCGATAGAGGGGTCTAGAAGGTCGAGTAGCCCTGCTTGCCCTGCCCAGGTGCCGTTGGCAGTGCGAGTGGGGCCCGAGGGAAGCAGCAACTACAGGCATGCCCCTCCGCTAATTGGACGGTTTGTCCTGCCAAAAACGCAAAGCTCGAGAAAGCCCAGCGTCTGATGCCCAGGCATTTGCGCCTAGCTGGGGGCGTAGCTCTAGGCAATTTGTTAGCGGACCAGATGGATCTTCAATCGTCATCCAGACTCTCTCCCCGGCGCCCGAGCTGATCTGATTGACCTTTGGTTTTCCGTTGATCCAACGTCGCTTACCACCCCTTCCCTCATCTTTGGGGCCGCTCTCGAGCTTGATACTTGCTCAGGCCGACCGCTCTCTCAATATCTCATCTGCTCATCTATTCGGTGCACTTGTACTCGTTACGTTGGGTCATAACCATACCTAGTTATCCAAGCGTCTGCGATCTGGTCCTTTGCGCCCGCGCGAGGCTGTCATGGCCGACTCACCCAGCCCAGCTCCAGCTGGCGCTGCCAACGACGAGCAGACCACCACCACCCCTCAAGCCCCCGAGACGAAGGTCGAGCCCTCGTCCGCAAATGGAGAACGGCCTGGCGACAAGAGCTTCTCGCCCCCTTCGCTCGAACGACAGCTCACCATCAACGACCCCAGCGTGCACACGTGCTTCATCTGCCTCTTGAACTCGAAGGAGACGCCGGACTCAATATGGGTCAACCCTTGCCCCTGCACCCTCGAAGCACACGAGGATTGCCTGCTGCGATGGGCGGCCGAGAGCGAAGCCTCCCAGGGCAAGAAGAAGCTGCGATGCCCGGCCTGCAACGGCCGCATCCAGGTTATCGAACCTTCTGACGCGTTCCTCAAGTTCCGCGACCGCCTGCATAGGGCCTACAGCAGGTTCTCGCCTACCGCCCTCGCATCCATTGTCAGCGCTGCTAGCGTTGTGGGCTCGGCGTCGTATGGCTTCTGGGTCATGTCCGTGTTTGCGGGACAGCACCGCACCGTCCGGTGGCTCGTCCCCGATATCCCCTCCGATGGGTCCTTCACCTTGGCGCGCCGGACCCTCATGGCGTCAAAGATATTCCTCCTCAACCTGATCGCGCCGGGTCTGCTTATCAACCGTGCTCTCCCAAGCTTGGCCAGCATGCTGATGATCCCCAACACCACCCTCTACGGGGGATATCTGGTCATGCAGAATAGAATGCCGGAATGGCCTCCATCCCCCCAGTGGGTGATTATTCTGATGCCCTTTGTCAGCCTCACCTACAATAACCTTTGGTATGAGATATTCGGGCCCCTTAATAGGAGGCTGAACCGGGTCCTGCGCGGCCGTCCTGCGCATGAAGAAGCAGCTCAGCCCGGCGATGCAGCTGAAGGCGGCAATGCCAACGCTGTCCCTGCTCCTGACGATGATGACGCTGACGTTGGCGTCTTTGGAGCCGTTTGGAGGCTCGGTAATGCTGTCCTCGGTCTGTTTGGAGAGGAGGAGCTTGTGATTGAGGTTGACGCTAGAATCGGCGGTGGTGATGACGCCGCTCCCGCTCCAGCTCCCGCTCCCGCCCCTAACCAGGCGGCGATTGATGCTGCGGGACTCCAGGCTGCTGCCGGCCAGCTTGAGGCCGTTGCCGATGAGCTGGAAGCCGCGGCTAACCAGCTGCAGATTGCAGTCGACGAAGATGATCCTCAAGCAGGGCAACGTGAGCTCCCGGCCGCTCGACAGGGTGATGCGGCTCCGGCTCCCGATGTCCCACAGGCGGCTGGTGCCGAGAACCAGGAGCTTAACGATCCCGCCGCGGTCGCCGGCGAGCTCCAACCCGGCGACGAGAACCGCTCCACCTTTGCCGATCTGTTCAACGCGTCTGCCTCCGCTCTCCTATTCCCCGTCGTCTCGGCCGGGATCGGCCAGGTGCTGCGGTACGCCTTGCCTTATAGCTGGACGACGAGCCCTTGGAACCGGAGGCCGACGGGCCTGCTCCAGCAGCGGTGGGGACGGAGCCTTGTGGGCGGATGTCTGTTTGTTGTGGTGAAGGACCTGGTCAACCTGTATACCAAGTACAGGAGAGTCCAGGTCCGCACACACCGCAAGATCAAGAACGTCACTAGACGGAGAGATAATGGTACTCGTGGCGCAACGGCTTGAGGTGCGATCAGAGGGATTCTGGTGGAGAGGCGCTTGATTACGTACATGGTCTGGTCCCTGAGCGCTTGGTCATTAATGGATTGGGTTTCCGGCGTGGGCATGTGTCTAGATCTCAGGTTACGAGACGATGATACCATTAGAGACATTGTTTATGGGAGGTCGCCTATGGACCTCCAGCTGTACATTAACTACGTGACAAGAGCAGAAAGCGACTTTTTATGATGCCACACACCAAAAAAAAAAAACATTCATCTTTCCTTCCCATTGGCCTATTCGTTCTTCGCTCGACTCCGATTCTCACTACAAGCTCCCGCCCTCGACGGTGAAGACGGCGCTCCCGCTGCCGGGCCGGCTGAGCACGTAGGCGGCCTCGCGCTGCTCGGGCGTCAGCTGCAGCTTGCTGTAGTACTCGCGGTCCCAGGCCTCCTGCACGGCGGCGACCCGGTCGGCGGGGACGAGGTGGACGCTGCACCCGCCCCACCCGGCGCCCGTGACGCGGCTGCCGTAGCTGCCGGCGCGGCGGGCGATGGCGCACAGCTCGTCGATCTCGGGGCACGAGCACTCGTAGACGTCGCGGCACGAGGCCTGCGTCTCGTTGAGCAGCTCGCCGAGCGCTGTGTTGTAGGCCGTCGTGTCGCCGCCTCCCGCGTCGCCCGCGGTCTCCGGCCCGGGCCCGGCCTCGAGCAGCTCCATGAAGCGCAGGACGCGCAGGGCCTCGGCGAAGACGTGCATGGCGCGCTGGCGCAGCTTGAAGCGCTCGGCGCGCACGGGGAAGGCGCTCGTGTAGCGCGCGTCGAGCTCGGCGACCGGCACGTCGAGCACGGCGGCGATCTCGGCGCGCGTGTAGCCCTCCTCTTTGGTCAGGGTCAGGCCCGCGAGCTCGAGGAGCTGCGCGAGCTCCTCCTGCGTCGAGCGCGGCAAGGGGTGGCCCTGGTGCTGCAGGCAGGCGTAGAAGGTCTCGTGGAAGCCGTGCAGGGACACGCCCAGGGGTCCCGCGTCGCCGGGGAGCTGCGTGCCGGGCGGGTTGAGCACGGCGTTGAGGTAGCACGCCGCCAGGGTGCACTCGACGACGCGCAGGTTGTAGTGGATGGGGCCCGTGACCTGCTTGTCGGCGGCGACGAAGGACTGGGCGATGAGGAAGCAGAGCTCCGGGTTGGTGGCGGGGAAGGAGACGGGGCGGGCGGAGAGCTTGGGGGAGAAGGAGACGAAGAGGGCGGAGCCGCGCTCGGAGAAGACCGAGGCGGACTGGTCCATGCTGTTTTTTTTTGAGGGAAGCAGTCAGCCAAGATGAGGAGGCTACTTGGGGTTTGGGGGTTGGAGAACTCACCCTCCAGAGTTGACGCCGACGGCGCGCTCGCTGACAATGGCCAGCTCGGTCAGCTCCATCTTGCTGACCTCCTTCTCGCCGTTGGCGATCATGACGGCCAGGGCGCTCGTGCTGGTAAAGGCGGCCGAGGAGCTGAGGCCGCCGCCCGAGGGCACGGTGCCGTCCATGAGCACGCGCATGCTCCGGGGCCTGACGCCGTCGGCGCCGCGCTTCCTGCGCAGCAGCTCGAGGGCGCCGCGCAGGCCGCTCTTGAAGTAGTTCGTCCACTCGTGCACGGTGGCGTCGATCTCGACGGCGTCGTAGGGGATGTCGAACTCGTGCGCCGGGAACTTGTCGTCCTGGACGTTGGCGATCTGGATCTTGTAGGTGTTGTTGCCGGCGGTGGCACTGTTCTCGTCGTCGTCGCCGTCGTGATCGGTGGACACGGCGATGAGGCAGTCGGCCGTGATGGCCATGGGCAGGACCGAGTAGAGTGAGTAGTCGATGTGCTCGCCGATGATGTTGACGCGGCCCGGAGAGCGCGCGACAAAGTCGGCGGCGTGGCCGTAGCGCTGCTCAAACTTGGACAGCAGGCTGCGCCATCGGGTCGTCTGGGCGTCGACGGCGGCGTCCGGGTAGATGTCCCTGAGGGACGTCGCGAAGGGGACGGTGCCGGACATGGCTGCGGCTGGTTGTAAGTGAAGAGGGAGTAATTATCGGAATTGGGGGAAGGCCGTGGGCACAGGAACAGGAGGAGGAGGGCTGGTCAGGCCCTCACGAGGGGAGGGTATGAGCGACCTCGATCGAACAGAGCCACAAAATGTCCTGGGCTGTTATTCGTGCGCGTGCACACGAGCTGTCTCTCACAAGCTTTGGTGATGCCCCGCAGTGGTGTTCGTTCTTCCCTGGACCCTGCTGCCCCGCACTGCCCGAAACGTTACAAAGAAGATACCCGTACGTCAGTTCGAGAAGGAATATGTCTTCTGTCTAGATTCCGTCTGGGAGCTGGAGGGAGCGAAGCAGCGGACCTCTGTTCTCTTCAAGACTTGGATCAGGAGACATAAAGGCACAAGGTTGCCACAGCTTGGCGGGCACATCCGACCTTCCTGTCTCGGTGTATCCGTCGGAGGGACTCGAGAGCTGGTGATTCTGCGGCGGTCCCGCTTGGCTGTCTGGTGGGGCGCCCGACATCATCTTTTGCGACTCGGTATGCTCCGACTCGGCTGGTCTTTGGAGCGACAAGCGAACGACGTCTCAACGAACAAGAATGCTTAGCGACCAGCTCTAATTTAGCTAGCGACTTCCGCATCTACTATCAGATCGCTCAGAGTTGGCAGAGCCTCGCTGGACAGCTTTGACTAGTCTAGACCTGTAATCACTACCTAGGTAGAGCATGCGTATATTTCTGGTAAGTTGACGGGACTCAAGTCAACGAAATGAAGCGGCGCAAACACAAGACCTGTCTTTAAATTTAATGTGTTGAATGTTGTAAAGACTCTAGGCGCTTCTTCTCAAAGGCCTAGATATCAGTCAGTCTGCTCATGGCCATTGCACTTAAGTAATACTGCAAACTTCACTACCATACCTCAAACGCATGTTTGAGCATAGCATAGTTAAGATGGTATTTAATTTTTTATTGAATGACAGAGGTCAACTTGAAGAGTTCATGCCATTCACCACGACGTAAGTGACGTCTTCCTCGCGATCAGGCGAGTCACCAAAGGCTGTGCGAAGGCTGAAGAGCCGTGAAGCGCAAAGGCTAAGATGTGACGCTGGATACGACACCCATCTGAGGTCTACGTGGGCAGCAATATACAAAAACATCCCTCATTCTCTTTCACGATCAGGTAGGCAACTCACAACGATGTGGGCTATCTATCAAATGTTGAAGTCACCATCGTCGCACACGGCTGTGATACAGCCACGAGCTTGGCCAAGTTTGTCCACGACTATAAGAAGCCTGTCTTTTGCTGCTTCTTCTTCAAATCGGGGCCTTGACCCAGGTCGATATACACAGTCAAAGACAAATCACTCAGCAGGACACCATGGCTCAACAAGGCAGTACAGCGCTCCGAGATGGCGCAGTCTACCTGATGATCAGCCTCCCGAGCGCATCCTTCGGCAGTACCAACCGAGACGCTCTGCTCAACAATGACTACGTTGACGAGCTCCTCATCTGCGATCTTTACGTCCACCACAGCGGCAACAGTGGAACAAGATACTCTCTGCACGAGGATAGGCCCGGCACGTGGAGGATCGACGTCCTGCCGAGCCTCCAGAACGTCACGAACCTCACACACCTGCTCGGCCTCGTCGAGCTCGCCCGGTTGCCCGGCCCGCACCCTCAGAATGTCGAGTCTCTCGACAAAGTCCTACGGTGGAAGAAGGTACCCACCTCGTACACAAAGTATACTACAAGTCATTGGGCGCTCAGAGAGTTCCTCAGCATCTACTTCAGACACGACCAGTTCCAGAACAACTTCTCGACGGCAGTCCTCGAGCTGCCCGTCCCAACCTTGCAACGAGCTACTCGAGACTGGGCCAAGACGCTTGTCGACGAGGCTCTGAGGGAGCTGAAGCCCCGCCCTGTAGTGGAATTATGGGAGTTGACTCGTCGTCGACGAGGATGAGACTGGAGGCAGATTTGGCCTTTTTTTCTTTTTGGAGGGAAAATTTGGTGTCCACGTCAGAGATGATGACAGAGAAGACACACTGAGATCGCAGCCTCGCAAGAGAGGAGTAAGATCTCCATGTAACGAGACAGGTTATTATTAATCAACTTGAGTGCCGCGATCCCGGTGTGCGTTGTGCGATATTGACTTCAACTTGTTCCCTGCCACACACGCGACATGTCAGACTAACTGGGTTGCGTAACAAGCTATTTGTTTCAGTCCTCCTTGTAACTCCATTCTACCTACTCCGCGAGCAGGTACATCTTCCCAGATCCCCGATCCAAGAGTCTCGAGTGGGGACCCGGACTGGATACCCATCCAAGCACACGTATCTCCGGGGAGGGAGAACCAAGCACAAGGCGAGGAGAGGAGATGCCGGATCCCCGAGTGCTGTCATGCCACCCTCCAGCCCACTCTCTACCACCCTCGCGTCTCGGCCGGATGCCTTTGCCAACTTCGCTTCAACAGAGGCAGAAACTTGCTCACCCGAATGTCGTCGCTGGGGATGGCCATTGGGTGCCCAGCTTGCTGCAGGCCACGGATCCGCCAGTAGGACTTGAGACCCGCACCCAGGTAACCCTCAGAGTCCCGTAAGCGTTATGCACGCACGCACGCATGTACGTACATGCATGGATCATATGTATGTACACACACATACACGCACACACACACACACTTGTCGGGCGAATAAATTGTTCGCTTCGAGCGCTTTACCAAGCTGTGGATTGGCTCGCCCACACTGCAGCCAAGTAAGGTGCCTGCCTGCCTATAAAGGACCCCTCCATCTACCCTTCCCCGCCGCCTCGAGTTTGACTCTTCAAAGTTCCGGAAAACACACACAAGACAATTTGTCCATTAAGCTCAAGGACTTCCAGGTTTACAAGAACAATTCTCTCAATTCTACCTCTCTCCCACAAACCCAACAAACAAATCCTATCAACATGGGTGGATGCCAGTGCGGATCCGACTGCAAGTGCGGAAGCAACTGCACATGCGGCTCCTAAGTTCCGAGTAAGTTGGGCTGTGTGTGATCTGATGAAGATGTGGCTTGGTCGAACGGTTTCACTGAACTGGCTTTCCTAGCACAGACCGATGACCGTCCCTCACAGCAAGGCGGTCACCGACGACGCCGCGAGCGTCAAACGCATCGCTCTCTTCGACAGGATTCTGTCCTAAGGCGGCTTAGACGGAATGGAGGAATGTGTGGCAATACACAGGGTGCGATGGTCAAGGCAATTGTAAAGGTTACATAAAGAAGCTGTGTGTCGTTTCGCGAATGATATGTTCCTCCAACCTGTATGAGCTGCGCGCAACCCGTGAGACCCATCGGCCTAGTTAGCCTGTGTTAGTACAGCGCTTCTGGCGTCCGATGCCTAATGAATCTCGGACTCAAAAGAATGACAGTCCGTCGAGAAAAGAATGGCCGCCCGTGACCTGTTGAAAATTGATTGCGATTGATGTGATAGCATTGTGCCCTCTATAGCATTGCCAGAACTCCAAACTGGGAGCCCATCCCGGTGCTCGCTGTCTTGCCGGGCTCCTAGCCGACTCCTGTAATCCCAGTCAAATCATGACAGTGACGATTCCCTTCCACTTCGTCGTAAACCAGATCGAATGGCGACCACTGCATAACTTCGTCCGTTGGTATCGATCCGTGCTGCCTGTGCAGCCCTCGAGTTTGGTATCATCGCGTTACAGCAGCCGTCCTATCCTGATGTGCTTCCGCAAACGTGTCGCATCTTGACCTCTCCCTTCCGTGCCCTGTTACTCCATTTTCATCTCCTTGTCTTCGTCTATACCCCGGATCCAGAGGACATTGTTACATCTACCTCATCGAGTCAGCAATCACCATCATCTTCTGTACTCGGTGGGGGAGGGAACGGCGCCCGCGCGAGCAGGAATCGACGACGCACCTGATCAGGATGGAGCCCAGGGAGCCGGTCTGCTTGTTGTCGATGTACTCCTCGGCGCCCGCGAGCTGCAGGTTCATGTAGCTGTCGACGGAGACGAGGCGGCCCCGGTAGTCGGTGTCGTTCCACTTGAGGCGCACCGAGACGGGCTTGTTGACGAGGTCCTGCAGCATGGGCCGCGGGTTGACAGGGACGAAACTCATGGCGTCTGGACCGGCGATCGGTTGTGAGGAAGAGAGAATGGCGAGCCGGGGAGAGAGATGCGTGTAATTTGGGTTTTCGTCGTCGGCGTTGTGTCCTCTCGGTGGATGAATTCCGTTGCGCGTGCCTCCAGGTTAGCTTTGGGCGAGGATCTGGAAAATTTGCCGTCACTGACCGACTTTGCTTGACTAGCCCTGGCCGACAGAGCTCTGCTGCCCCACCACAGGACGACAGAGTGACTAGGCAGCAAATGTGGCCCGTGCACGGGTGCTGGTGGTATTACTTCGTACTATTAATACTTCACTACAACCACAATCGTCGCCATCTCTCTGGCCTTTGCAAGAGATTTTCTGCTCGAGCTTGCGCTTGATGATACGTAATGGACTGGCTAACAAATTCATCTCGATTGTACTTGCACCTAAGCTAACTGAGCTCTACACCCGTTCGCAAGTCACAGTGCTCAGACCTGGACATGCTCGCCCTTCTGGAGCATGCCCAGCGCATTCTGCAGATGGACCGTCCCGTTTCTGCCCTTCTCCACCTCACCGGGTAGGCCCCATCTCTCCTCGAGCAGGGCCATGTACTCCCAGAGCTCGAACCGCCGGAGGAACCGGTAGACCGCCGCGCACGCGCTGTCCAGCGACCCCACGATCCACGCGTGGTGCGCGCTCGACGCCTCGCCCACGATGTGGAACTTGGCCTGCGCGGCCGGCCGAGACAGGTAAGGGTACAGGTTGCTGAACTGGCCCGGTCCGAAGAGCGCGAAGGCGCCCGAGGTGAAGGGGTCGTGCGTCCACGAGAAGGCGTGGTGCACCCCGGTGTACGCGCTCTTGATCTTGTCGTACGTCATGCCGGAGCCGGCGTGCAGACGGGCGAGGTCCTGCAGGATGAGTTCCACGAGCTCAGCCTCGGAAGGGGCGTTCTGGGCGCCGCCGACCAGAGAGCCGATGCGCGTCGCGTCCTGTGCCCAGGTGTACGAGGCGAGGAGGACGGCCTCCTTGTCCCTGCCGTCGTGGAGGTTGTACGACGGGTAGACGCAGGTGCGGATCGGCAGGTCGGTCGACGCCACGCCGCCCTGCGTGATCTTGCTGTCGACGATCCACCACGGGTACTTGAACTTGAGCGCCACCTTGGCCGAGTCGTCGTAGTGAAGGCTGCGGATGGCGTCCTTCTGGGACGGGTGGAGCTCCAGCGAGCGCAGGTCCACGCGCGCGAGGCAGCCCAGCGAGGTGGTGCTGAAGACGGTGCTGTACCCGCCGCGAGGGGACGGCTCGCCGGCACACTTGACGGCCACGTTGCCCTCGGTTTGTGCGTGCTTGTCGATCGTGATGGCCTCGACGCGCTTGTTGATCTGCACCTTTCCCTTCATCTGCTTCAGGATGGCACCTACCAGCAGCGAAGTGCCGCCTTCGATGCAGAACCAGTTCACGTCCCCGACGGGATTGTCAAAGTCAAACGAGTCGATGACGCTCTCGGAGAAGGCCTGGTCGAACAGCCCGCTCGAGGTGTTCTGAGTCTCCATCCACTGGATGCTGAAGAAGTCATAGTGCGGCTCTTTTCCATCCGGGCCTCCTCGCTTCAGGTACTCCCGAGTGCTGAAGTCGTCCACAGTCTCGAGCATGCGAAAGCCCTTTTCGAAGTTTGCCGCGAGAGCTTTCTTGTACGGCCCAAAGGCCCCTTCGAGAAGCTCGGTGACATTGTCGACAACATCGTCGGGCACTGATCCGCCGTTCTGTACGCTGACGTGGTAGGGATCCTTGACTCCGCGGACAAGGAGCCTGTCGTTGAACAGGCTAGGGCACGCATCCCCACCATCGAGGTAATAGGGGATCAGAGGCATCTTCGTCCTCTTGAACAGATCGAACGTGCGGTGCATGGACGGGATGTCGGGGTATCGCATGGCTCCAATGTCGTAGTAATCGTGCGGCATCTTGCTGAAGTGGTGCGTGTAGACGCGGCCGCCAACCCGGGAGTTTGCTTCGAGAATGTCGTAGGTGAGACCGGGTATGTTGAGGTCGTCGAGAATCATGGAGATGTAGAGCCCGGCAATGCCGGCGCCGACGATGCAGACACGGCGCTCTGGGATTGCCCGAGTCTTTGCCTCTGCGGACTGGAGCGTCATGGCTTCTTGTCCATCACCCGGGAGCTGGTCATCAGGAGGCAGGTCGTCGTGGGTGCAAGGCGGACCCCCAAGGACCGGCATGGGCAGTCCAGGTGCGTAGCCCACATGTCTGGATCTGAGAGCGTTGATCTCTTGGTAGAGCTTCTCGCGGACGAGATGGCGAGCCCAGTGGGCCTTGCAGGTGTATCTTGTAGTCATGATGATGATTCGCGCGCGATATCTTACTCAGTTGAGAAGAGGAGTAGTGTCTGGACTCAGTAGTTGCTCTGCCGGAATCCTCCAACATCCGCCCTATTTATGCTGTACAGCATCTTTGAAACTGAATTATGTGACTTCATGTTGCCCCTCGCATTTGCCGACTTCTGAGGTAAGACAGTCCACATCTGACTGCTACTGCAACACAGCGTGGATGAAAAGTGTCAGCTCAACCTCGGAGTGCCCGCTTGTGGTAATACAACATGGAGCCGCACTTGGTGATTGGTCGGTTCCCAATACCCCAGGTATCGTGGCTGGCTGTCCTTCTTCCTCAGCTTGTCAATACCACTCGAGAACCAAGCCCAAGCTACCGTTAATGACCAGCTGCATTCCTGGACGCAAGCCTCAAATCCGGACGGCACGAGGACTCGAAATGGGACTGCCTGACTCGATCCATTTTGGGCTAAGCGGAGGAAGCATTCCACGGTCCGGGTAGCTCCCCAAAGAAGGTTTTGACAGTGTCTCGGTCGATAAATACCAACAGGCCTGCCCGTAGAGAAGGATAAAGTGTCATGACAGAAATATCCGTATCCCGAGTCGAGCGCACGCGCCGTATTTTCCAGCCCTAACCCCAGAGACCATGTCCCTCGCATTGTACGACGTTGTCGTGATCGGCGGCGGGCCCGTCGGCCTGGCTGCTACGTACCAATCGGCCAAGGCCGGCGCCAATGTCGTCGTGCTCGAGCAGAACAACTTTTTCAACCAGGCGGGGAGTTCTGGCGACCTGGCCAGGATGTTTAGGACTATGCAAGTTGAGCCGATGCCGCCGCGGGGTTTGGTAGACAGAGAGGCCGGTGTTGCTTATAATTGTATTCCACAGGTATACCGAAGACTTCATGGCCGACCTTGCCAAGGACGCGTTGGAGTATTGGGACTATTTGGAACATGATGCCGGGACCTCCCTCCGGTGGATGAGTGGTCTTCTGAATTTCGGTGACAAGGATCTGGGAGGCGGGACCCCAGAAGGTATAGTGAAGTCTGCAAACGCAATGAGACGAGTCACCGAGACTAACCGCGCTTGAAGGAACGCTACTCGGCCCAATTCCCAACCTCAAGAGGCTCAACATGACCTATAAGGAGCGTAAGTATTGTCAGGATCAAGTGAATCCGCTCTCGTCTGATCCCACAAGCAGTGACCGCGCAAGAGATCGAACAACGATATCCATTCAAAAACCTGCCGTCCGACTGGGTCGGGCTCTTCGCGCCAGACAACGGTGTCATCAACGTGCAGCTCCTCCTTCGGACCTTGATGAGGCTAGCACGAGAGTACGGAGCGCAGGCAAAGCAACACACAGAGGTCAAGTCTATCACGCCTTCAAAGGACAGCAACGACACGTGGATCGTCCATGCTGTCGATCGGGAGAAAGGCGCTGTGACGTTCGCGACCAAGAAGATCATCATTGCGTCTGGAGCCTATGTCAACCACGTGCTCAACCCCAGCTTTGGAATCAGCCTCGACCTCGACATCTGGGAGATGGTAGCGACCTACTTCAACGCAAACGCTGGGCCAAACGGCACCCTGTTTCCGAGTAAGCTCTCCCTCATGCCGATATCTCCCACACCGACAGATCGCAATATTGACTGACTCTGTACCTAGGTATGTGGTTCCAATTCGCACCAGACAAGAACGGGAGATCGCAGCTGTTTTACGGCTTCCCCACCGTCCCTTGGGGACCGCCCAACGTCGTGCGCATCGCTGTCGACGCGGCGAGCCGCAGGATCAAGGACCCAAATGAGCGGGCGACAAACATATTCAGCCCCGACGACATTCAAGATACTCAGGACTTTGTGCGAGACAATGTAGTCGGTGTCGACTTCACCGTGCCGGCGTCGACCGTTTCCTGCCTGCAGACCAACGTCTTTGGTATGTCTACACGAGTCGCTAGTGACGACGGACGGGAACCTTGACTGACAAGGCGATAGACAACATGTTTGTACTAGATTTCATACCAGAGGCATATCTGAAGGGCGGCCCCAAGGATAGCATTGCCGTCTTCACGGCCGGCTGGGCCATGAAGTTTGTGCCGCTCTTGGGCAAGGCCCTGGCCGATATGGCACTCACCGGGCAGTCGAAATACGCCCTCAAGGACTTCTCCATCTCGCGCACGAACTCGTCGAACCCGCAGCAGGGGATTATCATCGCGAATAGCTCCGATCACACAGCGGCGCGGAGGAGCTCGTATGCGTATATGAAGCAGGGCGTAGGATCGTCGCTAGGCGGGTTCCCCAACAATGCTTGGTAAGACCAGGTGCTCATTCGCAGGATAAAGTTTCAACAGAACACAAGGATATCGATTCATATATGTGCAATTATTTCTGTCTGGATGAGTCAATGTTTTGATATGTGATCGTCGTGGCTATGTGTGAGAGTTGCTATCCATGTTGTGCCACATACTGCTACGTCACAGATTATTGCCATATATGGGCCATATACGGGCCCATCTTCCGTCTTATAAAGGAGACACTCTCCATTGGGCTCTAAATTCTATTCTAGTCTTTGAATCTTTGTGTCTCCTTTCTTGGATATAAGATCTCAATGAATGCACATGTCCACTGGTGAAGAATATCACTGAAGCCAAAGCGGCGTGCCCTGTATGACACCAGAGCCGTATCATAGACTTGGAAGAAGCCTCTACATTAGACATTGAATAGCACTCCAAGTGAAATTTGAGCCTGGATTCAAAAGAAATGAGTCAACTCGGTGCAGTCATACTTTGTTCACATAGCCGTGCCGGCAGCCTACGCGAGCCTGCCAGAACGCTCTCACTTGGACCTCCGTTTCAAGCAGTATTTCAACGCCAAGATTCGCCCAGGCGAGGGCGTCTCATCATCTCTGGCTCAGAATAGCAAACAAATCTTCTCCTGACGCGCCTGGGCAGCCTGAGGTAGCCACTTCATCCACCAGAAGGGTTTGCAAACACAGAGATTAGGGCTGCGGGTTGCTGCATGACAGACTGATAACGTGCCCTGGCGTTGAACGTCACCTCACAGTGAAATTTTCAGCTTGACGAAGAAGTGAATGGCACACTAGGCTGTTTATCAGAATCCCTTCGACTACAAAAGGGGGTCCTGTCTTCTCCTGAACCTCCAAAATTCTCCCCTTTTCTCCCCCACATCATCTTCAAGGAGATCAAAAGTCCAACATCGTCTGACATCTCCCCTTACTGTACATCATCTTGTCGATCGCGTCTTTTCTTGCTCAAGCATTTGCAACTCACGACTGTCCCTACTACTACTTGAAGCGTCTCCAGAAGTCCTTCGCCTCGGCAAGATGGCTATCAAAAGAAAGCAACATCACTGGTAAGCCTCACCTCGGAGCCTTCTTTTCACGATCCCGTCCTCTGTCTCTGCCGGCCAGGCCGCCTTCAACCCCAAACCTCAAGCACATCCATCCCATTCATACATCACCCAGGGCAACCTAGCTAACGTTGATATCACATCCACAGCCCTGTCTGCAAGAAGATTGCCGGCCCGCGCTGCGCTACTCTTGAGCACCTTATCCACTGCAAGGTGCATGACTGCTACCACTCCATCCGCTCGGAGTGCGCCCAGTGCAAGGACAGCACTGAGCGGGCGCTCCGGGAGGAGCGTCGCCAGAGCGAGAGCGGCAGCGGCGAGAGTGTCAATGACGAGAACACTCCTCCGGCCAACAACAACAACAACAACAACCGCAACAATCGCCGCAAGGGACGGAAGAGCCGGAGAGCTAGGGGATGAATGGGCTCCTAGGACCATCGAGGAAGAGCTTTCCTAAGCTTGGAGATTGTATCATGTAGGGGAGCATGGATGGGATCAATGGGCGTTGCGGGTATTTTTTGAGATGGATCATCACTGGTTTGCGATTATTCTTTGAAGGTCACTCGATTGTTGAGTGTATCATTCTACTTCTTCACATGGCATACTGCATTTCTCTTCCTCTGCATTCGCTATTGTTTTGCTGTTTCGTCTGTTTGCTACTGCGTTGTCTGGATTGAAGACCCTGGGCCCGGGGCAGTCGGATAGGATTATGGGCTCAGCCATGAGACATCATGTTGGCTTGAGGGCGGATTCTGGAAAAAGATTGGAGAGCACATCTCGTAATAAAGGGACGGGAACAAGAGACTCGGGGCTTGTATCGGTTGTAACTTGGTACGCCAATGCTCATTGAGCGTTCTCCAAAAACGCCTGGAATATCTGTCACAAGTAATGAAAACACAAAAGAGGTATCATGATATCTTCGTCCATTTTCCTCTCCTGAATCCCGCTTCCCCTCTTCTTCCTCCATCGTCTTGAACAAGTGCCCTCCTGCCAAGCAAGCCAAACCCCCTCCGCGAACTACCTCATCTGGTGCCGGTCCGAGAACGGATCCGGTTGCTGGCTGTACACCTGCGGCTGCTGCTGCTGCTGCTGGACGACACCGCCGCCACCCTCGTACCCGCCCTGGTAATACGCGACATCGATCTGCGGCACCGGCGGCACCGGCTCAGCAGGGACGCCAGCTGGCCCCGGGAGAGGAGGGGGCTGGTAGTACCCTCCGCCCTGCACCTGCTGCGGGTACTGCGCGCCCATGAGCGGCTGCTCGTCCGCCGCCGCCGACGCGCCGCCGACGCTCCTCACGCCGACGCTCGGCCTCTTCTTGCCGTTACTGTCGGCAGCAGCGCCGCCCTTGGCCAGGGCCGCCGCCTCGGCCGCTCGGCGCAGGCGGCGGTGCTCGCGCCGCTCGCGCAGGCAGAAGAAGCACACGGTGACGGCCGACACGGCGATGGCGGCCGAGAAGGCGACGGCCACGACGACGCCGCCGGGCGTCAGGCCGTCCTGGCGCCGGAAGCAGGTCGGGTTGCTGCTGTCCGGGGAGCCGCCGCACACGAGGCCCGGCGCGCACGAGGCGGTCGGGTACGAGGTCGGGAAGCACGAGAGGGTCTTGCCCGCGGCCTTGCCCGTGGACTGGGTCGGGCAGTGGCTGGTCGACACGTCCGAGGTGACGTAGCACTGGAGGGAGGTGCCGGTGCTGGAGGAGGACGTCGTGGTCGAGGAGGCGGAGTCTGTGGTGCTGCTCGTCGTGGTGGTAGAGTCAGAGGTGGATGCCGTCGTCTTGGTGGCCGTGGAGCTCTCCTTCTTGGTCGACGATGTCTTGTCTTGCTTGGTCGTGCTCTCCTTGGTGGGCTTCTGCTCCGAGCTCGACTTGCCGGTCGTCTTGGTCTCCTTCTTGGTGCTGGTGGGCTTTTCCGACGTCGTCTTCTTCTTGTTGTCGTCGTCGTTGCTGTTGTCGTCATCATCGTCGCTGTTCTTTTGCCTCCGGCGGAGGTCGCTCGGTTCCGTAGACGGTGTCACAGCCACCTCGCAGTGCCTCATGGCCCAGTCGGCCTCGATGGCGGCCTCCTCGGCCGTGCAGCCCGCATTTTGGTAGCATGCCGTCGGTGTGGTGCCTTCCAGGAGCCCCGCCAGTTCCGAGAGGCAGTACTTGATGCTGCCGGCATCACCGCATGCGGCAGCGGCAGCGAGCCGGCCGGCATCCCTCTGTAGGCACTCAGACGTGCTCGTTCCGGAGACCGAGGCGGCTAAAAACCACGTGCCGAAGAGGGCGGCGGCGGCGGTAGTCCTCATGGAGAGGCCCGAGGGCCGTGTATAAGACGACCGCATTGTAGTGTGCCAGAAGCTCGTATTCACTGGCGCCCAAGTAGGTGGACCTCGAACCTGAACCCTGGAAACACCGCGAGACGGATGGTGTGGGGGATCTGCCCTGCCAGAATGATCAACAGGCGATACGAGACGCGCGCCAGAGGCAGGCGTACTAGACAGATCGATCGCGTCCAATACTGCGTCGTACAGCTTAGAGACGTGCAATCCCTTGGGCGAGAGTTACCATCTCCAGACAACGAGGAAAGGAAAGCTCGGCAGGGAAGGGGAGGGAGAACGGATAAGAAGGAAATGGCCAACAATAAAAACGACAAACGAAACTCCCCACTCCAGCTGAGAAGGCCTAGCTACCTACTTGTAGCTAGGACTTGCAGCCTGCTTGCTGAGCTCAGAAAAGAAATTGCACAGGGTCAAGTTGGGACCAAGCCGGGCGGGCGCCATCAAAGGACCGGACTGGGGCTGAACTGCACAAGCTAGACGCTTTTGAGCCTGACGGGCGAGTGATGGGCTGGTGGTTCCTCGCTGTTGGACCAAACGGGGGGACCACATGGGATGGGATGTTCTGAACTTCTGGGCTGTGCCGCGACAGAGCTGGGGCCATCCGCGGATGGCAATGGCATGGGGATGGGATGTGATGTGATGGGATCGGAGGTGGTGTTTGTCGCGATCCTTCCACTCTCCATCCCTTCTTCCTTGTCTCTCCCGCTTCACTTGCCAACCGCATACCAACATATCCTCACTGACCCTTGATCTCCCTTGGACGTGGGACGCACGAGGTAACGCAAGGACCGCCTGTCAACAGCTTTATCAGGACGCTTAGCGCTTTGGTCACCAGCGGCGGTAGGTTCTTGGTCACAAACGGCATGCATTGGATGCAATGCATGTCAGTGACCGTTGGCCTGGCCTCCCAGACAAAGCTTCATGCAGGTAGCTACCTAGACAATGAATGTATCTGCCTGAGCCCCAGTTCTCCTCATCGAGCTCGAGTATCCCAGCGACAAGCAACACCCTGAGAGAGAGAGCAAATGGCTTTCCGTCCGTCTGTGTGCAAGCAAACCTCCACTGCCATTTTTTCCCCTCTAAAAAGTCTTGGAAACCCCACTGATGGACCCTGCACTAAACCTAAACTGCGGCTGCGCCTCTGCCCGAACCCTCCGGTCGCCTGTGTTTCAGGGGGGGGGGGGGGATTAGCTGGACCAGCTGGAGAGGCTTAGCTTTTGAGCCTGGCCTTTGAACCGCCATCCTGGTGGGGGGAGGAGAGGGGAGAGCTTGCTTTCTTATTGATCAGACGAATCACGCAAAGGATCCCCTGTCCTTGTTACTTAAATTAGCACTCTGGTGGGAGCAAAATGTTTAAAATGTTGGACGCAGTGGTACCGTTGGCTTGGGATCTCTCTCCGCCGTCATCACGATGTCACGGTAGCAGGAGGCTCCAAGTCTTTCCTATTTAGGTGAAATCTTGTGTAAACATTCATGCGCCTGACTACATGCCGGGCATATCGAGATCCTTCAACGCCCTGGTGCTCTAGTATTTGCACTAAGGCATGCTTAAATCCCGTGAATCCTTGTCGGTATTGCTGCAGGCCCTTGCGGCGTGATAGGTATCCTTGATGCATGCATTCTTCTCCAGCGTCTTGGAACCCAGCAGCAGCGGCATACATTGCACGCTTCTACCCAGCTTGAGGTAGACACATCATCTCCCTCATGAGTGAGATGTAGGCAGAGTGGTGGCGCAGTGCCCTGTCAAGGCCAAGTGAGTGCAAAGAAAACGGCACCGTTGAGCTGTCATCATCAACAGGGCAGCCCATTGGGACACACTTCAGCCCTGCACGAACCGACGACGTGCAGATGATGGCCCGATCACTGTCTGTGTGTGACACCACACTTCTTAAACTAGTTATAGCAAAAAATCTAGAGGGATGACCCGATCGACTATAGGGCTGCAAGTTCCATGACGCAAAAGGCTAGCTCGGCTCACGTTAGGGGGAGACACAGATCAGGAGGGTACATGCACGATACACCAGGGAGCCATCATGGTTTTAATGATACAGTAATTCTCTCATGTTCAATTGCTGCTTCTTCGCTGCGGAGAAAAAAGCAGGCACAAAGCTATCTGCTTGTCGCTGGTGCAAGCACTGTCGACCGATCCGTTCCCACTATCCATCCATCCACACCCCACGGGCTCATCTGCTCTGCTCTGCATTCCCTCTCATCTTGCGGATGGGGAGGGGCAAGGGGGCAGAACCATAAAGATACAATTCGCTTATGATGAGAGATAGAAAGACGCTGCGACAGAAAATGCACGCCCATGTTGTTCACCAGGGGCGGTGAAGGTGGTAGATCCACCCCTTTTTGGAGCTCTTGTAGTCGCTGGATGACGACGCGGAGGACCTCGTCCCTGCTTGGTCGCGTGGAAGCAGTGTCCCGGGCGTTGTTGGTGGCGCCTAGCGATGAGCAGCCGAAGAACCACCCCAGATGCTGCTGTGTTCACCCACGCTGCCCACGAGCGGGCTGCCGATCTCTCCCGGCGCTCGGCTTCGCGGCGGCGGGTGCATGTCCAACGACATCGCCGGATTCCAGCGGACCAGTTTGGGGTATGCCGAGTGGCGCACGTCAAAGTTGCCTCCCCCGTTCATAGCATTGCCCTCGGTATCGCACATATCCAGCAGCTCGTCCTCGGACACCACAAAGTTCTCGCCCGTGGCTACAAACATCAGGTCCATGCGGTTCTTGATCCGGTCCAGGGGTACAAAACCATCGCCGTCTTCGGCGCCGTTCTCTGCTGGCGACAGCTCCTTGCAAACCTGGCAGAGCATCTGCCTCACCCGTGTAGTGCGCGAGGAGCTGTTTCGTCCCAGACCAACTTGCACACCACCAAAGGGAGCAGCCACGCTATTAACTGGACCCCACGACGGTGGCGCAACGGCACTATTAAAGCCCATGTTCGATGAGTGACCAAAGGGGCCTCCCGGTCCGCCCTGTTGAGACGGCGAGTGACCCCAGATGGGCGCGGCTTGCACAAACGGAGACTGGTCATTGAAGCTGCCCGGGCCTGTTGGGTAGGCAGGGCGGATTCCCTGCGTCATGTACCTATCGGTAGGCTCATCGACGCTGTCATCGAGCAACGCCTTGGAACCAAGGTGGACACTGTTAGGGTCTTGCAAGTCGTCTGGCATGGCCATACTCGAGGGCGGCGTGGACGCTTGTCGGAATCCGTGGACGACACTTCCGGGGCGGCCAATCGGCGTCGGTCGGGATTGAGAATGCACCGTATCGAAGCTGGTGGACTGTTTCCGCGACTGTGGTGAAGGCACACCGCTGAGCGAATCCTTCGGCGAAGGCGCGAACGGATTCATGCCATGGAGATCACCATGCTGCGGTTGTGAGAATCCAGGCGGGGGTCCTTGCATATGAGGAGAGAAAGTTCGCCCCGCCGGCGAATGGATACCTGGAGGCATCGCCATTCCCATAGTCGGCGGCCCAGGTGCCCTGTACCCACCACCGCCGATCGGGTTGAAAAAGCCGGGCGGCGGCTGCACCGTTGGCAAGTGCATCGGGAAGGGCAGTCCGGCCATCGGTGGCAGTTGCTGATAAGGCCCCGATGGGTGATTGGCGGGATTGCTCTGCGCCTGCGTCGGAGACGCTGTTGAGATATGAGACAGAGAAGCTAGGCCACCCGGGGCTAGATGAGGTAGGAGACCAGCCGGACCAGGGCTGCTCTGAGCTGGTGTCGTCGGGTTCGGTGAGGGGTTCTGACTAGGGCCCGATCCGGATTGAGACGCTACCGTTGATCCGGCGGTGCTTACATCTTGTTGCGATGACTGCCGCGGCCGGATTGGTGTCGGCGCCTTCGGGATGGCGGGCGTAGCTACAGGAATTTGAGGCGAGGCGAACGCGGTTGCTGGAGGCTGTTGCGGTAGTGCCGGAACAGTATTTGCCTGCTGCGAGGGTCGCTTGGGCAAAACAATTGAAGCAGCTGGGTTTGGCAGCCCGGCCGGCTTTGGGGCCGCCTTGGGCTGAGGCCTGGGCTTCTGTGCCGCCTCATTCGTCGCCTTGGCCTTCGCTGCGTTATCCTTGCGCTCCCGGGCTTCCCGCTCTCTGCGCTCACGAGCCTCCTGTTCCTTCAGCTTTGCCTCTTCGCGGGCCTTCTTCTCTCGATCCTTCGCCTCTCGCGCCTTACGTTCTTGCTCCGCCTGACGCTCCTTTTGCTCGTGGATGCGACGCTGGCGCTCGGCTTCCTTGCGAAGGCGTTCCTCCTCGTCGGCTTTGCGCTGGGCCTCCTTCTTCTTACGTTTCTCTTCGGCTCTGAGTCGCTGCTCTTCCGCCCTGCGCGCCTCTTCTGCCAAGCGGCGCTCTTCGTCGGCAGCTTTCTCGGCCTCCTTACGAGCTTTCTCCTCCGCCAGGGCCTGCTTCTTCTGCTGCGCCTTCTCCTTCTTCCTCTGCGCATCCTTTGCCTTCTTGGCCTTCCGTTGAGAGTCTTGGCGACTCTCTTCGTCGAGCTCTTCGAGCAGTTTGTCTTGGCGTTCCTTAGCGACCTTCTCACGGTAGGCAGTGAGCACCCTCTGCTCAAACATGCGGGCGGCGAAGATCTGGAACATCCTTCGGCCTTCCTCCATACGTTGGGCATCCGTCATTGTGTCCTGCTGTGGAGCCTGGGTTTTAGCTTCCTCAACGTCTTTGACAGTGTCTGCAAGGTTGTGTTTTTCTAATAATGCATAATCATGATGTGGGTGGTGGATTGGGCACTTTGACGGTAGAAAAGAGGGTGGTACCTCGTCCTCATATTCCTCTTGGCTGTCGTACTCTTCATCCTCCTCTTCGTCGTCGACCTCATAGTCGTCTTCTTCGGTGGGAGGGTGGTCGTGGGGATCAGGATAGTTTCCGTTCGTGCCGTGGCCATACTCAGGGCTTCGATACTGGTCTTTCGCATCCTCCTCGCGGGCCATACGTCGCTCGGCCAATTGTTCCATCATCTCGATGAACTTCTTGCCGTCGTTCTTCAGCAAGTCGTCCGCTACCGTCAGGATGCCTCCTAGATAGAATTAGCATTGGCGGGAAGACTCGCAGACGAGGGATGCCAAATGCGAATGAAAGAGCTTTCTACTTGTCAAGCAAAATGCCTTACCCTGGACGGTGAGAGACTTTCCAAAATTGAAGAAGTCGGTCGCATAATCTTGGTGGTGGAGCTCTTCGGAGGACAGTTCCTCCTCTTCCTCCTCTTCGACCTCGCTATACACGGCTTCATCGTCAAGATCGTCTTCATCGCTGTATTCCTCTTCTCCCTCGAGGTCGTCCTCGCCTTCGGAGCCATGTTGCGTGTAGCCTTGAGAGGGCTGGGAGTGCGAGTTGCCCCTCACAGAAGCGTATTGTCGTCGTGAAGAACCCAGCAGTGGAGGACCTTGTTCGGAGCGATGGGGATCGTGCGCATATTGTTCGAGCTCGTGGTAATAGGCGTCATACAGCCCTTCCAGTTCCTCCTCAATGGCAGTGCGCTTGCGGCCGCAGACGGTGCAGCTGCATGTATGCTTCTGCTGCTCCTTCATCTTCTTAAGGACCGCGTCTTTCTCCACCTTGACCAGAGACTTGCGCTCGTCCTCGCCGAGGCCAAGCCAGAACTCTTTGATGCGCTCGCGCTCCTCCTGGGAGCTCGTATTCCATATCTTCTCCCTAGAAAGCCCTCCAGTGCGAGTCTGCGCCTGTGCCAGAGACGGGGAATCCTGTTGTTGGCTGGCAAGTTGAGATTCCTCGTTTGCCTTTTTCTTCTTTTTCTTGGACTTCTTGGACTTGGCACCGGCCGTCTGCCCTTCGCCGCCAGCAGTTTCGGACGTATTTCGCGCCGAGCTCTCCTCCGCGCCGTCGTCGTCGCTATCGTCCACTTCTGCAGATGCGTGCTCGTGTGAGGTGTGAGAGCCAGGGACACCGTTAGTGTGGCCCTGGGCGGCCTGCTCGGCGGCCGCCTTGGCTGCGGCCTTTGCCCGTCGCTTGGCTTTCTTGCGATTCACAGGGGCAGGATTCGCGCCCGCTGCGCTCTCCTGTGACCCATTCGAGGACTTCGCACCACCCGCGCTGGCAGAGGCGACTGTCGGAGAAGGCTGGGGCTCGGGGGTAGGCGCGATCTTGGGTACGGTAATGAATTTGGAACCATCCTTATTGGTGTACTTAGCGGTACCCTTGGTGGTCGGCGATGCTGGGGGTGGTTGCGACGCCGCTGGGGGCTGACCGCGTCGGTTCCCCTTCATTGTGCGTCGGTCCTGGTCGCTTCAACTCGGTCCTCAAAGGCGGGCAAATCTCCAGGTCATGAATGAGGTCTCGGCTCTCCAGGCCCTGGATACAGATGGTTCGATTGCCGCTTTCGAATCTAGACTGCTGTAAGCAATGTGTCCCCGGCTCGCAGCCAGCATGCGAAGATAAAGCTGTGGCGCGTGAGAGGCAGGGAGGCGGTGGGGGAGCTGGGAGTCGAGAGAGGCGAAAAGGTGGTCGCTCGTGTGTGTCTGGAAGGCCCGGGTAGGCAAACGGGCTGTCACAGGGTGACGAGAGATTGGCAGAGGTGGGGCAGGGCTTGGGACTCACAGCTCAGAGGTAAAGAGATGGTGAACCGAGGGGACCGGGCGGGATGAGGGCAGGGTGAGCGCAGGGTGAGAGCAGGGTGAGGCAGCAAGATCTCTCGGTGCTGCGCGGGGCGGTCGAGGGAAGCGTCGTTTGGCGAACTCGATATCGAAGGTTGTGGGGGTGTGGTCTTTTGCAGGTGCCAATCCCTTTGCACGACAAGACCAAAAGTCAGGACTGGAAAAGCGGCGGGCGATGTTCAGGCTTTCCCCGATGCTGGGTGCTGGGACGATGCGAGCCCGATAAGTTCCTTGCGGGTACCTGCCTGCGCACGTGGCAGTGCTGCGTGTACCAGCCAAAGACCTTGGTGGATTCAGACGGGTGCGGGGTCACATGACCTGCGGCCAGATCATGGGCAGCCTTGTTGAGGCAACGAATAGGCGATCGAAATGTCGACCCTAGCGGGGAGCAGCTTGTTTCGATTTTGTCAGCCCTGCCTAGCTCAGTCCTAGGACGGACTTGGAGAAGGTAGGAGGTACCTTACTTAGGGTGTTTTACTGGAAGCTCCCAGCAGGGTTTGTAGCTGCGTCGTCCTTTTCAAGCCTGCAGGTGGGCTTCAAAAGATCTTTGATACTACCTACCTAGGTAAGATAGGTATGCTTCAGTTCTTCAAGCAGCATTTCTCATAAAGCGTGCCTAGGTATTGAGTACAGAGAATCAATTGAGAAGACTGTCTGGAGGGTGCAGACTTTGCATTCATATACCGTGCCCAACACCCCCATCGGATTTGCGTAGATTCTGTTTCCAGTTAACAAGCACCCGCTTTCAGTTTACAGTTTTCAGAATTCAGACTCATCCACAAAGCAGCCATAGCAACAGCCCATGGGATTTGGGCGAGAGGTGGAAGACCCAAACCCAACGAACGCTGAAGGGCCGTGTCATAAGGTAGCTCTCTCTTGCAACAATGCAATCACGGGTTTCCATCCGCCTGGCCCGTCTAGCGCCCACTGAATGAGTCTGAAGCCCAGTCTCTCCAGAACAAGATGCAGCTGCCCAGGATCAGCCCCAGAGCTCCGCGCTCTTCGCTTCCTATATTTCAAAGGCACAACTCTATTCCATTGTGTTCTTCGTATTCAACAAATCTATGACATCAATCCAAGTTGATAGAGTTCTATTTAGGAAAGTCTGTGTGCTCCAGACGGCTCGCTGACCGTTTGACGGTCCTGATGGATCCCAAGTTACTAACCGCATGCGCCCACACCGTATCTCTCCCCCTTGTCCACAGGCGGCAGCTCCGAAAACGAGTTGATCTCCGGCTCGCGCGGTGTCGCGCACGGGCTCTGCGGAGGGCGGTACACACATACAGCCGTGGACAAAACGGCCAGGCCAACCGTCTTCCCCGGACATCTGACAGGTCGTCGGGAGATGTTGCCTCCTTTGTAGGCGCTGGATGATGTGCGTGTCGCTCGACTAGTCGCATAGACAATGTTGCATTGCATCTCTACTAGGGCCCGTGAAGTCTCGCCTGGAGAAAGACCCCAGGCCTTACCCCCGGTATTGCCTTCGCACCATTGACAATTGACAGGGTCCCATAATCTCCCTGTCGGGTACCAGTGGTGGTGAGCATAAATACTACAAAAAGCTGACCAACCAGTGCCAACACAGGCGATGTGGCTCTGCTGCGGGGCGGAACTCCATATTCCATCATTGTGTTCATGATGTCAATCACATCGATCGTACTGGGTAATGACAAGCGGTCTGCAGCGGGCTGAGTCTTTCTCTGAAACGTTGCAGACCAGAAAATGCAGAAGTTGAGGTCTGACATGCTAATGCGCGCCGTCGGGGCTGCCTCTCTCTCTTGACACTTTTCTGGCTTCTCTGTACGGGCGTCAAATAGACCCTTACAAGACGGACCTACACGTACTACGGCGTTCAGCTGGGGCTGCCTCCCACGCTATGGGACGCCTCAAGGGGGCTAGTGTAGCTATTCATAGTCCCCAATTGCTTCTTCTGGCTAATTGTCAGCGACGTTGGATGTGTGGAGGCCGCTTCTTTCACGTACGGATGCTGAACGTTACTTTACTTCACAAGTTGTAGGCTGGGGCCGCTGTCAGCCAAGAGCAAAACACCCCCTGTGCTGCCAGCACAAATCGTTTACCAGCCAGTCGTGAAGGGCCAACAGACGTATGTAGACATAAAGAGAAGAAGCTGTGTAAGGGGGGGAGCTGAGCGAAAATATGTTGGAACGCAGGTCTGAAGCTCGATCTGGTCCTGCTTCAACCTGACAATCGGTACAACTGAACTGATCGGAGTTACTCCCTCCTGCATTACCTACATGAACCTACCTTAACTACCTACCTTAGGTACTCCGTACATGTAGCCGGCAGGACTTCGTAGGACTTCTTCACCTCGCAGGCACTCACCCAAAACTTCAGAGGTGGAGCAGTGGTCAGTTCCCATGTCAATCCAGGGGAAGTGATCTCGACTTTGAATCGAAAAGAATTGCCAATTCCCTGTCATTTGTTGACCGACGCCTTGGACCGACGCTCCAGGACCTCCAGGGCTGCCTGTCGGGATCCATTTCCAAGGCTCCAGCTCAACTGTAGATCGCCTACGCATCTTGGGCGCGGCTATTGGCACTGTTAGGTAAGCGCTGTAACAAAGTCGACCCACGCACAGCGCAGTAATGTTCCAGGGCTCCTTGCCGAAAATCTTGAACTGGACCCCCCCCCCCCCTCCCCTGTCACAGGCGAATGCCGGGAGAGTCACTCAACCTGCCTGTCTGTGTACGGTGCGGTGCTGTGCTGTGCTTGTCTCCATAATTACGACGCTCCGCCGTCAAGCTGCCCGCCGCTGTCTGTTGATCTGCCTCATCCCCTATTTTTTCCCCTTTGGAAATCATTCATAAACGCCCCCGTCGCTCCCGCGCCTCCCTCCAGTCCGGCAATTGCCCTGCGATCCAACCGACCCGACATTCTCGACCGTCCCATCCCGCGAACTGTTCTGGGCGTATCTGGCAAGCCGAGGTCAAGGACCACCCCCCCGATCAGAGTCGACTCGGTCGCCCGCGATGGCAGCTGCAGGCAACGCTCAGAACGTTATCCGAAGGTACGGCGCGCCCGACCGCAAACCCCCAGCCCATGGGCCGACCAGAGTCTCCTAGCTCCCTTCAATTGATTCCCTGTCAATTGGTAGCTGACATATTGCTCCCGTCTCTCCAGGAAGCTCGTCATCATAGGAGACGGAGCTTGCGGCAAGACAAGTTTGCTCAGTGTCTTCACATTGGGCTACTTCCCCACAGTAAGTTGGGATTCCCGCTGCCGCTCTCCCCCGCGTGCCTCGCCAGACAGCTAACCATTCTTCTTCTCTCTTCTCTCAACAGCACTATGTAAGTCGGTCATGGCATTTTCTCTCTCGTGCGACCCGAGCTCTTCACCGCTTCTATCCATCTGGACCACCGCAATGTCTAGCTTGCTTCGTCCCACCGGTCTCAGACGTTGGCTAATGCGAAGACGTACGACGACAGGTTCCCACGGTGTTTGAGAACTATGTGACCGACTGCAGAGTGGACGGCAAGTCCGTGCAACTAGCACTATGGGATACGGCAGGACAGGAGGACTACGAACGACTACGACCGTTGGCATATTCCAAGGCGCATGTCTTGCTGATAGGCTTCTCGGTCGACACCCCCGACTCACTCGACAACGTTAAGCACAAGGTGAGCCTCTCTCTTTGTCGGCTCAGTTTCCAACCCCCTGATTCCGTCCTTATGTGGACTGAGAATTCGCCCCCACGCCGTCGTTGCGGTGCTTGCTCTCCGTACGACTTGGCAATCTCCCATATCTTGCTTCCAAGACAGCCAGGAGCCACTCGCCATCTTGCCAACGTCGTACATGGACTGACCGAAGGTGCGTCATTAGTGGATCGAGGAAGCGACCGAACGATGCCCCGGCGTACCAATCATCCTGGTCGGCTTGAAGAAGGATCTCCGCGAAGACCCGGTTGCGATTGAGGAGATGCGCAAGAAGAGTCTCCGCTTCGTCACACAGCACGACGGCGAGGTGGCCGCGCGGGAAATTGGCGCACGGAAATACCTCGAGTGCTCCAGTCTCTCGGGCGAGGGCGTCGACGACGTGTTTGAGGCAGCCACGAGAGCGGCGCTGCTTACTTTCGAGAGGGGTGAAGGCGGTGGTTGCTGCGTCATATTATGAGCAACAACCGCCAAAGCTCAGCCCCGAGAAAACTTTTTGACGAATGCGTTGCAAGCGATACCAAGCAACGATACACGAAAGATGACCGAAAATCGCACACGGGACCGCTCGTTATATTGGGAGATGAAGTGGAACAAAAGGGCCGCACCGAGACGGAGGATCTGGGAGCAGTCCTATAGCGTCAGCAGAACGACAGAGGAAAGGCTGGCCGGCAGATACACACATACACACACACACACACACACACACTTGACGACATACGAATTGTATTAATAACGCTATAGAGTCTCCTCTGGAGGACGCGGTTGGGCTTCCGAATCGAAAGCAGGCTGCAACTGGCCCAGAAGAAGCGAATGGGTCATTCTGAGAGCACAAAGCATGGAGACACCAGCCCGTGATCTCAGGGGGACATGGAACGCATAGGCAGACTGTCTCATGTCTCGAAGTCTTGCAAAATATGGGGAAGGGGAGAGATGGCATATAATGCACCACCACAAGAAATCTTGACCAAATGGCTAATACAAGCGTATCTTTTTTGCTTCTTATTCAGCCCGCTCCTCGACTGTCTCCATTGAAGACGCGATGCCTATGTCATATGCATACTACAGTAATATTGTACAAAAGTGGTCTTTCAAAAAAAAAAAGGGACATAGTGAAGACGTCATTTTTATCAAGACATAAAGTTTTTACACCACACAGCACCCGTTTCTCTCCCACCAGGCCCACCGCTCCTCCTTTCCTGCTGTCCTCACACGCCCCCCCTATCTACCGCTTCCAGTCGTGGTTCCAGGGCTCCCGGGCCGGCGTCTCGGTCTGCGGGCGCGCGTACTCGATCGGCACGCCGTGGTGGCCGAACACGCCCTTCTTCTCCATGGCCACGCGGTACAGGTACCCCGTCTCCCGGGTGCCCGGGCCGGCCGTGCGGCGCAGCTCCTCGCAGGCGTTGTGCATGCTCTGGTACTGCCGCATGAGGTCGCGCTCGCGGGCCTCGCGCTGCCGGCGGCGGAAGAGCAGCCAGGCGCGGTGGATGGTCCAGTGGCGCAGGTGCCGGTTGCGCGCCATGCGCAGGGGCGGCGGCATGTAGCTCGTCAGGCGCAGGCCCTTGGACAGGTTGACGATCTTGGGGTCGGCCTGCTGGTGGTGCGAGGAGCTGGGCTTGCGGGCCTGCAGAGGCGCGGTGGTGTGCAGGGGTCGGGCCGCCGACGCGGGCGGCGAGGTCGTTTGTGCGGCGGCGGTCGGGGGGGATGTCGTTGAGGCGAGTGGCCTGATGCAGGTCTGGAGGATGGAGGAGGCTTGCGAGGAGGACCTGGCCGCCAGGCCGCGGAGGGCGGGGAGGGAGGCCATGATGAAGGTTGTTCGAGACTGTCGATTCAGCGAGAGGGGTTGGAATCCTCGTCGATGTCGACCGTGCTCCTCCCGGTGTGAGGCTTGGGAGTCGCGTGCGATTGTCGGTTGCTGGACCCTTCTCAGTAGGTGCGTAAGGGGCGAGTGGTGCGGTGAAGCAGCACTGTGTGCGTGCGGCGGCAGTGATGTCTGGTCAGAGCCACTCGAGGAGTACTGAGACAGGCCCTTGCGTATCGACCGAGGGGTGGGAAGCTCCGGTAGTTCCCAATTGCAGCAATTAACGATGGGTTGATGGAGTGTCAATCAATTGAACTGTCAGAAGAATTTCAGACTAGGGAGGAAAGCTGCTCCGTATTCCGATTTCTTTGGTGGGCCTCAAGTGCTGCATGTGGCCACGCACCGGCGATAAAGCTGGAACGGCCATTGCCCCACTGGACGAATCTCGGGTACACCTTCCGTCTCAAGGATCAGCTTCAATGTTCAATTGCATACATCTGAGTTAAGCAAGTTGAGAAACAGTTCTTTACGTTCATTCCCCGGTCTGATATCTCGTATTGATCGTGCGAGTGTCAAGTGATCAACATCTGGTAAGTCATATTCATCAAATCACCCTTTATCCTAAAATTGGAGTTTTGACAGAACTTCATCTTCATTTTAGTTGAACTATCTAGAATACAAAACACAACCCGCATTTCAAAGCCCAGCAAAGCAATTGTGTTCAAAGTGCAAAATCCGTCCAACTGAGCTCAGTCCATCTTGATGATATCAGAAGTGAAAAAGAGAGCTCCAAGAAAGATTGAATTCTCAGAGCTCTTCGAGCCCAACAGGTCCGCGAAGTCCAAAGAAGTTGCTTCCAGCTCCAGTCTCCCGGACTCGTACTAGATATCCCCATGAGTACCCTCATCAACCTCCCAAGGGAGCCGCAGAAGTGTCTTGGGTCTCGTCGGGTTGAGGATACCGACTGGACTCACACCTTTGAACCCGTCACTGCTCTCAGCAACTTGTGCCTTCTGACAAGTGTGGCACCGCGTGTAAGCAGGGTGGATATGCTGTCCACAGCCCTTGCAGTGCCAGCCGGGCAGAGCGGCACCAGTAACCGCATCGCGTTTGAGTATGTCATTGGGGAGAGACTCGTCCAGGGTTCCTTCGATGGTTGCAACGGCCTTGACGCCAACAATTCCATCGGTGGGGGCAGCCGGCAGTTCTTCGTAGAGCTCGAGGAAAGGAAGTCTTTGCTCGGCGTACAGCTCCGGAGTGATGGGACTGGCAGGAGGGGCCCGACCAGTGGCTTGCTCGTAAAGACGGCTGTCGAGAATCCGTACGCTAAAGGCGACGGAGGTTGTCTTTCGGTAATTGTGGAAGGGAATCCTCGCGATCTTCTGCCTGATGTAACCTCTGGTCACAGCAGGCGCTTTGTAGTAAGCGACGTGCGCCCAGGGCGCTGGGTAGCGTCGAACATTCAAGCAAACCTGCGATCCCTAGGGTTAGAGACATGTCAGAAATATCCCTCTAAAAGCTGGAAGCAAGCAAATCTCATTACCTCCTTAATGCCATACTCGTGGAGTCTGCGGTGGTCTGGAGGATGGAGTGTAAGCGACCGTATCGGTATCGTAGGCCTGATCCTACCAGAAGGCAACAAATCATTTACCATCCAGGAATTTGCCCCGAAAATAAATATAATACACTCCCCCCCCCTTCGCTTCAATCATCTCCTTCAACTGCATGACAAACGAATCTCGAGGAAGGCAACAAGAAATATTCACTCTGGGGTTCTGCCTGACAACGATGTCAATGTTGTCCATTCGGCAGGCCTCCCAAGGCATCCGGTCAAGTCGAGTCACCTCGAAGCTCAGTCTACCAACGGAGTCCTGCCCGGTCACTGGTGCCCCGGTGGAATGACCCGAGCCCATTGGCATCGCCACGAACTGTACTCTGCCGGCCTCGGTAGCGACGCCATCCAGCCAATGTTGATGAGGAGTGACGACAAAGTCTTGAAGGGTTAAGTCCTTCCTTGTCGCCTGATTCTCTTCGTGACTTGCGGTATCTGGCTTGCCAGAAATGGCATTGACGTTGCCCGCAAAGACTTTTATGGCGTAGGTGTTATCTGATACGAAACTAATCCACATAGCTTCGCGTTCTGAGTCCAGGAGATTGATGAGTGTAGGCGACTCGAAGAAGAGCATGGGAACAGACTTACGATACATTGGGAAAAAGATGCCTCCCTCGTTTTCCATGCCGTCAGGCAGACCCTGACGATAGTCATCGCATCTTGCCAACGGGAAGCGGCCCATTGATGCTGGGAGTGAGCAGGCTGACGATTCAGACATCTCTGTCTCCTGGTTTGCACCCGGCATTGATTTTGGGATTGCATTATCGTAATAATCCTTGTGGTCACGGATAGTACGATGAAATGAAACCTTCAAGTCATCAATCTTGATGGAGTCTCCTTCAAGCACCACTTTGGGATCCCATGCTCTGGGAGTTTGCGTCATGGTGGTAGGTTGAGTGTGACTAGCGCGTCGAATGTTGCAAGTGTGCTGGAAGAGGAGAAGAAGTTGAAGGGAATAAATATTGCTTGATAAGAGGTAAAGAATTGCGCAATATGGCTGCCGAAGAGTCATTAGAAGTGAATTTTGACTCTTTACCAAACACGACTGCGTCACATCAGTGACTGGAAAAACAGGCATATGTTTGCTGGCCCTGAGCATGAATCTTCCCGTCAAGCTGGCTTTACAGATTGTGTCTGGTGTAGAGTAGATATCTCGCGCATCCAGCCTTTGCAAACTCGCGCACACAGATGTCTGGATGAGCGACTCATCGGGGACTGGCTGAACTATGGCCGAGAGGTCAAGAGTCCGGAACCGATTCCAGGCTTGAAGGTCCTTGCGATCATGGGAGTGGTTGGTCTATTCACAATAGTAATTGCATCCATATCCTGGGAACGGTTATAGTGTGTCTGGAACACGGGCATTGTGTTGATTGTATCTCTTTGACTGCGCCAAGTTTACGGCGTAGCTCGACTCGTACCTAATATGTAGATCGAGAACTAACTTATTCGAATAGACACGTTGCAAAGTTCCAAGGATATAATTTTTCACAAAATTTAGCGCTCGAGCAGACCCAATTTGGTGGGATGAAGTAGTACTGCCCAACAGGCACGAGAAAGGGGCATCTTTCTAGGGATCGGTTGCGTACAGCCCGCATGAAGTAGCAGCTCATCCATTAAGTCTTTCACAATTCGATCTTTAGCTATTATGGAGGCCATATTGATGGAAATGTTGTGAAGCCTGGTATATAAGGCATCTTGGTTGATTTCCGTGGATGCAAGTTCCTCGTCGACCACCTCCACTTATACGCATGTAAAGCATCGCCAACGACTATCATCAGAAGTACGAACAAGCAACCCTTGTACATCGCATCGCATGCCACATGACCGATCAATTTTAACAAAAGTCCCTGTTATCATCCCCAGAATACTTGAAAACAGCCGTTTCGCCTGATAGCAAACCTGCACGCTCCATGTCCACGGACAAGCGGCTTACAACGGGTGACAAAGGCTTGCCTCGGCGCCCCATCCTTTGACTCATAAGGTTGGCCATCTCTCATCAAGCACACGATCGTCACCAACTCCCCATCCTCAACGACCCTAGCACAAACAAAACAATCCCCATCCCAGCAAACCCCTCGCCGCCACAATGAAAGCCTCCAACGCCCAGGCCCAATCCTTCAAGGCCCTCCACGTCCCAGGCAGGCCCCTCCTGCTAGCCAACATCCACGACGCCACGTCGGCGCGCGTCGTCGGCGCGCTGCCGCGGTGCGCCGCCCTCGCGACGGCGAGCTACTCCGTCGCCCTGGCCGCCGGCGCGACCGACGACGAGCTCGACCTGCCGACGCAGCTCGCCGCCGTGCGCGCCGTGGCGCCCGTCGCCGCCGCGCTGGGCAAGCCCCTGACCGTCGACCTGCAGGACGGGTACGGCGCGCAGCTCGCGTCCGCCGTGCGCGCGGTCATCGACCTCGGCGCCGTGGGCATCAACCTCGAGGACACGCTGCGCGAGCCCGGCGGTGACTCGGCCGCCGTGGCCGACGAGGCGACGGCCGTGGACAGGATCAGGACCGCCGCGCGGGCCGCGCGCGAGGCCGGCCTGCCCGACTTCGTCATCAACGCGCGCTCCGACACCTTCATGGAGGGCGGGACGCTGGAGGAGGCGATCCGCCGGGGCAGGGCGTACCTCGAGGCCGGCGCCACGACCGTCTTCATCTTCGGGCCCCAGGCCCGGCCGTGCACGCGAGAGGAGGTGGAGGCGATGGTCAGGGGCCTGGAGGGGAGGGTCAACGTCTCGCTGGCGCTTCCCGGTCCCGGCAAGCCGGCGCCAGAGTTGTCAGCCAAGGACCTGGCGGAGATAGGCATCGCTAGGGTGAGCGTGGGACCGCAGCTGTATTTCGCGGCGGCAGAAGCTTTGAAGGCTGCGGCTGGTCATCTCTTCGAATCTTAGGTCCTGGTAAGGAGGAGGCTCACGGTGGACATCACGCCATTGTCAAAACTGATAGTAATCCAAAATAAACTGGTATTGTGTAGCGTGCAAATCCTTTGCTTTTTGATTCCAAAGTTCAAACAAGACTATGAATTTGCCAGATGCATCACGGCAAAATGCTAAAAAAATAAAAAAAAAGCAAGTCCACTCCATGTTTCAAGAGGGACTGAAATCCCTCCCAAACGACAAGCCATCCCATGACTTGACGCAGCTATGGAAAGGTCCCATACCCATGAGACACAATCCAGGCTCTGACGGATGCAAATGGGTAGGCATCCGACTACTATTTGAGACCCTTTCCCCAGGTAAGCAGGAACAGATCATCAAGGATTCGAAGGCATTGTAGGAGTGCCAATCCAATGATAAATGGCGAACGAAACGATGGGTCGACTTTTGTTTCGCCGAGAAAATAGTAACACAAGGCACCCTGGTAAAGACTAGCAAGCGGAAACACCATCAAGCTTAACCGTGGAGACCAGAGGTGCGCTCACGCATGAGCTCCCTGCGCGCCTTGTCCTTTTCTAAAGTGATTGTTAGCTCCTGAGATTTGATGCATAGATAAATTGGTAAAAGAGCACGTACCAGCATCCCAAGTGATGAACTCGTGCAGTCCTGATCCAGTCGGCACCATAGGCAACACGGGCACCTTCTTGTCCGTGATGACCTCGAGAAGGGCAGGGCCTTCGGTGTCGATAAGCCACTTCAGGGCATCAGTAACCTCCTCCGGCTTGGACACGCGGCGGTTCTGAATGTGCATGGCGTCCGCAAGCTTCAGGAAGTCGGGGTTGGTCTGGTGGGTATGGCAGTATCGATCTTCGTAGAACAGGTTTTGCCACTGGGTGACCATACCCTGCTCCTCGTTGTTGAGCACGATCACCTTGACGCCGATGTTGAACTGCGCGGCGGTCGAAAGCTCGGTCAGGGTCATGTTGAAGGAAGCATCGCCATCGATATCGACGACGAGAGCGTCAGGCCGAGCAACCTTGGCTCCGATGGCGGCGGGCAGACCGTAGCCCATGGTTCCGAGGCCACCAGAGGTGATCATGGTCCGGGGGTGGCGCCAGCGGAAGTGCTGGGCAGTCCACATCTGGTGCTGGCCAACACCCGTCGTGATGAGAGTCTCAGTCTTGCGGTTGGCGGTCAGGTTGCTAAGCTCCTCAATCAGGGACTGGGGCTTGATCTTGCCGCTCCTTTCGGCCTTCTCGTAAGCGTTCAGGGGCCACTTGGCCTTCCAGCCGTTGATCTGGTCGAACCACTCCTTGCGCTCAGCCATGGTCTTGGAGTTGACCATGGGGAGGACGTTTCGCAGGTTGGTGGCAACATCACCCTCGACGGCCTCGGTGGCCTGCACAACCTTGTTAATGTTCTTGGGCATAACCTCAAAGTGGACGATACCGCCACGACCCTCGGCAGCCGCCTGCTTGGCAGCGGGAGCAAACTTGGGAATGTTGAGGGTGACACGGTCGTCAAAGCGAGCACCAAGAGCAACGATCAGATCAGCCTCCTGCATCGTCATGTTGGCATAGGCCGAACCGTGCATGCCCAACATGTGCAGGGACTTCTCGTCCAGCTCGTCGAAGGCTCCGAGGCCCTGCAGGGTGGTGGTGACGGGGATCGAGGCCTTGTCAGCAAACTCCTTGAGCAAGGCAACGCCGCCCTCGGATTGGATGACACCCTGGCCGGCGTAGATGACAGGCTTCTTGGCGACGTTGATCAGGTCGGCAACACGGCGCAGGCACTGGTCCATCTGCCTCCTTCCGAGCTCCTGGGCAGCACGAGAAGCGGCACTAGGCATGTTAGGGATGGCCGACTCGGTGGGAATAGCTCGGCGAAGGACGCCAGCGGTGATATCCTTGGGAAGGTCGACAAGGACGGGGCCGGGGCGGCCGCTGGTGGCGATAGCGAAGGCCTCGTTGATTCTCCGGGGCAGCTCGGCGACGCTCTTGACGAGAACATTCCACTTGGTGCAAGGGCGGGAGATGCCGACAACATCAGCCTCCTGGAAGGCGTCGCTACCGATGGCACTCGTCACGACCTGACCAGTGAAGACGACCATGGGCGTACCATCGGCAAGGGCGTCGGCCATAGGGGTGATGACATTGGTCGCGCCGGGACCGGAAGTGACAAGGACGACACCAGGCTTGCCAGATGCACGGGCATAGCCCTCAGCCATGTGTCCGGCGCCTTGTTCGTGGCGAGGCAGGATGAAGTCGAAGTGTGGCGAGTTGTAGATGGCATCGAACACGGGAAGAATGGCACCGCCAGGGTAGCCGACTGTGAGTCACGCATTAGCAACACTGTTCGTTTGCAGGAGTTTGTACAAGAGGACGCGGTAACATACAGACGTGCTTGACGTTATGCCTCAGCATCATCTCGTGGAAGATCTCGCCTCCAGTCTTGCCAATGAAACTGTATCCAAGAATTGGTCAATCGGGCGGTCTGACAGCAGGGCAGGCGGTGACACATACGACTCGTCCATCTCGGCCTGGCGGGGGTTGACGAGAGGCTGGACATGGCTGCGCTCCTTTGCATTGAAGCTGGGGCTCGGGGTTGCGCGCGCGTCCCTATCATGAAGGCATGTCGATGTTAGCAAGCCAATATCACCAATCCAGACGTGAGTCACAAGAACGGGAAGTCGACAGAACTCGAGGTGGCGGAACATACGCGGTCTGGGTCTTGGCCGAAGTTGTCTGATTCCTTGAGCCGTAGACGGCTTTCCTTGAGGCTGAGATGACGGAAACGCCAGTGTAGGAGTTGAGAGTTCGGGGTGAAGTCGATTGGACCTGGGACAGGGCCTTCTTGACGGCCCTGCTGGCCTGAGCGGATCGGAGCATCTTGGAGGAGCGGGGAGGGAAGCAACAAAGCGGAAAGAAATTGGGTTGACAATGGCAGTGTAACACCGCCTTGCAGGGCTCTCGAGCCGCAGTACAGACAGACAATCGCCTCGAGTTCGTGCCTGGAGTGTTTGAGGCTGGCGATGTGGTGATCCTGGAGGATGTAAGATGGAGTGTTTTCCAACACCAAGAGAAAATGCTGGCCGAATTGGGCGAGGTACAATGCCTGCACACGAGCTGTGGTCTGGTGTCGGATGAGTCTTCGCTCTCTCAATTTTTTTGGGCGATTGTGGGGTTGCCAGGAGGGTGGCACCCGCCCACGCACGGTGCACTTAGCGGTCTGTTTAGTGGGCACGCCAGGCACTTGCGGCGAATCACAGCGGCCCCCAGAGACCAAAGCCCACAAAATCGATATTCCTCCTGCAGATGCGTGGCGATATCGGCTTGGGGCTGGCCAATTGAGGGCCTCGCCTTCGTCCGACCGCTTCTCAGATCTCTGGCTGGAACGCGCCTCTTTAATGGCCGAGGCCTCGATCAATTACAGTCTAGAGAGATGACGACTTGATTTAACCTTTTCAGGTCGGGGAATTTGGGAGTAGAGGAGGCAACACAAGCAGCAGTGCGGAGAGACAATGAACTCAATTGTAGCGAGAGGGCGGATCAATTTTCCGATTTGATGTTCCTCAGCTCTGACCTGCCCGGGAATAAACGTGAGTCACGGTCTGCGGTGTGTGTGTTCTGCCGCTTTTCTCGATCTGGGGTTTGGAATTAAGCATCAATGCACGCCGGTTGCTGGTCATTGAGAAAATCCCAGGGTCCGCCGAGGACCGGCTGCACGTGGATGCGCCTCCAGAGCTTCCCCTGTTTTACGCAGTGTTGACCACTGAAACTGCGGGGTTGAAACCTCCCGAACAGCCAATGGGAGAGGCGATAAAAGAGGTTCTGTGCTGTAGCCTGTCAACCATGTCATCGATTGGACTGGGACAGAAACACCCAAAAAAATCCCACACCAGACGTCGAAGCTCTTCGGGATAGCCTTCCTCTCTAGCATCCTCTCTAGCATCCTACCAACCAAGACGATACATGAAGTCTCCATAGGGATTCTTCACACGATGTCTCTGGGAGTCTGACACGGACGGTAATGCACGATTCTCGAGCAGCTGGTGACCTCGTCTCCGCCAAGCATGCCAACGCTACAACACACACAATCCATGAGCCATCATGTCACGAGCATCGAAGCGTAATCATACAATCTGGTATTACACGCAGTCTATGTTGATCGTGGATTAAATAATAGTCATACATCGTTTTTGCGCGTCCACGCAGGTTGTCCCGCGCAGCCAACGACTCAAGAGGGAAAAAGTCAAGGACCGAAACAAAGGAAATATACCCGGCACGCTCGCACGATGGAGCTGTACGACAAGCATGAAAGCAAACGCTGTTTCGATAACCATATCTGACGATTCGACATTCCAAAAGCATACTCAACAAGTGTTGATATCGCAGAATCACAAGCCCTCCCTTCGAAAAAGGTCAACGCGTTAGTTAAGTTTCCCTTGGCAGAATGTCAGCCGTTGCTTGGGTGCCAGTAACACTCAAGGAGACCGGGAGCAGGTAGGGTACGAGGCTGGGGTGATTAAAAGAAACAGGGCCACGTCACTTACAGCAAAGCGAGAGTCAGATCACCATGGATCCGCGCCTTCAGCTCAATCTCCACCTCGAGGTTCAGATCTAGCCGCAGCCTGAGCGGGTTCTTGCCGCCGCCGCCGCCGCCCCCCTGAGGCTGTGGCTGCATCTGCTGCTGCTGGTACTGTTGCATCTGCTGCTGGCTTTGCTGCTGCATCTGCATATCCCTCTGGCGCCGGGGTTGGCGCTTCTGCATTTGGCGGTTCTTGGTCTCTTGCTCCTGGTCCTTCATGTAGTACGGCTGCTCCTCGTCCTTGGGAGTGGGAGGTTGCGAGGATGCGGGCGTCGAGGCCTCGTCCTGTTGAGGCTGCTCCTCTCGCTGCATCTCCGGCTCAGGCTCGTACTCCTCCTCTTGCTCTCCCTCAGGCTCGTACTGTTCTTCTTGGTCTTGTTCGGGCTCGTCTTGGACTGCTTCTTCCTCACCTTCCACACCTTCCTCTTGCTGATCGTCATCGGCATACTCTTCCTGCTGCTCTTGCCCCTCGTCGTCATACTGCTCCTCTTGGTCCTCGGCGGGCTGTTCTTGGTCATCGACTTCCTCAGCCTCAGCTTGTTGTTTACCGTCGTCGTCCTCGTACTGCTCTTCCCCCTCACCCTCGGGCTCTTGCTCGTACTCCTGAGCTTCTTCGCCCTCCTGTGGAGGTTCTTCCTCTTCGGCTTCTTCCGCCTCGGGCTCGTGTGCTTCGGCATGCTCCTCGGTCTGGTCTTCAGCCTGAGCATCCTCGGCCTCGGCTTCTGGCTGGTTGTCCGCCTCAGCTGTCTGTTGGGGCTCGGGCTCGTTGGCTTGTTCTTGTTTCTTCTGAGGTGCCTCCTTGGACTGCTTGGCCGTGTCTTGTTGCACTTCTTGCTGCTGAGGCTGCTGCTCTTGGGAGGTCTCTTCCTTCTGGGCAGCCTCCTTGGGCTGCTTGGCCTTATCCTGCTGTTGTGAATACATCAGTATCTTGTCCGGGCAGCTCAACACATTTGGGACTTACAGGTGCCATGTTGTTGAGTGTCTATGTCGTTGTCTGAGACTGGTCTGGTCTGGTGTGGGAAAGGATTACTTGATCATCAAAGTTTGGATGTGGGATGTGCTGCGCCAAAAGGGGATGATACGACTTGACCGTTTAAGTCCTTTCTCTCGAAGGGGTTCGTCTTGTTTTGTGGACTCTGTTACAGACCTCAACCCTTACGCAATTGGGACGGAAACATGATTTTGCAACCCTGGGCTGGGGAAAGGCTTCGACGTCACCGACCGACACAAGCTGCAGGGTCGCATGAAGCCACAGAGACCCAGTTATTGGCCTGACGCATTCGATCACACAACACGCGAACATCTCTTCCTCTACGCACAAGTGTTGTGGATGGGTAAGGGCTGGATGACGTCGTGATCCCTACGAATGATGTTGATACATCAGCCACAGCTCAGAGGGCTGGATGTACCTGGGACTTTGACCCCCTGCAAGGAGTGGAGCTGAGGGTGGGTGTGGTGATCCGCCCCCGTAGTGGTGCATTAGCATGCCCCTGCAGTCCCATCATGAGTTATGTCATGGAGGCATGGATGGTAATAACGGTACCAGTTAATGGGACACCGAAAAGTGCATATCGAGATGCGCGGTGGAAAGATCGGACAAGGGCCATATATGAAAATTATTGGGGCATCGTGGGGTTTGCCAAAGTTCCAGACGCAGCACAAACCTTATCCAACGACGGCGCACAGCAGAAGCACGCGAGTAGTGCGCAGAAGAACCGACGACTGCATCCTATTAGAACCATCGAGCTCACGCAGACTCTCCTGGGACAGCAAGTCTGAACATCATCGAATATACTGGCTCGACCTACGCGAAGCTACAAATACGCACACAAGATGGTACTGGGTCTCCTGGTCATCGCGGGGATCCCCACGACGATTGGGGTATGCGAGGCACTCAGTGCGCAGAAGAAGCAGAACGCGGCAGCTAAGGAGAAAGCCAAATTCTCCATGACCACGGATCTCTCACTCGACGGCGGCCCAGCAGTGGAGTGCTTCTGCGTTCTGGCAGACGGGAAGGTAAGGGAGACCCGGCCCCCTGGTTTTTTGTTTACGTTCCAAAACGTCATACCAGCCACATCTTGACCGTTTGGGGGAGATGTGTTATGGGAGCATGACGTTACGGAATAAGGCATGAAATGAAGAGAAGAGAGTGAGAAAGTGGGCTGACAATCAAAACGGTAGTTGTGGGTAGATCACCCAGACGCTCCGGCGCCGGGCCACAGATTCGCGGGGTACTACTTCACGTACCCGAGCGAGGAGAAGCACCTGGGGCTGGTGAGCACGATCGCGGACGACCCGCCCATGCTCAACTGGCTCTTCGTCGACAGGGAGACGGGCGCGTTACGGCACGGCGGGCGCAAGGATACGCTGGAGCACCTCATTGGGCCCTGGGGCTGGAGCGATGACGAGACGTGGCTGACGCTCGAGGGGAGGGACGGCGGGTTTGTGGCGGCCGAGGACGAGGAAACAGGGAAGTGGTGCGTCTTCCTCGATCGAGATCAACATAACGGAGGGCAGCGACGCGTCACAGACGACGGGGAGGGTGGTGGACGTGGGCTGAGGATACCGATCAAATTACGGCGCAAGATGGCGCTGGGGATGGAGAGCAGATACGTCCGGCCGGACGAGAAGAGATGACGCTCGCCTGCTCTCTATCTGGCACACGAAAGGAAATGAGGGTGAATGGGTGAAACGGGGGGTGGTAGTAGGGGGTGACGGTCGAGTCACCAGGACGGCGTTTACGGAGCAGAAATGGTCAAGGAAAACAGGGAAATTCTGTGGATAAGATGGCTGTTAATGGGCGGGGCGGAAGGAGTGCCACTCCCCATTGGCGTTCCTTTGGTGTTGTGGCTTGCCTTTCGCTCTGCATGCCGAGGGCGTCAAACAATTGGATCGATCTGCACGGAGACAAGAGGGGCGGCGAAGGATGGGTCCGTGGGTTTGTTAGTCGAGTCGTATCCGTCTAATATTGGAGAATGTATCAAGTACCCACTACCTCTCGCTCTTGGCTCTGTGGCTCTCTCATCGACATCACATCGCGCTCCCGCTGTCTTCTGACCACACCCCTGCTCGTCGGACCGGGGGGTGCCTTACAAGTACTGGAGGCGGAATGTAACCCTGGTTATGACCGAAGGTCTAGACTCGAAGGCTTGGACGATTTCATCACTTTCATCACAGGGAGGGTAGGTATGATTTCATCGACATCATAGCTCTTCGCTCGCGCAGGACCCCTTTGATGATCACGAAGCGGAATCCTGTTTTGGACGCTAGTGCCGAGATGGGATCGGAGTCGAGTCGATTGATATAGAAAAGGGGTTTCCTTTGCGAACTTCCTTCATCGAGAGAAGTCTTTGTGCAAAAAGATATTCAATCATAACTCTCAACAAGAGTCTAGACCAAAAGACACACACACACACATATCCAGCACAACTCGTCTGTTCCCGTTTCCATCGAACCAGTCTACCACCACAGGAAACACGCCGCTGTCCAAAAATGTCTTCCCGCAACAGCTCCCAGGAGAAGAGGCCAGCGCAGACCTACGAGTCTGACGCCGAGGACGCGTCCTCGGACGAGCAGTACCAGCCCCAGCCCCAGCAGAACCGCCAGATGCAGCGCCGGCGGCCGCGCCAGCAGACGCAGCAGACGCAGCAGCAGCAGCAGCAGAGCGGCGGCGGGCCCCTCGACGGCGTGGGCCTCGGCGGCGTGACCGACACGGCCGGCGGGCTGGTCAAGGGCGCGACGGGCGCCCTCGGCGGCGTCGCGGGCAACCAGGCGTCCGAGGGCGGCGGCAAGGGCAAGAGCGACACCCTCCGCCTGCGCCTCGACCTCAACCTCGACGTCGAGATCACGCTCAAGGCCAAGATCCACGGCGATCTTGAGCTGGCGCTCCTGTACGTATACATTCTTTCTCATCCCCCTCCCCCCATTCTTCCGCCTCGTACACCGTGGCCCCTGGCCCCCTCCATGTCCTCTCGTATTTGTCTGCTCCCACCCCCCTCCAACCTCGTCATGTGTGTGTGCCTTGAATAAGCCGGTTAGTCGTTAACCAGGCCTGCAGAGAAACTTAAGCAAGACCAAAAAGGGCCCTCTTTTTTTCTTTTGCTTTCCTTCCCGCTGTCACTCTTGTGTGACGCAGGAGATGCAATTGGAAAAAGAGCTTTCCTTTTTCCGTCACGCCAGCGAGGAGCACACAAGCGCAGCTGCACCACAGACTCTGCGGAACACAGGCTAACCGGAAGCTCTCTAGGAACTGATTCTTCCCCCCCCCCTCCATTCTCCCTTAATCACGGGGCTTCTTCTTCATTTCCCACAACATAATATCACCCTTCAAAAAGGATCTGTTTCTGGCTTGCTGCCGGTAAGCTTTCGTGGCTTTTATTGTCTTCCGCATTTTGGTCTTGGGGCTTCGGCGATTATGGAAACCCGCGTTTTATCGTGACTGGACGGATGGGGATTTCCTTCTCGGGAGCTTTTTGCTCTTGGAATCACGATGATGAAACTTTGGAATTTGGTTTAGTCCTGTTATTATTTCATACCTCCAACCTAGAAGGAAGCGATTGCGATCATGTATGTTTGAGTCTGACTACAATTACTTTGTATGACTAGCAAAGAATCTAAACAATGGGTTTCCTTTGTGAACCATTTACTGAATATCCTGCTGTTGTCTCGTGTGTGTATGATGTCCTTGGTAGCTGTGTGCGGTTTGGAATGCAAGCCATCGTCAACGAGACCAAGTCTGGAGGACGAACGCTCCAGGGCGCCAAGGCAGCAGAGGTCGAAAACCCACAGAGACTGCGTATACATTCGTAAGCCCAGATACTCAGTACCTAGGTAGGTAGCTAGTAGACATGTCGTTAGGCAAACCAAGTCCATCTGACATCCGGTTTCATGTCGACGCTAGGAAGGAGAGGGTGGTCCCCGCAGGCGCCGTCCGTGACGGCCCTTCTTTCCTTCTTAGCGGCGTACTTCACCTTTCCTCCCCCCCTCCCCACTCACACACAGGGGCTAAGGATTCTGTTTAGAAAAGCTATGATGGAATTGCAATTTCCGCGGGTGGGAGGACAGGGTCACCAGCCACACTTTGGGATATCATGGGAAAGGCAAGGGAAAAAGTTGGATGTTGGCGTCAGAGTGACTCCCTCTGCATGCGTCAGTGTGATCACCGAACTCCAGCGCACCTCTGGCGGCCATTGGCTTGCATTCCTTGTCTCGTCACATCTCAGCAGCCCAACACACACAACTGCCGAGCGACCCGGGTACATCACACGCTCCAATTGCATTGTCTACGCCCTGTGGACATACTCGGTGATCTTAGTCGCAAGCGTTCGAGTTCCCTCCCCTCTTCAAAAGTCCGAAGTGCCCCCTTTGACAGGTATTCGCCGATTTGCCGTTGATTCTTGTGCGACACGCGCCGTTTTTTTTTCTTTCTTTTTCATGACAGCTAGAGTACGTTTTATTCCCAGCAGCGCGGGGGAAGCACTGCAGGACGCTGTGCTACCACTGTGAGTGATCCTGTGGTCGGTACTGGGGTTGCCTACCATCCCCCGGTATTTTCTGGGCGCTGGAGGGTGCGCCACGGGCCATCCATGTGGCCTCCGTTGGGCCCCAAACTTACCAAGCGAGAGGGTCAATGTCTCAGTTGGCGCAGGTTCCTCGGCACAGTTCGAGCGTGACAGTGTGCCAGAAGTAGCACCTTACTGACGTGGGGAAATCATGAGCAGAAGGCTGGAGTTGGGAAGAAACGTGGCATGCTCGCGCGTGTATGTGCTCCGGCTCGACTGCCTTGGTTTTTGGAAAGTTAGGCAGGCGAGTCAAGCTTCGCATGCTTACCCTTTCCCAGGAGAAATGTAAAAAGTCGTCCGACCCGAGCGGTGTTGCATTAGGGTACCAGGAATCAACTTGGCGCCAGCAGAGGTCTACGACCCCAAGAGCTTCCGATGGAAATCCCTTGCCTTCTCCTCCAGCGGCCGAAATGCATCATGTGCATGATCATTTGGTCTGGCTGGGAGCAAAACAAGAAGAAGGAAAAAAAAAAGGCAAGCTACGGTATCCAAGGCCCAAAGGAACAGGTTGAGTTGGGCTACACAGAGAGCCCTTGGGTGCTTTGACGAGAAAAGAAGCAAAGCATACGAAGTATACTCGTGAGCCCCGCTATTGCCATCGCGGGAACCGATGCAATGCTGCGCGAGTCGAGGCGCAAGAGAATTAAGCTTGCCCGATAGTGCGGCTACCCGCCTGGTGCCACCGGAAACGATGCGACTCTTCGGGAGGGCCACATGCTCACCCTCTGCCCTGGTCCTGGCCATGGTTACAGGCAGAATGGAGAGTTGCGCGCGGGTCGCCCGAGCGAGCATTTCAAAACCGTCTTCTCGGTTCTCCTCGCGTTTTACCCCGTATCTTTTAGGCGCAAACTCTGTGAACGAAGCCAGCTCAAGCCACACCCTCCTTTACTGGTTTTAATTTCAATTCACCCCCGCAGAAAACGGTGTGCAGTATCGCCAGTGTTACGTCGATTGCGTTTTTTTTATGTCCTGGAGTGTGATCTGCGCGGGCGGGATTAACGGGTGCAACCCAGCGATCCAATCGTACACCAGGGGAGGGGGACGAGGACTGTCGCATGTACTCCGTACCTAGTCCTACAAGCACGACGTGAATCAGTGGCGTTGCTGCAGCCGCTGTCAACATGCAGCAGGCCGTGCTGACTGGCTGGGGGCCTGACGACCACCGATGCTCCAGCGCACAAAGCACACACACGTCCGAAGGGAGCGGACTCGAGAAACAAGGGGCTCCAGGCTGCTGAACTTCCATCCATCTGTCTTCACAAGGCATCCAACGCCATCTTCGTTGCAGAACCGTCGGGCATTCCTCACCTGTTGATACGCTGGGTGGAGCTCTTCGGAATTGCTCCGTTTCACCCTCCTCCCCAACTGCACCAGCTTCTCTTATTAGCCGCATTAGCCACAACCATCTCGCACGGCTAACCACAAAGGGAGCAGCCGTTTCCCTCGCCCAGAACGACCTGCCGCTAACGGTTTGGGCCCGGTCCATGTGGCCCGTCCTTCTCCAGCTCACTTTCTCCATCCAACCCATCCGACGGACGAGCTAAACTTGGCCCCCAGTTCGGTTGAGTGCGCCGTATTTAGCGCAGGCATGAGTGTTTCGACTCCCTCTTAGCTCCGATGCTACTGGGAGCCGTTGGAACAGGTATCTTCCCTCTTTTCACTGCTGGTGGGCGTATGCTTCGCGGAATGCCGAAGCTAGAGTATACAGGTTGGTACACAAGAGCAAGAATCGCCCGGCCAGACTGCCCTCTTGGACCTGGAGGTTTCCAAGATTTCTTTCTCTACATAACTAGGTGTTCAGGCATGGTACCGCATTCCATTGCTGCTACTTTCCATCACATCACATCGAGCAGCTCTCGATCGATCGGCGGTGGAGGCCAGAGGAGAGAGCCACAATGGTGTCAACGGTGGACATTTGCGGAGAAAGCTACACGTCAGCCACACGTTGCGGCCACCTCTACAACCCCGGTCCTATTTCTGCAGCCTGGACAGGTTTTTTGTCGACATTCTGCCGAATGAGATGCTCGTAATACTGACAAGGGGGCTCCTCTGCTTCATGCCACAGACGACGTGATGTCATGGATTCGCTCACGGTCCAGGCTCTGACCGCCTCTGTGTGGCTGGAGCTGTCTCCTCTGCCCAGACAGCTTCCTTGCCCAGCCGCTGAGGAGGCAGATCCCATCCCTAATTGCCTCATGCCATCCTTCTCCCAAACCTGTCATTTCTGTACCGCACACACGCGCACGCACGCAACAAGCAAACACCGGCTGCTGCATGGCTCCTTGCCCGGCCTGCATTCGAAACTTCCTGATACACGCACCCCATATTGCTTGCCCCATCTCTCGCTACCCTTTACCGGTTGCCGTTAGAGGTCTAGAACGCGCACGCCTGTCTCAGCTTTCTGGCAAGAGAGACCTGCACAGATCAGCATTCTGCCGAGGAGAGATTGACCTAGCCACAGCGGAGCCTGGGCTGCCCACCCTCTTCTGCCCACATCGCACCTCGCTTGCCTTGCAGAACCTGACGTAGTGGGCTTCCGTGCCTCACTGCTCTGTGCGGACTTTTGCGAGAAAGACGCTGTCCCTCAGTTTGAGTGCTCTCGCCAGAGCTCCTACGATCTAGAGAGGCGCAGTCACTGTCATAAGGCTTACTTGGCGTTGGACCTGCAGCGCTGGCGGCGCCCAAGAACATCCAGAAGACGCTCGAGCGCGTGGTGCCGCGGCCTACGATGTCCGAGGCAGATGGCGCAAAGGACGTGTCCAGCACTCCCAACGCGACGCACAACGACCAGACCAAGGAATCTCGGCCGGACAGTATCATCTACGACGACCCTCCTGAGGAGGAGATTATAGACGACGAGGCGGACAGTTCACGTTCACGACAGAAGAACCACACCAACAAGAGCAGCAATAATGGCAGGAAAGATGCGCCGGGAAACTCGCAGGAGAGAGAGAAGAGCCCGGCGTACGTCGCGCCCATCCCCAAGATTGGCAAGATCCCACCCGTAGAGAAGCCTTCTCCGCACGACCCGACCATCTCGTCCGCCGGGCGGCCTTTTATACCTAAAGATGTCATGACCAAGCTCGTGGGCAAGAAGATTGACGAGTACGGCGATGTGGTGGACACGGACGAGGACGGAACAGTCCTCGGCCGGGTCGAGGGTGATCTACCCTCGATGGTCGGGAGAACGGTCGCTAATGAGCGCGGCGACGTGCACGACGAGGACGGCGAGCTCCTGGGGTATGTCGCAGAGGTGGAAGGGTACAAGGTGGGAGCGGGCAAAGATGCGTCCGAGACGGAGAGCATGGACGAGTTCATGGGCCGGCAGAAAGGCGCGTTCCGGGTCGACGGAGACGGGAACATACTCGATGACAGCGGGAATATAGTCGGTAGCTTCCACGACAACCTGCGGATGCCGCCCAAGGAGAAGAAGGAGGAACCCGGGAAGAATTCATCGTCCGGCGACGGGCAGAACAAGCCGTCGGGCTCGTCCCAGGGGCCTCCCTCCTCTGGACAGCAGAGGGAGAATGCCCAGAGCCACAGGAAGGAGGACAGCCCGTCCGATATCTTCCTCGACGTCAAGTCGACCACGGAAGGCATCCAGCTGACGATCCGGATCCCGACGGTGTTCGCCGGCGGGACCCAGCCCCGGGTCTCATTCTCATGATTAGCATCATCATAATCGGCCACGGCGTTGTTTTTTTTATCGGGTGGAGTTGGGGGGGATTACTGGTGAAACACGAGTGATATCCGCATATGGCAGGTCAGACGGCGTTTTTGCTCTGGCGGGCGACGGTAGTCTCCTCGTAAAAGGGGGACGGTTCAAATTAGTGTACATCTCAAGAGATACCACGATTGCAGTAGAAATGAGAGAAAAGAGAGCAATCATCAGGGGAGAGCTGTCAAGACGCTCCCGATCTGTGCACGATGCAAAGAAGACGCAGTGATCGGTGGTTGAAAGGGAGGGTAGTCCAAAGCTAAGGCGGGCAGGAATATAGTAAACCGGTTTTTTTTGGCCCGCCTCTTGACCTCGCTCTAGCTGATGTGTAGAAAGGCAAGAATAGGAGCGAGATGACGTAAAAACAGCATCAAAGAACTAAACCACAGTACGAGCAATATCACGAAAGGAAGGGAGGGAGGAGGGAGGAGGACTGTGTGAAACGGCCTACAGTAGATCATTACGAAAGGGTTGCCGGGGGCCAAGGAGTGTACACCTGCAGCCACTTAGTGCAATGTGGTGTAAGTCATTCGCCACACATCAAGGACCGGGGTGGTGGAGGGGAGTGGAAACGGGGGTGATGGAGACAAGCTCACAGGCCAACGGGCCAAACAAGCCACAGAGGCCATCCAGAACCGGTTTTTATCCTCCGATGGCTCTGCTCCATGACCTCGACCGTCTCTCGGACAAGGTTGGCTGGAGCAGGCCGAGCCAATGGGAGAACTGTGGCTCGTCATCCCGGACCACCACCGCCTATTATCTAACGCCCCCTCGTGGGGTAACTATGCAAGCACGGCACCACTTGCACTTTGTTAATATCAGAACCCTTTCATTCTCCTCCTCTTCCCCGTTCTCTCGTAAACGAACGCCTAGACTTGGTGTGGCACAAACTGAGGAGACGGGACCACAGTGATGAAGTCATCCCAGCCGGGATACGCCCAGCCCTATCGAGCTTCGAAGGCGCGGGAAAAGCAGGCCAACAGGCAGACACCAGCCACTTCCAGCCTGATTTGCCCAGCTTACCCATCTAATAAGCTTTCCTGACCTGCGTAATAGAAGCTCTGTCCATCGAGATGAATGGCACATACGTGACGTCGATCTAGGCCTTGATGACGTTCAAGTGTGCGAGTGTCTCCATCATAGCTGTTTTGCTACAGCTCTGCTGCCTTGTCGAAGCTGCCCTCCCTTCCCACTTGTTCGTTCGCGACGCGACGGGGGGATCGTAAATCATGGGCGTTTGTGATAAAAGGCGGTTGGTCACCTCCAATACCACGTCTTTTTGGGCATAGTCATCTCACCAGCCACACATCTTCACCCAACGATACCCCTTCTCTTGAAACAACAAAACCCCAAACCATTGTATACTATATTATCATAACATCACGGACCTATACCTACAAGATACCTGAAACCCGAGCTGTTACGATCACCACCCAGAACAAATATCACACGCAAACACACACACACAGACAGACACGTAGTATAGCCACCTATACGCCAATCATCCTCCAATAGCTTCACCTCCCGCCATGACCGACGTCCAGAAGACCCCCCCTGCCGGCGCCTGGCCCTGGAGCAAGGGCAAGGAGACGCGCCAGGAGTACTTTGACGACGGCGACGACAAAAACGGCAAGAAGTCCAAGGAGGGTGGCGGCGGCGGCGGCGGCGGCGGCAGCGACACCAACAAGAGCCAGACCCAGAAGTCGACCACCAGCTCCTCCTCCAAGCAGCAGCCCATCAAGATGAAGGACAACGACGCCCAGAGCAAGGCGACGACGACCAACGCCCCGAGCAAGGCGGCCAAGAGCGCCGCGGGCGGCGGCGCAAAGTCGACCGCCACGGGCGCCGCCGGCCAGGCCAAGAGCAAAGCCAAGGGCGCCGCGCCGAGCGACGCCGGCTCCAAGGCCAAGGGCACCGCCAGCACCGCCGGCTCCAAGGCCAAGGGCGCGGCGAGCGAGACCGGTTCCAAGGCCAAGGGTGCGGCGAGCGAGACCGGCTCCAAGGCCAAGGGCGCCATGAGCGACGTCCAGGAGGCGTCCGGCGAGACGACCTCGGAGGCCCTGAACGAGCCCACGCCCATGACGGGCCAGGAGGCCGGCGAGGACGTCGAGGAGGAGTTCGAGGAGGGCGCCGACGAGGGCGCCGACGACGATGCCGACGAGCAGGGCCAAGCCGCGCTCGCGGAGCTCCAGGAGGGTCTCCGGCAGGGCCAGGAGGGCGAGAGCGGCGGCCTCGAGATGCCTGACGACATCCAGCCCGAGGACTCGGTGTCCCGCATCAACGAGCAGGTGCCCGAGGACGAGATCCCCGAGGAGGCTCAGGACGCGACCTCCAAGGCCGACGAGGTGCAGGAGGAGGCCGGGTCCAAGGTCGACGAGACGCAGGAGCAGGCCGGTTCCAAGGTCGAGGAGACCCAGGAAGAAGCTGGCTCCAAGGCCGATGAGGCCCAGGAGGATGCCGGCTCGAAAGCCGACGAGGCCACGGGCGAGGCTCTGACCAAGGTTGACTCTGCCAAGTCTGGCATCGAGGATGCTGGCGAGGAAGCCAAGGAGCAAGGTGAGGAGACCGCCAAGGAGGGCGAGGAGACTGCCAAGGAAGAAGGTGAAGAAGTCACCAAGGAAGGTGAGGAAGCCGCTAAAGAGGGCGAGGATGTTGCCAAAGAAGGAGAGGAAGCCGCCAAGGAGGGAGTCGAGGGTGCTGAAGGTGAGGTCGCCGAGGCTGAAGAACCTATCGACTTCACCGTCCTCAAGGGCGGCACCGTCAACAAGGGCGGCAACGTCATGCTCGACGGCAAGGTCGTCGGCCGCGTCAAGGAGGGCGTCCTCGCCCACCTCGTCAACAAGAAGGTCGACGAGGAGGGCGCCATCTGGAACGACAACGGCAAGGTCATCGGCCGCGCCGAGCCCATCCCCGCCGACGAGCTCGAGGACATGGACAAGGAGGCCGGCCCCTTCGCCGCCTTCCCCGACGCCCTCGTCAACGCCAAAGGCGACGTCGTCTTCAACGACGAGGTCATCGGCAAGGTCGTCGAGGGCGACATCAAGAAGCTGCGCGGCAACAAGGTCGACCCGGACGGCGACATCCTCGACAAGAACGGCAACGTCATCGGCAAGGCCGAGCGCTGGGAGGAGGAGGAGCCCGAGGCCGAGCCCGAGAAGGACAACTCGATCCTCGCCGGCAAGCGCGTCAACAAGGCCGGCAACGTCGTCGACAGCAACGGCCAGATCTTTGGCCGCGTCGTCGAGGGCGACATCAAGCGCCTGACCGGCCGCATGTGCAACAAGGACGGAAACGTCCTCAGCGAGAGCGGCGACATCATCGGTCGCGCCGAGGTCATCCCCGAGGGCGACCGCGAGGGCTTCAAGGAGGGCCCCTTCGCCGAGCTCGAGGGCTGCACCGTCGGTCAGGACGGCAAGGTCGTCACGCCTGGCGGCGATGTCGTTGGCCGCCTTGTCAGCGGTGACCCCAAGGCGCTGAAGGGTCGCCCTGTTGATGACGACGGCGACATTCTCGACAAGAACGGCAACTCTATTGGAAAGGCCGAGCGTTGGGAGGAGCCCGAGGTCGAGAAGAAGAAGAACCCCATGTCTGGCCGCCGTGTCAACAATGAGGGCAACGTCGTCGACGAGGACGGTAACCTCATCGGCAAGTTGACCACCGGAGACTTGAGTATCTGCATCGGCAAGGAGATCGACGATGATGGAGACGTCATCGACCAGAAGGGCAACACCATCGGCCACGTCTCTCTCATGTCTGAGATTAAGGAGGAGGAGCCGACCGAGACGGAAGAGGAGAAGAAGAAGCGCGAGCTGGCCGAGAACGACAAGGAGCTCGCCAAGAGAATGGCATACGCCATTCAGGGTTGCCTGGACAAGGTCAAGCCAGTCTGTGACATGATCACCCAGGTATGTTTTGAGTTTTCGATACATGACTACATGAATATCCGCTAACCATCTCGCCATTGCAGAAAATCGAGGCTGCTGAGCGTCAGCCCAAGGAGGAGCTTGATGAAGAACAGCTCGTCAAGGATGTGCGCCCCTTGATCGAAGAGGGCGGCAAGATCCTCCAGGAGGCCAACGGCTCGATCCGTGGCCTCGACCCCGATGGCCACATCCAGGCCAACGCCAAGTCCAGGACTGCTTCCCGCGAGGCCAGCCCCGAGGAATACCACCTCGCCGACCTCCTCAAGGAACTCACTGGCACCGTCACCAAGACCATCGAGAACGCCAAGAAGAAGATCGAGGGCATGCCTCACGCCAAGAAGGAGCTCAATCCTCTCTGGAACCTTCTTAGCGAGCCGCTGTTCCAGATCCTTGCTGCCGTCGGTCTCCTGCTGAACGGTGTGCTGGGCCTAGTCGGAAGACTCTTGAGCGGTCTCGGTCTTGGTGGTCTTGTCGACAACCTTCTCGGCGGCCTCGGCGTGAAGCAGATCCTTCAGGGACTTGGCTTGGGTAGTGTCACTGACTCTCTTACCGGAAAGGGGGGGAAGAAGAAGTCTGGCGGCGGTCTTCTCGGCCTCGGCGGCTAAATGAAGTACTCGCATGATTCAATGTCCTTTTCCTTTGTCAATCAAGTTGGGATGTTTTGTTTCTTCCATGTACGATGTATGATATTTTACGTTTTGGTCTGCGGGATTATGTTTGGGTATGTTTGGCGAGCTCAACTTATTTAATTATCTAGTTATTAGGTAGTATCTTGAAGAAGAAAAGTCCTCCAAGTTGCATCCGCCCTCATATGTATGTCAATGTGGGCTACCTAGGCACCGAAACTTTGGCACCAGACCTTGTGACTGGCAACGATTAAATCAAGTTGAGAAGTCCTTCCTAGCACATAGGTTATTCCAATAACTTGCGTGCGTTTAGGTACGACATTGCGTCTTTCAATATTGAACACTAGGCTATACAACAGCTACCAGTCAGTTGTTTGAACGCAGGTGAGGGTCAGCTTGTGAGGTGTGAGGAGGAAATAGAGGCGTTTGCTCAACGAACTTTAGGTTACTTAGAACCGGTGCGAGAGTTGACTATGTAGTTCTGGAATCTGTATTTGCCGCAATTGCGCCTCTTGTGAGCATTCAGTGTTTTGGCAATTCTGACACTCGCTTCACAGGATCATCCTTCCCCTCCTCTGGGCTCAGAGGCAGGAGTATGTTGGCCTCGACCAGATTTGCCACGGCCTGCTTAATCCACCACTGACAGTCTTTGACCTCGCTCCTTCTCCTGGGCGGGCCGGGTATCTCAGCATTATCGCCAATTGAAACCTTGTTCAAACTCGGCCCAGGAGCCTCAACCTCCTGACATGCTCTATCGAATGCGTTGATAGCTTTAAGTTCGTGCGTCTCGCCGTCACTGCTGGCAGTGCTTTGTTCACCGTGCTCTAAGTGACTGGTCTTGATTCGACCGATAGGGAAAGCCTTGGGGTTCCTCTCATCTTTGTCGACATTATAGTTCTGTATGTATTCATACTGGAAACCGTTGAGCCGGTCTCCTGTGACGTGAATGCGGTCACCGACGACCGACTCTTGACCGCTCGCTTCGATGCGGGGTGCCCACAAGGACCAGTGCGCGGCGAAGAGACGCGAGGGATAGACTAAGACGTAGAGAGGCTGTGTCATGGTTCGGCTAGCAGATGATGTATTGAAGTCGAAAGTCGTGGTTGGGTCTTTTTAGAAGAATTCAAAGTGGGAGGACAAGACTAGGCTTCCGCGATGAAACCTGAAGGAAGCCCAGAGGTGGGGCATCGTCCGCTGACGACAGCGACTCCTTCATGCTCTTTTTCGGACGATCGAAACCATTGACAAGACAAGAAGATTCAGAGGTCCATCGCAGGTCCCTTCTCGCCATAGATAGGATCTGCACTGAACCACGGGATGTCCTTGATCCCCTGCACCTTGCCCTCCTCGCCCTCCTTCCCGTAGCACATATCCCAGCTGCACCCGACGGGATAGCTGCCGACCATCTCGAACCCTCCCATGTCCTCGAGCAGGCGGTGGCCCACGCCGGCGGGGAGCACCAAGACGTCCCCGCGGCCGACCACGGGCTCCACGCGGCCCGGGTTGTCCTCGCCCCCGAGGCAGAGGCGCGCCCGGCCCCGGCTGATACAGAGGACCTCGTGGGTGGTGGAGTGGAAGTGCGTCGTGCTGTACATGGTGTAGCACCACTGCGGGGCCACCACGCCGACGGCGGAGAGGTGGGCCTCGATGCCCGACGCCGTGGTGGCGTCGCCGGCCGGGAAGGCGCCGTGGTAGATGAGCACGGGCTTGTTCTGGATGCTGGTGTTGGGGATGCGGGCGTGGGCCGGGATCGGGTGCCTGCTCACGCGGAGGGCCGAGACTGCTGTGGGCACGAGCTTGGCTGGAGTAGGCATGGTATGTCTGGTATTGGAGATGAGGATGCTGGGCTCAGATGGGTGTACATGTGTTTCCCCGATGCTAAGGCGTGCGCACGGGTACAAATGTCATGATTCTAGAAGGATTCGAAATTACTTGCATGCAGTGTACGGGCTAAGATTAAGTGTCGCAATGCACCCGTCCTTTCTGTCATGCGTCGTGTTCATGGCTGGTCCGCCACACGCACCGTCGATCATTACATCACCTAGAAGTCATAGTTGACAAACTGCAAGCTCTATCTCGAGCGAATGTCATGAGCAAATGCCACTGGAATCGTGATAAATCAATATTCTGATAATCGTGGCGCTGATTACCTACCTAGGTAGGGTAGTGCTATGGTACGATAAAAGCCACTAATTGCAGACTTGACTCCGATGATTCTTGTGAAGCTTATCAGTGTCATGGACCAAAATGCCGATGTTCTTAAGCCGCGCCGACTTTTGGGGTCTGGCTAAAAGATCTTTCGTGTTCAGTAGGAGATCCGTCCTGCTGGGACGCGGCGTGAGCGTGGCAAAGTCCAGCCCTGCTAGGCTATCTGGTAGTCTTCAGGGCTATCTCTGAGGCTCGAGATCACGCGTCACATTTCCCGACCAGACTAGACAATCTTTGCCAGCGCCTCCTCCCCGTGGCTATGGAGTCGTCGGGCCTCTTCTCCATGATTAAGGGGGTTCTAGGCTTCGGATCCGTTCCTGGCGCTGAGGTTCCACCAGACAAAAGTGTTCCTCAGCCTTTATTGTTACCTAAAAGTTTGATGATAAAACCCGGGGATCTGGCACTCCGCAATATGCAAAGGCAAGGCCCGGTAATAAACCCTTTTCTTTATCAAGATCTCCACTTGAGTCGCGTGTTTCCCCTTGCTGGGTGGATCGCTAGCTTGGCAGAGACAAAAGCCGACAGCAGTGATGGCAAATCCAGCGCCGATCGTGTCGGGAAAAGGAGAAGGTGTCGGGAATAAGGCATCGGGAGAGTTCAACCCGAAACATGGAGGATTTCCCTTGCCTCTCCTTGGGCATTATTTTGTCTTTGAGTCTTGACGGGAAATAGAGAATCGTACATATTCTCTATGACTGATAAGCCTCTCTGTCCGATCACTTGTGTATTCCAAATGGTCCTGAGATAACGCCGTAGACCGTCACCTGTTGTCGCATTTTGCTGTCTAGCACGCTTGTCTTTCTGTATAACACATTTCAGTTCATTATTTAGACCATGGTTTCGACAGTAAGATAACCAAATAGCTGCGAGAGCGGTCTATCGATCCAAAGCTAACACTCATCCCCAGCGCTGGAATCGACTGGTTCGGTTTGTCGCAAAGGAGGATGACCGCGAGTATGTCGGCGAGCCGGAGGATAACGCTCTAGACAGTAAGTGTCACACCAACAACTTGCTCCTAGTAGCATCAGAACCTAGGACTAACAAACTCCGTACCAGTCGGCGCCGCCCTGGCCCTGGACCAGCCGGTCTCCGTGCGCGTCTTCACCGGCTCCTCCGCCCTCGACCTTTCCGCCGAGCCAACGGACAAGGTCCTGACCGTCGGGCGGCTGCTCGCGCCCCTAACGGCCGACGAGGTCGGCACCATCCGCTGCATCGGCCTCAACTACCGCAACCACGCCCGCGAGATGAACCTCGAGCTGCCCGACCACCCGACGCTCTTCTTCAAGCCCGCGACCTGCCTCGGCCACCCCAACGCCCCGCTCGTCATCCCGGAGCAGGCCACCGACGGCCAGGCCGACTACGAGGCCGAGCTGGCCGTCGTCATCGGCCGCGAGGCGCGCAACGTGCCGCGCGCGGACGCCCTGTCTTACGTCCTCGGCTACACGAGCTCCAACGACGTGACGGCGCGCAAGCACCAGTTCCACGGCGCGCAGTGGGGGTTCGGCAAGGGCTTCGACGGCTTCGCGCCCCTCGGCCCCTGCATCGTCTCGACCAAGAGCATCCCGGACCCGAGCGTGATCGAGATCAAGACCGTGCTCAACGGCGAGGTCATGCAGGAGGGCCGCGGCGACGACATGATCTTCAGCATCGCCGAGATCGTCTCGTACCTGTCCCAGGGCACGACGCTGGCCCCCGGCACCGTCATCATGACCGGCACCCCTCACGGCATCGGCGTCAGCAGGACGCCGCCCGTCTTCCTACAGCCCAACGACGACCTGAGGATCGTGGTGTCGCACGGTGTGGGCAGCCTGGTGAACAAGGTTGTTTATGAGAGCAGTGGGAAGAAGGTGAACGGCAACGGAGTGCATGCAAACGGCGTTAACGGAAGCAACGGGACGGCTTAGACTTTGGCATAGCATCGATAGCATTATTATAGACATATTGACTTCTTCTTGACCATCTTCAATGAGTTTCATTGGGTAGCTCTGCAACTCTGGGATGCAGTCAGATTGAAAGCATTGCAGCTGGACTGGGAGATGGCCAACGTTTCGAGGGGAGCATCATAAAGACATCGCTAGGTTATATACTGCTACACTAACTAACTTGTCGTTGATGTTCATCCCATGTCCTAGGCAGGGATGTGGTCATGAGTGATCGAGTTCAATACGTGCTCCCACTGCAAGATATCCGACGACTCGGGGAAGAAGAAAGCAGCATCGTCCCACATCATCGGATTATTTGGCATCCCGTAGCCCCCCTGAAGCCCAAAGTTCACAGACAGGGGATCCAACACTTGCCCTTCGGAGACCATGCTTGGCTCCGCCGGCTCAGGCACAAAAGTTTGATTGGGGTGCGGTGTTGACGGTCCAGACATTGGCTGCTGCTGATTGTGTGGCGCGACGGGCCCTGCAGCTCCCGTTGATGGACCCGACGTGCGCAGCTGCTTCGCTTTTTTGAGGCAGAGCTCCACGATCTTGATCTCGGCGAGGGCAAACTCGTTCACCCAGACGTCATTGCGCTGCATCTCACAGTAGGCAGCCAGATCTTCGAGGATCGCAAGTGAACGCCGTGAAGTTGGATCTCGAACGGCAATGATGCCGAGCACAAGAGCGCTGTTGAACAGATGATGAGACCCAAGAGTCCACTTGAGTCGATCTGTCAGCGGTTGGCTGAAGTACTTCAGTCTCATCTCGAGATCTGCACATGCAGAGGCAATGCAGATGTCTTGGCTGTGCTTGTAACGGTTGGTGATGGACTGGCGCAGCAGGAAAGGCCGGTGCAGCGTCACTCTGGCGAAGTGATACATGCTGTGGAGGTGCAGCCTGTTCCACACGAGGAACGGCCGTTCGGCATCTAGTGAGAGATCCGGGTTGTTGAGCCTGAAGTAGGGCGGCAAGACTGACTCCCAGTGCACGATTTCTTGGTCAAGTTGCAATACAGTGTCGTAGGAAACGGTAAACAGCCCGAAGCAGCGCTCCTGGATCTTGCCGACGATGATGGCGAGATCGTGCGCGAGCCGATTGCAGACCGATAACGTGGGCTCGCTCAGTGGAGCTTCCGGGACATTGGCAGCTTCCTCCTCGTCCATATCGTCGAGCCACACATTCGAAGCCTGCTTGACCAGGCATTGTGTGTCGACAATGGCAAAAGGTCGGCCCAGTGCGAGAGCAATGGTCTTGTCAAGCCTGTAAAGATGACTCCAGAGACGCCTTCGGGTCTCGGTTTCCTTGCGAGGGAGTCGCCACCTCTCTCCATCGATGTGCATGCCCTGAGCCTGTGCCATGCGCATGGCAAAGCTGGTCGTGAGCCATGACTCCGGGACACGGCGCGTGTAGATGAGGTAGCGCGTGGTGAGAACACCAGCGCGTACGAGATCAGTAGACTCGCCGTAGAAGGTTGGCGCGATGACGATGGCACGTCGAGCTGCCCAGTAGAAGCGCTGCGACGTATCGAGCACTTCTCGCTGGACCTCCTTATTCCGGGGCTTAGGACAGTCAAGGAGCACGCCCATAGCCAGGACTATGAAGAGCAACGCTAGCCATCGTAGATCAGTGGTGGCGAGCTCATCGAAGCCAAACTTGCGACCCCAGAAGATCTCGTACTTTTTCCGAAAGTCGTCGGCATTGACTGCATCAATGGTCCAGTTCAGCTCGCGCAGAAAGGTCTCGGTAAGCCGATCGACTGTCGACTTCTTTCGTGGCAAGATACCCAGCAGGTCCCAAATCTGAGAGAATGGGCCGCCTTCATCTCTAAACGAGTGGGCAAAGCTGGCTTGGGCTTTGGGGCATATACCCATCGACAACTCGGGAGGTGGTGCTTGGATGATTTTGGCCGCGGCCTGCGGCCCAAAGTAAGACGACCCGAAGAAGGACGGGGCATCGCGACTCTTGAAGAGATCTCCCACGGCGTACTCAGGCGGGTCGGACACGGTCTGACCATCGCCGGAGTTCTGCCGGCTCGTCTTGGGGGTGACACCCTTGTCGCTCATCGATTGGGCGCGGCCACCACCTTCTGCTGCATCTGCCTCGATGCTGAGTGAGATGGGGGTTATCACTGCATTGGCCGGCGATGATGCAGGGCCCCTGATAGGCGGAGGTGGTGGGGGCGGCTCGACTTTCTGGTCATGGCCGGCACCGGAAGAGAGTCTCGGGGTGTGTGAAGAGCTCAGATTGGTATAAGCGCAGCTTGCTCCCACTCCCCGACGGTTGCAGTTGAAGCAAGGACGGCTCCCATCGCACTACATGGAGTTAGTACGACATCTTGGAGTGTAGCCAATTAGACAATGCGGCTCAGAGTTGATCCCCAGAATACAGCCAATGGATGAGGGATGAGATGAGATCAGATAGAGAACCAACCCCCGCAAGCAACGGGCTCTGGACCAAGGTGAGGATATTGCCTATTGCCGAGAGGGAAATGTATACTTGCCTTTTGCTTTCTTCGATGGCACGAATCACAAGCCTGCTCAAGATTAGAAGCATGCTACGAGATTGGAATGAGCTGGGGATATGCAGCACATACCGCGGCGTGTCGGCCTCTCTTCTTTCGGGGAGCAATAGCCTCGCGATCCTCCTCGCCTTCATCTCGTCTCCGCACCAAGCCACTCATTTCTGCTTACAATGGCCTGAGCTGTATAGTCTGCTGTGTAGTGCGGACTCTGGGGGTCGTGATCGGTAATTCGGGGATGGCAACGGTTTATGAGAGTTCTGTGGAGAAACTGGAACAAGGGAGTGACAGCTATCAATAAGTCGAACACGGTGATATCTCGAGATCGGACAGAGGCAAGGTGGTGGAGGAGACTGGACCGAATGGTCTTTTGACCGACTCACGTCTCCCCTAGCAAGCTAAAGATGGTCACATCGGTTCAAAAAGCCGACGCCAAGTGTTCTTAGGTCGTTTCTCCCCGCTATTTCCGTGCCTCTTTTCATGACTCGAGGGATCCACGGCTTGATAGCGATGATACGGGTGGAGCGATTTTGGGGTTTCTGTCCTAAAACGGCCACACTCGTCGGCCGATTCGACCTGGGCAAGGATTCCCGGCACTAACTAGATGGACCCAGGGGCAAATTTGCCGACCGTCGGGAATTGCAGAGATAGGCAAGTAGGGGTCAGAACGAAACTAGCGTGAATACTGATCACCAAGAGTGCCCATGGGGTCACCTCCATTCTGTGATATAAGATCTTGTCCAATGTTGCAACCTGGACGATTCTGGGGATCGCAACTCGTGCGGAAACGTTGAGCAGATCGACCATATTCACTCTTTGGGTTGCATCCGGAAGCAGGCATCCTCGATTTCCTTTTGTCAGGATCTGCCAAGTCAGAGAATCTTTTCTCGATCTTCCTATCCAGGAAAACCCCCAATCGCACTAGTCATGGCCGAGAAGATGGACGTTCACGACATCAAAGAGACGCCAGACGTTGAGTCGCCGCGAGCCAACATGTCCGCGTCTGACCTCGAGATCGACCACCAGGCCGAGAAGAAGCTGGTCCGCAAGCTCGACACCTGGCTTGCGCCGCTCATGGTTCTGTTCTTCCTGGTCGCCTATCTCGACCGAAGCAACATCGGTAACGCTGCTATTGCTGGCATGACCGAGGATCTGCATCTGGATTCGGGCAAGCTCAATGTTGCCGTCACTGTCTTCTATGGTATGTTTGAAGCCACAACACCCATTCCAGCCTGTATATCGACTGACATGTTGTGTCTGTGCTTAGTCACCTACATCGCCTTCGAAATCCCTGCCTCTCTGGTCCTCAAGAAGGCCCGCCCCAGTCGCCTGATTCCCTTCTTCATCCTTGCCTGGAGCGCCACTGTTGTTGGCTCCGCCTTTGTGCAGAACTATGCCGGTCTGCTCGCCACCCGTCTCCTGCTCGGTGCTTTTGAGTCTGGTCTCTTCCCATGCCTGACTCTCTACCTGAGCACCTTCTACAAGCCCTCAGAGCAGGCTCGCCGCGTTTCCTACCTCTTCGTTGCCGCCGCTCTGTCTGGTGCCTTCGGCGGCCTGCTCGCCTATGGCCTGACTAGTCTCCACGGCGCCAAGGGTCTCGCTGGCTGGCGCTGGCTCTTCCTCGTCGAGGGTGTCATCTCCATCGTCGTTGGTATTCTGGCCCTCTTCCTCCTCCCCGACAACTTCGAGGTCGCTTGGTGGCTCAAGGAGGACGACAAGGCCCTGATGCGTGTCCGCGCCGAGCAGGTCAAGATTTACGCGGGAGAGTCCGAGGTCTTTGACAAGCACGAGGTCAAGCTGGCCTTCAAGGACCCCAAAGTTTGGCTCTCCTCCATCTGCCAGTTCTGCGCCAACACCTGTTCCTTTGGTTTCGGCACTTTCCTGCCTCTCATTATCAAAGGTTTTGGTTACAGCAGCCTTAAATCTCAGGCTCTGACAGCGCCGATATATTTTTGGGCTTCTTTCATCTATCTGGTGGTTTCATACTTCTCTGACCGCCTCAATAGGCGTGCTGTCTTCATGGTGCCAGCTGCCCTGATCACGGTTGTTGGGTATGCAATGATGCTGGGGCTGAACATGAAGTCAACTGGCCCCCTCTACCTTGCTACTTTCTTCACTGCTACTGGTATTTACATTGTTGTCGGCCTCAATGTCACCTGGGTTAGCAACAGCAATGCTGGTTATTTCAAGCGTGCCACGGCTATCGGTCTCCAGCAGACCATTGGCAACAGCTCTGGTATTATGGTAAGTGCTCACCTAATGTCTTACAAGGTTGAGAGAGAAGAACAGGGGCATTATTTTTAACAACATACAATAGGCTGGTCAGATTTACAGATTTGTTGCTCCTGATGGCCGTTACCTGGTCGGTGGTGCGGTCTCGATGTCCACCATGTTTGTCGGTGGCTGCGGCTATGCTTTGATGTGGTATCTCCTGCGCCGTATCAACAAGCAGCGTGATGCCATGAGCATTGAAGAGAGGGAAAGGCTGATTCAGCAGGGAGCCAAGGGTGACCGCCACCCCGACTTCCGCTACACTTTGTAGTTTAGAAAGAGGGAATGGGCCCTGGTAGAGCTTATGGTAATTCTACCCAGTGCCAATTTGAAAAGAACTAGCCATGCATAAATAGAGGAATCTTTTATTCTATTAGACAAACATATAATGAACTCGCCGCAATACCTAACTCGGCCATGGCAGGCATGCATGTAGCGTGTGTGGTTTGGCCGCCACATCTCAACGCCCCTTCAGCTTCAGAAGACCAAACCAGCAAGACTTGATAGATACAACAGATCGTTGAGATAAAATTTGAACAAGATGCAAGTACCATCTGTTTGGGTTATCCCACTGCCTAAAATCGATGAGTTATGGCCATCTTGTCACACACATTGGCACATAAGAACAGAGGCATATTGCCAAAGAAGCGGGAGTCAAAGTATTTTATTATTTTAGCAAAAACGAAGGAAAGAAAAGCAAGAGAGAGAGAAAGAAGAAGGAAAAACAGGAAAAAAAGAGAGAACAAAAAAGAAAAGGAAAAAAAGAGAAAAGAAGAAGCTACAGAGACGAAAAATTACTCGGGCTCGGGCTTGATGTCCTTCTCCTTCTTCACCTTCTTCTCGTCCTCGTCCTCGTCCTCCTCGTCCTCGTCCTTCTCCATCTCCTTCTCGGCCACCTGCTTGCCGGGCAGGTAGACTCCTGCCCGGAAGCCGGTGCCGACGGGCAGGACGGTGCCCACCGGGAGGAGAGTGCCGCCGGGGAACTTGGTGCCGCCGGGAAAGATGGTGCCGCCGGGGAGGACCGCATCCTCGGGGATTATGGTGCCGCCAGGGATCCTGGTGCCACCAGGGATGATGGTGCGGACTGGTTGTATTGGTAAATCATCCTTTGCTTTGTATTTCGATAAAAGTGTTAAGGGGCATGATTGCTTTTCCCTGCGTTTTACAGGTGGTGCGATGTTGAGATATCTGTGAGCACGAAAGGCGTAGTGGCAAATCTGTACTCGACAAGTTTCCGTGGCTCGATTGCAAAGGGTAACCACAGGTAGGCTATTGCCGTTCGGAAAATCGAAGACATTCGCCATGGTAGAGGAGGTGTGTATACCTCGAGAATTGCCATTGATCTTGACACAAGAGGCGGAGAACGTCAGTGAGGAGATCGACAGAGGTGCAACACGGCACAGTTTCTTGCCCATGTCTGTGACTGGCTGGACTGCTGGAGCGTAGTGAAACCCCAAGTAGTGCCCAACCATGAAAGCAGCCGTTCCGCTTCCTGATAATTGCTAGAGCATTTGGAGTCAAAGACCACATGCTCAACTAGAGGACCTTGCCGTGTACTGTTGATATGGCTTGTTTCAGAAGATATCCGTGGTTGTGTAGATATCATTTGGACACACGGAGCTCTCGGCTTGGTGATGTTCAATCAAATGTTAGAGTTTGTGCATCGCCCGGCGCTCAATGCGGCTCTTTGGCCTTGAAGTAGTTACAGGCAAGGCCTGCTGACCTCGCCAAGATAGCTTGGATGGAGATTGCTACCTAAGGTAGTTTAGTAGTCTGGTCCCAGAACTCCCGCCTGGCAGCCCCACTATTTACTCGCTAGACAAGCACCACATTGATGCACCAAATCTGCCTGCTCCACCGCCGCTTAACTGTCTCCGAACTCCTTACCCAGACACTAACCCGTTAAGATGGCGGCAGTTGGCGGCAGTCTCCCACAACCATGAGAGCTATCAAGCGCGTCTCGACTTTATCCGAGAGAAGATCCTAGCTGAGCATCTGGGCCTTTCGGGTGAGGTAGGCGCCTCCTTCGCTCCCCTCCGCCCTTGGTTGGCGTGCTACTCTGAAGCACTTTAAGACTGATAATGACTTGGGGAAAACAGGATCTGGAGAAGACAACCTATGTGCCAATCCAGTACGATCCAGAATGCCCCTTCAAATACAACAACTTCGTCTACAGCATCACGCTCTCCCGTCCTCTCACCTCGCCGGAGGATGTCAAGACTGAGCACAGCGACGGGCAGTTGCGGCAACAGCAGCCACAGCCGGAGCCGCAGCCGCAGCCAGGCTCTGTTGGTATCCCTGTGGGTACACGCGACTTGATCCTGCGCATTAGCAACCCGGACGCCGAAGGCATGCACTCGGCCACGCGGGTCGAGAATGAAGTAGCCATCCTCAACCTCGCCTCAGCTGCCCTCCGCCACGTCGAGCCGGCCGTGGTACCTCGTGTGTTTGCCTGGGGAAGTGCAAGCACTGCGGGTTCTCTGGGCTGGATCCTCCAGGAGCGCATGCGCGGGGCACCCGTCAACGAGGATTTCGGAGCCATGAGCCTGGAACAGAAGCTTGGAATCGTCACGCAGATGGCTGAGATACTCAAAGCCCTGCAGGACTACAAACTCCCCGAGGGCATCACCGGCTGGGGTGGTGCAACTTTTGATGGTCAAGGGCGTATTGTGAGTGCTGGCATGCCTAGCGTTGGTTCCGGCCCTTGGGGCTCCTTCGAAGACTCCTACCGGGGTCGCCTGCACACGGCAATCCAACGGGCGGATGCGAACCCATACATTCAAGGCTGGCGCGCCAATGGTGTCCGAGAACGCCTAGACGCTTTTATCGAACGCGGCTTGCCTGCCCAGTTTGCTGCCCTCGCCTTCAAGTCCGACAGGGTCATCGTGCATGCCGACTTTAGTATGACATCTCTGCATAATCTTTATCCTTCACCGCCCCTTGCCCAGTGTGCTTTGGACAAACCTCAGTGCTGATTTAATTCGCCCTATCTAGCTACCAACAACCTCCTGTATGACGCGTTCTCGCATCGCATCACGGCGCTTCTTGATTATGACTTCGCCGCCATCCTGCATCCCGCGTACGAGTTTCTCCGCTCCTTTGATGGAGCAGGAGGTCAGCTTCGGGGCTGGTCGGGGGATGAGAGCTCCGAGGATGCAACGCTTCGGCAGGCGAAGCTCGAGGGTCGCTTCCCCTCTCCTCTCCCTGCCAACAGTGATGCGATCTAGTGGAGCGTAGCTAAGATGTGGGAGGACGAGCTGGCAAGATTGGAGGTGAAGCGGCCGAGCACGATAAAGGGGGTCGACAAGTTGGCCGACGTCGATGCCGTCCTTCGTGCCATCCTTCCTTGGCATATCAGCAACTCTGATTTCCTCCGGATGCAGGGCGAGGGTGCTGCGAAGCACTTTCGGCAACTGGGTGAGGCGCGGCTCGTCGGGTTGCTGGGACATGTGGGCTTTTGACGGTCCAATACAAGGGGATGCGCTATCTGCCGATTGATTTGCTCAAGCGCAGCTTGGTCTCCAAAACCTGCAGAATGATACCTTTAGCCAAAAAGAAACCCTCGCATATGTGTTGTTCGGGTGGTTGCACAGGCTTTCGACATACTGTCATTCAGGGGACAATGCTTCCGGCCCGGTCCTGACTGTGGTGAGCGAATGTATACAGTCAGTTTGAGCATCCTCTTTTTCTTTACTCTCCTCCACCGAACTTTGTCGTCTCGCCTAAGAGACAAGGTCATGGACTGATAATGAGCGACCGAGGATGAAAGATCCTCTAGAACAGTTAGCAACATTCTCCCCGCTGCGATTCGACGCCGAGCTGGGCTCAAAGTCCGTATACAAAGGTGCGCCTCGGAGAGAGCTGGATGAGGCGTGGAAGAAGTTGGTAGACCGTATGTGGGACTATTTCTTTTTTGTGTGTTCTCGTTTGAGTCGTGCGGATATGCTGTGACTTAGCATTTCGACACCGCCATAGACGCGATGATCTTGGCAGACCACGAAACGCTGCAGAGGTTCGACTCGACAATAAAGCCCACCAAGGGCATCGACGGCCATTATTATGCAACGGTCGAAATTTTTCACCAACTTCACTGCCTAGACATAACCCGCAAGTATATCTGGCGGGATCACTACGGCCACATCGACAGTTTCCAGAACCCGGCTGAGGTGGTGTGGGAGCATGTCGGTACGTTAACTGCCTGGCAAGAAGCTCCGCTGAACTGAACTTCAGCCACTCGTTGGAGAAGACGCAAGCGAGAACTAATGAGGAAATCTGTTGTCTCGGAAGATCACTGCATAGACCTCCTCCGTCAGGTCCTAATGTGTCACGGAGATAGCAGAGAGCATCAATGTCTAAAACAACTACGTGCTAGCTAGAAGAGCCGTGACAGCCGTGTAGAACAATCCTTTTCATATTTCATATTTGGTAGAAACAAAACGCCAGTCTAAACAGTGGCAAAGGAAGGGGCCAACAAAGGCGAAACGGAGTCACCTAAGCCAGGGCATTATGCGCTGCTCCTCCTTCTTCTCTTCCTTCTCGACGACCTGCCCATCAGGCAGGGTGACACCCGCCGAGAAGCGGGTGCCAGCGGGGAATACTGTGAGACCTGGGAAGATGGTGCCCTCGGGGAAGTGGATTCCGCCAGAGAAGGTCGTGCCGCCGGGGAGGGACGTGTCCTGCGGGAATATGGTGGCTTGGCCGAACGTGGTTTTCTCGGGGATGATGGCTCCCGCGGCCAGGCCCGGACTGGCGACCATCACGGGCCCACCCAGGACGACGCTGCCGGCAGGGGCGGCACAGCCGCCCTCGCCGATGATGACGCTGCCGTTGCCGTATGGGACCGCGATCTCTTCAAGGATGATGGTGCCGCCAGCAGGCACGGTCCACGGCTGAGCTAGTACAGAGGCGGAACGAAGGACACCGTCGAGGCGCGGAGACGGCGCGCCAACTACCGAAATGCTCGTGCCAGCTTTTAGGGGGAACGTCTTCCTCCTTTTGAACAGGTCAATAACAACATCGATGACTGGAATCTCAATGCAGTGAACTTACTCCCTCTGCCCCCAGAAGTATGAGGGTACCGAGATATTGGCACCGGTGGGTGCGGCAAGGGTTCCGGGGTCTCGGAGGACAAACACACCGCCACCCAGGGTGACAGTGGTGCCATTGCCACCGTTATCGCAGACAACGGCACCACAGCTTAGGGTGGCGCTCCCTCCTGAAAGAACAATGCTACTCCCACCAGGGACAGTGAAGCTGTTTCCGCCAGGACAAAGGACGACGGCGGTGGCAGTTCTGTGGATGACAATTTTCATCCCATCTTGAAATGGACCGGCCAACTTGCTGTCAGCACTGCCGCCACTGAATTGCGAATTTTCCATTTCTATGATCTTTCAGAAGCCGTTTATAACAGGACGGAAGGACTCGGAAAGAAGGTACCTATAGGCGCTAGATATTGTGTTAGTAGAGCGTATCAGGAATACACCGGAACACCAGCACTCTTGTTGAGAATGGGAGTTAGTGGGAGGGATAACTGACCTTGTTGACGATGTGGAAGAACGTGAAAAGGAAGAAGGTGAGAATAAAGAATCACACAAACTTGAATTCAGCTCAGGCAGTTGTGCTGCTGATTCTGGGGAATCAGAAGATGTGGAAAGGAAGTCAAACAGAAGAAGTTGTAAGAGTGAAGAAGAATTGACAGAAGATCAAAGACAGCGAGGGTAATTAGGCTGGTTGATGTGGGTAACGCGCCCAATCACTCGTCAAACAGGAGAGTGTTTGCAACTCGAGACAGTCACGCGTGCAAACTAGAAAGCAGTGATTCACTTGCGTCAATAGATTTAGAGGCTCGTGCGTTACTTCAGGCGGCAAACACGTGGTTCTTTAGCACCTGAAATGTGTGTTAAAGAGGCTATTAAGATCAAGTCTACATTGTCTGTTGAAAATACATGTCTGGCAGATTCCAAAGCTGTTATCCCAACAGCACAAGTTATCAAGTAGAAGGGCGTGGCATCCAAAGCTTGCATGTGAACAAGATTTTAGAGAGGAAACTCTACACAGATAGATTGAGTATGATCAAGCATCTATATTCTCCCCTGAATTGCAATGTAAAGCTAAATATCTAGTTTCCTAAGCCACTCAGAATGTAAGACAGCACGCCTATTAAGGCGGTCAGAGAAGTATGAGATCAGCAGATAGATGAAAGAAGCTTAATTAATAATCTTCAAGCGAGGATTTTAGTTCAGAAACAGCTGAGATCGAAACACCTGCCAATGAGAAGCAGGAAATCTTCTGAAAACCTCCACCTTTGCATCACATCTTCTCCTCTGACCTGTTGCCCCCTCCTTGCCAGAACTTCTTGTCCACCTTATCCTCCGCCGCGGACTCGGCCCTGTCGTGCTTGCTCTCAAAGTCACGATTGTGCGCCTCCACCTCGGCCTGCTGCTCGTCCGTCATGTCGTTCTTCCTGTCGATCGAGACCTGCGCGTTGAAGATCTTGGGCTGCGGCGGCGCGTGCTCGGAGCTCTTGAGGGGCTCGCCGCCGCCGGTGCGACCGCGCGCGTCGCCCGTCGCCAGGCCGTCTGGGACGGTGCCGCCCTGCGGGCCCGTGCCGGTCTCGGCCTCGACTGCGTCCTTGGAGCGGGAGCCGCCTGACTGCGCGGAGGCCTTCTCGGCTGCTTTGGGGGCGGAGCGCTCGCTGCCAAAGGCACGGACGGGTATGGTTTGGAGAGCTGGTCGCGAGAATCGTAGAGGAGTGACGAACGTTGTCGGGAGTGCCCGGAGGCTCCAGAAGAGGCGCTGCATGACGTATTGCTTCTTGATATGGCGATATTTGCAAGCGTATGTGTGCGATTGCGATGGTTTCTCTGGTACGGATTTCAATGATGAGTGACGATTAGGCTTCTTTTTCGTAGGCAATGGTTTTACTGTCTAGCTACGATACGGTGCAGCTTGGGGAGTGTGGTCAGACTGCTGGTTTGGTATGTCGTTGGAGCTCCGGGTTTATGACATCATGCTGATGGCGGTGACATCTCAATTCGCCTGTCCCGGGTGATCGCCCAACGCCACACAGGGACGTGACGCAGGGACTCAATTTTAGCATCAACTTCTGGGGGCTCAATTGAGACATGATGGACCATGGTGCTGCTTGATGGACCCTGCACAGCATGCTTGCATGCTCGCGCATGCCTCGGTGCATTTTTGAACTAGATCTCCAGTAAATTGGTGGCCAAGAAAGCGGCCAAGAAAGCGGCCCTTCCCGCAAGTTGCGACACTATTTGGATGTGTTCGACGTACTTCTTCAGAGCGTGTGTTCCATGTCCACTTTATCGTCTACTTTGCATCCTGCCTAGTTCTTGTACGTGACACTGTACGCCTTCCAGTACGCCGCCTCGTGAGCCCACGCGATCTTACCGTCCTGGCCGGCTGACAGCCACACACCGCACTTGCTCTTGAGCGAGTAGCCCTTGCTAGGGGCGTAGGCGACCTGGAAGCTGCCGGCCTTGCTCTTGTCCGAGATCATCTTGCCGTTGGGCGCGAGCCACCTGCCGTCGAGGGCGCTGCTGAAGCGGAACATGTCGCCGCCGATCACGTCGGCGTGCGCGACCCAGCGCTGGGCCTTGTCGTCGTGCTTCTGCGTGGCGGCCGAGGTGACGGCGCGGGCGGAGTCGTTGCGCGGGTTGGCCAGCGCGGCGGCGCCGGACTCGAGGACGAGGTAGCGGCCCTCGGTGAGCATGCCGCGCATCTCCTTGAAGCCCTCCTCCGACAGGGCCGGCACGTCCTCGACGGCGCCGGGCTGGCCGGAGTAGGGGACCGGCGGGCGCTGCACGGGGTACTTGGAGGTGCAGTAGGCGGCGCCGTCGAGCTGGCCGTTGGTCTGGTGGGGCGGGATGGCGTACGAGATCTGCGGCAGGCTGAGGTCCGGGTTGTCAAAGTCGAAGGCGGCGACGAGGTCCGACATGTGCTCGCGGCGCCAGGCGGGCATCTCGTCGGTGCGCACGTCGCGGCCCTTGGCGGCCTGCCACTTCTCGACGAAGAGCAGCTGCGAGTTGTGGTCGGCGTGCTCGGTGAAGACCTTGCCGCCGCGCGTCCAGGGCGAGACGATGAAGAAGGGCACGCGGAAGCCGGGCCCCGTGGGGACGCGGCCGAGGCCGGCCCAAGGGTCCTGGATCCACTCACCGGGCGTGCCGTCGGGGGCGTGGTAGGGCGTGACGTGGTCGCCGAAGCCGCCGGTCTCGTCGTACGAGATGATGAGGGCCGTGCGGGCGTAGGCGGGCGAGCTCATGACCGCCTCGACGATCTTCTTCTGCAGCCAGACGCCGTCGCGGGGCGAGTACTGCGGGTGCTCCGACAGCTGGGCCGGGCCGACGATGTACGACACCGCGGGCAGGGTGCCGTTGGCGGCCTGCTCGTAGAAGGTGTTGAGGGTGAGCCCTTGCATGCCGCGGCTGTGCATGTCGGAGCCCTGGGGCGCGGTCTGGAACTGGCCGAACCAGGCGAACGGGTTGTCGTCGAAGTTGTCGGCGTCCTGGTAGACCTGCCAGGTGACGTTCTGCGCCGAGTAGATGTCGCCGGCGGTCTTCCACTTGAGCGGGTAGCAGTTGATACCGTCCTTGTCGCAGCCGGGAGTCTCGTTGTTGTCGATGTACGGGTACCCACCCTCGGACTTGTTCTGGGGAGAGCCGGGGGCATTGATGCTGCCCGAAACCCAAGTGACGCGGTTCGGGTTGGTGGATGCGATCACGGATTCCTACTTGCTGTCAATAGGTGGTCTTCCACAGCCTCATACGGAGAGCATCATTGCTGACCTGATACATATCTCCGATGGTCCACCCCTCGGCGATGTCAAAGTGTACCGGAATGTCACTCCTGCGGAAGTGACCCCAGCTCCACGGCGTGTTCTTGATGGCCCACATGTCGTTGGCGCCGTGGTTCATGGCCAGCTGGTTCGCGTTCCAGCCGTTGCTGCCGGCGTTCATGCACTGCGTAGCATTGAGCCAGTCGCCGCCCAGGTAGTTGAGGTACCAAGGCTTGAGGTACTTGGTGTCGTCGACCGTCTGCTGCCAGACCGTCCGGTTGCCGTTGACCTGGACGTTGGGGTCCGAGAAGCCACGGACACCGGCCATGGTGCCAAAGTAGTGGTCAAAAGCACGGTTCTCTGCGGCCCCGTGTTAGTTGCCAAGGTCTCAAAGGCTGCGTGAGTTACAAGCAGGACGTGCACACCTTGCATGAAGAGGACGACATGGTCGATGTCGGCAAGGGAGCCGGCGTGGACCAGTCCGATGAGGACCGGGACGACGGAAGCGACCGACGCAAGCTTGGAGAGGACAGCCATTATAGCAGCTACTACAGTGCAGGATTAGATGATTGAACTTCTGCAGCAATGTCGACTCTCGTACAGTCTGGGTGCTTGGGAAGAAGTCTGTCTGGCTGTCTGGCTGTTGGAGCAGAGTGGACGAGATCGGCGGCAGCCATGCTCCTTACATACATCGCTGTGCCGCCGGGTGGGTGGCTCACCACGTTCCCCGCTCCATCAGTCCTTTCAGACGCAATATTGAGGCTCACAGCACGTGGGACTGTGTCCTGCATTAGAAGTTATTCAAGTTCTAGAAGGACGGTCCAATCAGTCGGGTGGTTTCATGCCATGCCCTGGCGTGCGGGGTCTGAGACATGATCTGTGGAATCATTTCCGAGCAGCTAAGGACGCAGCCCGACTTATCAGGAGGAAGACATTACAGAACATTCGCCGGCGACCCATGGGTCATGAGAAAAAGTGACAGTTGCTCGTGTGCGGGCCGAGGGCGTTGTGTCGGGAACACCCTTGCTCGACGCCAAGCCAGGAGCCAATCAGTGCTTGGCAAACGGCAGCGTGGACGTGACATTGCCTAGTTAGCTGCCTCTTCGGGACAAAAACACCACACCAGCAATCTCAATTCCCTCAAAGAGTTCGAGAGATACCGCGGCGCAGCAGCATGGGCCAGCTGACGGGTAGCTTGATGTGGCTAGTCAGTGAGGAGCCTGAGTTCTGAAGTGATTCTTGTCGGGACTTTTCCCGCATCCATCCCGAGTGCCCGGGTCATCTCCACGAAGCTGAAAACGGTTTGCAAAAGTTCCCTCAATTGGCCTTCTGCGTGAAGCAGTATCGTTGTGTGTTCTGCGCATTGCGAAGAAGAAACAGCTACATGGCTTAAGCTCCGGCGACGTCGCCAGGACACCTATGCTCCAGGTACAACAACATCATGCGCCGCACGATGGCGCCTAAAATCCTTGGGCGGACCTCTATCGTGTTCTTCATCACGATACTATTGGTTCTTATCGGTTCAGGCCTTGTTCTCATTGTATCGTCACCAGAAAGCTGGGAGTTCTGGGCCAAGAGCAAATGGAGCACGCTCCCTTCCATCTTCAAGGAGTTTCACCATCAGGAGTCGACTCTGGGCATCGAACTTCATCCGGAGGATCATATACACCGGGATACAAAGACCATAACCCTTCATTGGAATATCACCGCAGATTTTCGAAGCCCGGATGGAGTGAAGAAGCGAGTGTATCTGGTCAATGGCGAGTTTCCTGGACCCACGATTGAGGCGAGATCCGGCGATGAGATCGTGGTGGATGTGTCCAATGGTCTCGAGGATGAATCCATTTCGCTACATTGGCACGGCTTGAAACTCCTCGGTCAAAATCTGATGGACGGCGCGGTCGGCATCACGCAGTGCCCAATACCTCCCGGTGAAAGGTTCACATATCGAGTGAAGATTGGCGATGAAGAAGCTGGAACTTTCTGGTGGCATGGCCATGCCATGGGCCACCGAGCTGACGGGCTTTTTGGTGGTTTGATCATACACAAGCCGCAGTCTCGGAATGAGCCTCGACCCATCGAGTATGAGGGGGAGATGCTGCTCATGGTCGGGGACTGGTTTCATGCGTCCGCAAACGACACTCAAAGATGGTACTCTGGGTATGAGCACTTTGGGCAGGAGCCAGTCCCTGATTCAATGATCATCAATGGCAAAGGTCGCTTTGACTGCAGTCTGGCTGTGCCAGCGCATCCGATCGAGTGCACAACAGCGAGCTACTCCGACTTGGCTCTGACTTCGCATGAGATTTCCAAACCAACTCGATGGAGAATTGTTAATACCGGCTCTCTCGCAGGGGTAAGCCTGCATGTTGGGGATGCAAGCATGAGCCCAATTACTATCGATGGTGGCCATCCAGTTGCTCTGGCTGAGGGAGACGGTATCGGTGTGCTATATCCCGGAGAGAGAGTTGATGTGGTCGTCTCGAATACTGTTTCAAGGGCGCCCACAAGACTCTTCATCGCTTTGGATCCTGAGTAAGTCTCAATAACTTCTTGGTTGGTATGATTGACTAATGAGGATTCCCAGAAACTTCGGCTATACTAACCCTTCTCTGACGGCAAACCAGTCATTCCCTGTTACGAAGAAGGTGTATAAAGCTGAGGAATATAACTCTCCACCGTCAGCGGATTTGCGGCGTATCGTGGATCTTTCAACTCTCACTTCCTCCGAGACAAGCGCAAGCTCCGCCGTACCAGCAGCAGCACAACACACATTCGTGGTCTATGCCAAGTCCCAGATACTGGTCAAGTTCGAGAACGAGCCAAAGGGCTTCATCAACCACACGTCTTGGGCTCCCCAGACACCGCCCATCGCGTCGATGAATAGGTCGGCCTGGGATGAGAACCAGTTCGTACCATTTGTGCCCAGCAGCCCCGAGACAGCCCCATGGGTCGAGCTGGTCATCAACAACCTGGACGACGGATCACACCCTTTCCATCTGCACGGCCACTCCTTCTACGTCTTGTCCTCGTATATGTCGGACGGCCGAGGAGGCTGGGGCAGTTATGACCCTTTCACTGGCGGCGCACCTCCTGCTGGCTTGAACCTGGCATCCCCTCTTCGAAAGGACACTGTCAGGGTGCCTAGAAGGGGCCACGTAGTCATTCGGTTTCGCGCGGACAACCCAGGACTCTGGATGCTTCACTGCCACATGGGGGTGCATCTGGGGAGTGGTCTCGCAATGGCTTTGCATGTTGGATATCCTGATGACGAAGAGCACATCCACGCAGCGACAGAGGCGGCGGCGAAGTACTGCCCAGTTGGCACCAAGCGCGCTCTCAAAGACATATAGATATGATACCCACGAAAAAAAAACATAATTACTACAAGCAAAACAGCTCACAAGATGAATGTGGCTCTGGCTGGGTTCGAGTATACATGTGCAGACAAGATGTGCAGACGAGATGAAATACGAAAACCGTTTACGTGAAAGCGAGAGGACAAGTGCCCGTGCTGTCCGATGCAGTACACCCAATTCTATAAACACTCATCGATGATGATGTTAGCAGGTAGCCATGTAAGCTCAGCGAAAGCCACCAGATTTGGCAATATCGGCGCGGCGTGAGTCGGGCTTAGCGTAGCTTAACGGAGCTATGGACGAGTCGCGCGACAAATTCATGCTTCGCATAAGCGCGAATTACTGGCTAGGCATCCACATCCTCTAAGTACCTACTTACTTCCAACACCCCTACATAAGATTCACAATCAACTTAACAATCGCCGCCCGAGGACCACCGTCCGTTGAAGCGATAAGACCAAACAATGTCTGATGCACCTGAGGGCATTGTGGAGTACGCCTACGACAACATTGCAGAATGGTATCTGCAGTGGGTCGAGAGTCAGAAGTCACCGCGTGAGCGGTACACCAAGAAGCTCCTTGAGCAGCTGGAACCATCCCCTTCGATTCTAGAGCTCGGCTGCGGCCCGGGCATTCCTATCTTGAAGTTGCTTCTCGACCATGGCGCTCACGTGGTCGCAAATGACATCTCGGCCAGGCAGGTCGAGATGGCCAAGGCCCGCTGCCCCGAGGCTACGCTCATCGCGGGCGACATGACAACGCTCACCTTCGAGCCCGAGAGCTTCCATGGGGTCACTAGCTTCTACGCCCTGTTTCACCTCCCGCGGGCGAAGCTCAAGGATATGCTCATCAAGATTCATGGCTGGCTAAAGCCCGGAGGTGTCTTCGTGTTCAATCTCGCGACCCTCGACGAGGAAGAGATCCATGGCGAGTTCCTCGGGTATGGCATGTTCTGGAGCAGCTACGACGTGGATGGAAATCAGGCGCTGTTGAAAGAGGTTGGATTCGAGTTGTTGCAGGTGGAGATATTGCAGGCAGGAGATGGAAAGCTGGAGGAGGACGAACCAGACTTTGACGCGGAGTTCATGTGGGTGATGGCACGAAAGAAGGATCCTGCAGCACCAAGCGGGGTGCCTCAAGAACCGTGAAACTAGTCTCACAGTTATCTTGCAAGTTCTTATAGGAATGTGCCAATTGCGCATGGGCAACATCAGGTCGGGTCAGAAACAGTACGAAAGAGATCGGCTTGTTCTCGCCCAGAACCAGATCCAGAGTTAGATAAAATCTTAGCTGACTCTTGACAAGATTAACTCTAGACGATCATCATGACCACAAGGCAATGCACTAAAAGATTGCAACCGCGTTCGGAGGGCTCGCGACACCACCTGGGACCTTCAGTGGCACGCTTGACATGAAGAAATGCCATCTGTTGAGCCTCTGACAAGTCTCACTTAGTTTCTCCAAGTCAAACATCTCCCCGATGGGCATACCCCAGCCACCTATCAGCACCTGGTGTAGCAGACCACCACCGTCGATGTGATCCTCTATCTCCGCGCCGGTCCAGAGACCTTCCACTGGTGCCCGCTCAAAGCTCGGAGAGTCGCTAACAACAGCTGCGAAGCCACTGTCCCAGAGCCACCGCAGCATATCTGATGTCGGCTCCACTCCCAAGAAGTCAGGCGTTGGACGCTGTGCCAAGGCATCTTGCTTAATAGGGTCGAGTGCATTGTATGCCGCAGTGAATCCAACCCGTAGCACGAGGATGTCTCCTGCTTGGAAGGTAATGTCCTGTTCCAAGACCATCTGTTTAATGTGCTCTAGGGGTATAGAACTGCTGCTGAAGGGGTCGACGGTAATGGAATGGCGGTTGCAGAACGATACATAGTCTAACAGAGCACCTCTACCAACAACGCCGCCGTTCTCCGCCCAAACTGCATAGACCGGGAGTCAGTGCCACAATGTATCTTGAGCTCCAATCTCCATAGTCTTACCATCAATTCCAAGAACGTCAGTATTGTCAACGTCATCCTGAGTGCGATTTCCGTAAAACCGCTTCACGCCTTGGAAGCCTTATTCACGTTGATTAGCTATTTTTAACATGGCCACGCATCCCAAGCTCTCTCAACTTACCAAAATGCCGGAAACCATCCCACTGTGTGCTACACTGGGTGTTGAAATGCAGCTCATCATCGTTGATTGCTCGTCCGGGGTTGTTCCGCAGCTTCACTTCGAAAGGCGGCCTATCGAAACTGGGCCGTGAAGGCTTGTTCAGATGCCAGTCCAGCGATACCCGTTCGCCCGTCTTGATCTCCTGCGCAGCCGCGACAACAGTCTCTGGCGTCAGCATGTTCAAGGCTCCGAGCTCATCGTTGGGCCCATAAAGACCCCAGGCATTGCCCGGCGGACCATCCTTATCGAGGGGTAGTTCGTCAAAAGGAGGCCTTTCCGCTTTCTTGGTAGATGCCATTGTCAACCATTCACGATGAGAGCCTTGAATCTGAATAGATACTGTCTGGTTCATCAGCGTTAATGCAACTAGGGGACTGCCTGCAACGCAGGCTTTAGGGAATGGGGTTGTAGTAGCCCTCACTGCTCGCAGGGCTCGCGTTCGTAAAATGGGACCCGTTCCGCCCTCGTTCCTCTCGGGCTCCAGGGTCTCCGCCTCAGAGGCCCTTCGCTGCGCTCAGAGCCTTCTTCGGCATACTGGGTTGTGCACTAACAGCCATGTACCTTGCAATGTTAGTGTACAGGGTTCTTTTGGTGCTTAGCGAGAGGATTCTAAACAGGCTGTTAAGGAAATGGCCCCTGTGCCTGCAGATTTATGTGGGAGAGCGCTAGCAAAACAACCGGGAAAAAGAGCGTAATTTAAAGTCGTTTTCTGGTTATTATAAGATGCCATGGTTGCTCTCATGTAGACTGCCGTCGGCGGAGGACTCCACTCACAAGGATCCGACGGGCTCAGTCTGGTGATCCTGCGATTTGCAGCTATTTTGCGCAGAGTGGAACGCGAGTTCGAGATCCACCAGTGGCTGTGCAGTACATACTTCTCGCAATTTGAGAGTATTTCCTTCTCAAACTTTGCTTCCTCCGGCTTAGCGTAAGCGACGGTCTTTAGCTACCGGGAGGTGCGCTCGATCCATCCACAGAATAGTAGCTTGCTGGCGATCAGACATGTCAGCCCAACAGCGTCGTTTTGGTTCCTCGTCTCGCGGTTGAGCCGGGAGGGAATTGCGCGCCGTTGGTGACAGTCTCAAGATCACCACTACCGATCGGCTATCGGGTGCACTAAGCGTTGAACATCTCCACAAACACAACAGCCATTCGCTGGTACCATCCTGGACATGTAGTCACTTGAACCTTTTCCCCATGGGGCTCGCGATGCTTGGCGACGCGACATTTAAGAACCTGAGCTGCAAACGTGGAATCGAACCCAGACAGGGAATGTCCTTCCAAACACATTGAAAGATTGGCACGAGGACGACGATCTGACAGCCATCAGTGATTCAGTATCTGCACTCTCTCGGAACTATCACTATCAGTCCCATCACCATGGCTCTCACAGGCCTCTCCCTGCGGGTGGCATTCACCTTCACCTGTGGTATCTCCTACCTGCTCTATGGCTACGACCAAGGCTTTATGAGCGGTGTTCTCATCGCCGATGACTGGTTGGTCCAGATGAATCATCCCTCGACGTTCATGCAAGGTTTCATCACAAGCATTTACGAGCTTGGCTGTCTTGGCGGTAAGAAGCCAAGTCCACTAGTCGATCTGATCGGACACAAGCACTAACAACTCGCAAGGGTGTCTTGTTAGCTTCGTGTTCAGTGAATATATCGGCCGAAAGAAACCCATCATGATCGGAACAGTTCTCATCATCATCGGCGCTGTGCTTCAGACCGCCGCCTTTGGGCAGCCCCAATTCATGGTCGGCCGTGTAATTAGCGGCATCGGCACTGGCCTCAACACGTCTATCATCCCTATCTGGTACGCGATCTTCTTTTCTGCCGCATGTATGCTTTGGTCCGGGAGCTGACTGGCTTGGGTAGGCAAGCCGAGACCCTACCCGCCAAGACTCGCGAGTTGTTTGGATCGTTCCAATATCTGCTTGTCTGCTTCGGTGCCAGTGTCTCGTACTGGATGAACTATGGTTTTTCCTATGTTGGAGGCCAGTTCGAGTGGCGCTTCGCGGTTGCTGCGCAGATGATATTTGCCGTCGTCTTGCTGATCATCGTCCCCTTCATGCCCGAGTCTCCTCGCTGGCTCATGGCCCACAATCATCCGAGCGAGGCTGTCGATAACCTTCTCAAGATGCACGGCGTCACCGATCCGCAGGATGCTGAGGTTCAGACCGAGATCAAGCTGATCAACCAGGCCATCGAGCTCGAGGCCGTGGCCAACTCTGTGAGCTGGTTTGAGATTTTCAAGAACCACAAGGAGACACAAAACTTCCGTCGCGTTGCCCTAGGTTGGTCATTGATGGCAATGGTTATGTTAAGTGGTGTTTGTTCGATTGGTTATTACATTTCCTATCTGTTCGAAACTTCCGTCGGTCTCTCGCACAACCTCTCCCTCTTGCTGTCCGGCTTCAACGGACTGTGTGAGTACAACCCCTCCCTCGAAGCTCAAAAATGATAAAAGCTAACCCTAAAAAGGGTACATGGCATCGGCAGTTATTCCTCCTTTCATCATTCACCGTGTTGGTAAGCGTGGCTGCCTCATGATTGGCGCTTTCGGCATGGGAGTCTGCTTCCTGACCATGGCTCTCGGGATCCGCTCCGGGTCCTATGGCGCATCCATCGTTGTCGTCATCGCCTTCTTCCTGTACTACACCTTCTTCGCCATCGGTTATCTCGCCGTGCCATGGTTATACTGTGCCGAAATTTTGCCTCTACACTTACGTAGTAAGGGTAATGCCGTGACCACATCCTCCAATTGGCTCTGGAACTTCGCCACTGTCATGATGACGCCCAGCACCATGTCGTCCCAGGGGTGGAAGGGCTACCTGATCTTCACCGTCTTCAACTTTGCCTTCATTCCCTTCATCTACCTCTTCTACCCGGAGACCACCGGCAGGAGGCTGGAGCAGATCGACGCCATCTTCTACAAGACTGGCGCCATCGTGGCGGGGACACAGTGGGCAAAGAAGGGCCACTTTGAGTCTGATGCTCTCGAGAGTGCGCTGGCGGAGCAGACCAAGGGTGCTGGTTTCGATGGGAAGGATGAGCAGGTCGAGCGGTCGCGTGAGATCTAGGTCTATCGGGCTCATCAACTCGGCCGGCCTTGTCGCAAGCAACATTTTCACTCTGGGTAGTGCAACCAGACACACTCCAGTCATCATGGCCAATTACGCCTTTCTTACAACTGCCATCGGGGCCATGCGGTGGATAAGGTTCCGGATGAATCGAGAAAACACGTTAAGCAACAGGGCACAGTGTCAAAGGTCTCGAGTTCCAACGAAACTAATGCCAATGTACGAACTCACCTCCTTAGAGCTGGCATGTCCAACAATCCATATGAGGGCTCCATCTTCCGTTTTCCTCTCTGAAGACCATTCTACGGCTGAACCAGGGGTCTGGAAGAATGAAAAAGTGGCGAAAAGGGGAACACACATGGTTGCGATAATCTAGTGAGTTCAGGCAGTGCGATGGCCTGTGCGCGCAGGAGGTATGAACCTTAAGAAACCAAGCACGAATATGTCTTCTATTCCTTCTAGGTCCATGGCGTAAAGAAAATCGATAACTCCGAGCTGGAACCGACGATAACACAAGATTCTATAACGTCATTGTTCAAGGCAATTGTGTGTAATCGTCTTCTGAGCGCATATGTTGTCGTCAATCGATCAAACAAAGTGAAGAATGCGAGAACCGCAGACGAGGAGAAGAGTTACCAAAATCCCTCGAGGGTTAGTCCAAGTCTCGAAATTGTAAGCTGTTGGCTGTCTCCTAATCTCTGGGGTTTGGCATGAGAACCGGCCGAAGGGCGGGCTTGGCATGGAGTCAGACCCACAACGGCTGTAAGCGGTGATGAGCGGTCCGGGGCGGTGATAACACCTCTGCTCAGGAGATCAACACCTTCGGCCGACAATCAGATATGGAGAAAAGAGAAATATTTAAAATTGGTTACATTATCTAGGAGTATTTCAATGTCTTCGTTTCCTTCTTCTACATCTTTCGTTCTCATTATGTTTACACCACGAAGCATCCTGTTTCGGGTGATCTTCCAAGAATAATTATCGAACATGTCAGCTCAAATAGACAGTACCCAAGTCAATGGTGCTGCACTGCTTGGTCCAGGACAATCTGCAACAAATTCACGCACGAATATCGGGGATGAAGGCGCCGAGAACACCGAAGCAATGGACAAGCGACTCTCCAATGTCCAACAATTAGCTCGTCAATACACACGTGAGTCCAGCAAGGCTGGGTTTTCCGGACAGACCGAGCCCATATTTGGAAGTAGTGATCCAAACTCGCCCTTGAATCCACTCAGCGAGAAGTTCAACGCACGAGCCTGGGCTCAAAACATCGCCAATGTTGCCAATCGACGGGGCCAGCGTTCTCGTACACTCGGTCTCTGTTTTCAGAACCTGAATGTGTTTGGGTATGGCACTCCCACGGACTTTCAAAAGGATGTTGGCAACATCTGGCTAGCCTTGCCAGGCATGGCCCGACGGTTGATCAATCACAAGGCCGGGCAGACACGCATAGATATCCTGAGAGGCTTCGACGGGGTACTCCGCCCTGGGGAGATGTTGGCCGTGCTGGGTCCACCGGGGTCTGGTTGTTCAACATTCCTCAAGACGATCTCGGGCGAGACTAATGGCATATACGTCAACGACGGTTCCTATTTCAACTACGAAGGGCTCTCGCCTCAGGAGATGCACACACACCACCGAGGCGATGCCATTTATACCGCAGAGGTTGATGTGCACTTTCCGCATCTCACAGTTGGAGAGACTCTGACCTTCGCCTCCCGGGCGCGGTGCCAGCGAGATCTACCAGAGAACCTCAATCGTAACGAGTAAGAGCCATTTGCGTTTCTTTACAGTTCATATGCTTTGAGGTGTATACTGATTGCCTCTTCTTAAAGATACTGTGATCATCGCCGAGACGTCGTCATGGCAATGTATGGCATCAGTCACACCATCAACACCAAAGTCGGCAATGAGTTTGAGAGAGGAGTTTCAGGAGGTGAACGAAAGCGCGTGACCATTGCGGAAGCCACGCTGTCTGGCGCACCGTTCCAGTGCTGGGACAAGTAAGTAACGATTGGGATGTGTCTTGCTCCTTCACAGACTGACATCGGTCCGTAGCTCGACCCGTGGCTTGGACTCTGCCAATGCTATTGAGTTCTGTAAGACATTGAGACTTCAGTCAGAGCTGTTCGGGCAGACTTGTGCTGTTTCTATGTACCAGGCTCCTCAGACCGCCTTTGATCAGTTCGACAAGACCTTAGTACTCTATGAGGGCCATCAAATCTACTTTGGTCCTGCATCGAAAGCAAAGGAATACTTTGTCAATCTGGGATATGAATGCCCAGAGCGGCAAACCACTCCCGACTTCCTCACCTCCATGACATTCCCCGCGGAGCGCATCCCGCGTAAGGGTTGCAATCCGCCCAGAACTGCCGAAGACTTCGCCAAGGCCTGGCAAGAGAGCCGCGAATTCACGGCTCTACAAATCGAGATTGACGAGTATAAGAAACAACACCCTATCGATGGCCCGGATGCAATCCAGTTTCGATCGCTGAAGAGGTCTCACCAAGCCCGGGGCCAGCGCCTGAAGTCGCCATACACCCTCACGTATAACCAGCAAGTCCAGCTGTGCTTTTGGCGAGGCTACAGGCGCTTCGTTGCGGACCCGGGCCTGACGGTGGGAATGATGATCGCCAACACCGTGATGGCTCTCATCTTGTCATCCTTGTTCTTCAATCTCAAGTCGGATACTGAGTCCTTCTACGGCCGTACCGTCGTCTTATTCATGGCGATCCTGTTCAACGCCTTTGCATCCATGCTCGAGATTATGACACTTTATGCCCATCGACCAATCGTTGAGAAACAGTCTCGCTATGGCTTCTATCATCCCTCTGCGGAGAGCTACGCCTCCGTTTTGGTTGACCTCCCCTTGAAGGTGCTCAACGTCATCTCCTTCAACTTGGTGTTCTACTTTATGACCAACCTGCACCGTGCACCTGGACCGTTCTTCTTCTACCTTCTCACTGTTTTTCTAATTGTCCTGGCCATGTCCGGAGTCTTCAGATCCGTGTAAGTAACGTCTTGGTAAATAACGAATACCTTCATATGCTGACGACAACAGTGCTTCAATCTCCCGAACTGAGCAGCAAGCTATGGTTCCAGCTTCAATTATGATTCTTGCCTTGATCATTTTCACGGGGTTTGTTGTTCCCGTCGATTACATGTTGCCTTGGTGTCGGTGGATCAACTACCTTAATCCAGTTGGATACGGGTACGAATCTCTCATGGTCAACGAATTTCATGGTCGCAACTTCACTTGCTCCTCCTACATCCCAGACTATGCCACTCCAGGCTCTCCGAGTGTAGCATGCGATGTTGTGGGGGCCCTTCCAGGACAGCTTCAGGTCTCTGGAGAGGCTTATATCAATTCAGCATACAGCTACTTCCACAGTCATAAGTGGCGCAACATCGGGATTATCATCGCAATGGCAATTTTCAACCACGTTGTCTACTTTGTCGCCAGCGAGTACATCTTGGCAAAGAAGTCCAAAGGAGAGGTGCTGGTCTTTCGTAAAGGCTTCGTGCCACGGGTTTCTACGAGGAGCGCAAGCGATGTGGAAAAGTCGCTGACAGGACCCGTTGCTGTCATCGACCGAGGCGAGGGCTCTATCTCGAGCGGCTCAGGTGCTTTCAAGGGTTCCACTAGCATCTTTCACTGGAACAACGTCTGCTATGATCTCAAGATCAAGGGAAAGTCCAGGCGGATCCTGAACAATGTCGATGGATGGGTGAAGCCCGGGACCCTCACGGCATTGATGGGCGTGTCTGGTGCTGGCAAAACCACGCTTCTGGACTGTTTGGCGGATCGTCGTGGGGGTGTTGGCGTGATCACCGGCGAGATGCTTGTCGATGGTAAGATACGAGATGAGAGCTTCCAGCGCAAGACCGGATACGCCCAGCAGCAAGATCTGCATCTCGAAACTAGCACTGTCCGCGAGGTAAGAACCAAACAGTGCCCAGCATGCTTCGATTTGCTGATGCCCTCGAGCTTATAGGCTCTCATTTTCTCTGCGCTTCTTCGACAGCCTGCCAAGACGCCGAGAGCAGATAAGTTGGCTTACGTCGACGAGGTAATTCGACTCTTGGACATGCAGGAGTTTGCTGATGCTGTTGTTGGCATTCTGGGCGAGGGCCTGAATGTCGAACAGCGCAAACGCCTCACAATCGGTGTTGAGCTGGCTGCGAAGCCTCCCCTGCTGCTGTTCGTGGATGAACCAACCTCTGGCCTGGACTCGCAATCAAGCTGGGCCATCCTGGATCTCTTGGAAAAGCTTTCCAAGGCTGGTCAATCCATCTTGTGTACCATCCATCAGCCATCTGCCATGCTGTTTCAACGGTTCGACCGCCTGCTGCTTCTTGCCGATGAAGGTCGTACAGTTTACTTTGGTATGTCTCCTTGTCTGTTCCACACTCGCCTCCTTCGTTCTTTTAGCTCACAAGGTATGTTCATCTTAGGCGATATTGGAGACAATTCCAAAACCCTCACCGGCTATTTTGAGCGGAACGGAGCCCCCGCTTGCCCGACCGGGGCTAATCCAGCCGAATGGATGCTCGAAGCCATCGGCGCTGCTCCGGGTTCTCACTCTGAAGTGGATTGGCACGAAACCTGGCGGTCTAGCCCAGAGTATCATGCCGTGCAAGACGAGTTGGCCCGGCTGAGGTCCCACGGCATTGGACGGCCGTCAATCGACGAGAGGGACGATCCCGGGTCGTACCGCGAGTTTGCAGCACCGCTCTGGGACCAGTTCGTCGTTGTCACGCAAAGGGTCTTCCAGCAGTCCTGGCGTACCCCTTCCTACATTTATTCAAAGCTTGGCGTCAGTATCGGCTCGGCTCTTTTCGTCGGTCTCGTCTTCCTCAATGCACCGTTGAGCATCCAAGGTCTTCGAAACCAGATGATCGCGATCTTCGAGCTCGCTACCATCTTCGGGCAATTGGTGAATCAACAACTCCCGCAGTTCATCCTCCAGCGCAACTTGTACGAGGTCCGCGAGCGCCCAGCCAAGACCTACTCTTGGAAAGTCTTCATGCTCAGTCAGATCATCTCAGAGATCCCCTGGTATACCTTTGCTTCGGTTTTCATGTTTGTCGTCATATATTTTCCTGTTGGCTTCTTCAAGAATGCCGATGCCGCCGGCCAGTCTGCGGAGCGAGGCGGTCTCATGTGGCTGCTCTTTTGGCAATTCCTGCTGTACACGTCTACTTTTGCCCATCTGTGCGTCTCCTTCGCGGCCACGGCCGATGCGGGCGCCAACGTCGCCAATATGCTCTTCATGATGGCCTTCTTCTTCTGTGGCGTGCTCGCCCCCGCGAAGGTGATGCCGGGATTCTGGATCTTTCTGTACAGGGTCTCGCCTCTGTCGTACTGGATCTCAGCCGTCATGTCGACCGGCATCGCCAACGTGGAGGTGACCTGCGCCGACAACGAATGGACGATGGTGAGCCCTCCTGATGGCAAGAGCTGCGGCGAGTACATGGCGGACTACGTCTCGCGGGCTGGGGGCTACTTGAAGGACCCCGAGGCGACGAGCGACTGCAGCTATTGCAAGATGAAGGACACCAACGTGTTCCTGGCTGGCATGGGGTCGGAATACGGCGATCGCTGGCGCAACTTTGGGTTGATGTGGGTGTACATTGGTGTCAATATTGTTGGGGCGATGCTTCTGTACTGGGTCGCAAGGATGCCCAAGAAGGGAAACAAGAAGATGTAAATAAATACGTGCACTTCTTCTCTCTCATTTCCTGTCATCATTTCTCCCCTTTTCTTTTTGTGTTTGTTTCTCTAGATCGTACAATCACCACTCAAATAGACGCTGTATTACACTAAGTTTTGTGTCGGTTTAAGCTTAAAAGTGTCAACTAAGGGTCGGATCAATCGAATTCTATTCGTTGAGGTGTCTAATTCTAAGGGAGAAAAGGGGAAGGCCGCCAGAGGGGCCGCTGGCCCTTAGAGGTGGCCCTAAAGGACGGTGTGGTTAGGTAGAGACAGCTCTACATACTAAATTTACCCTAGGGTTGTTCTTAGTAGATCAGCCCTTTTTGATATACCTCTTTAGATCTCTAGAATCTAGGATTTCAGAAGATCTAAAGCTATTTCTATATCTTAAATAGGAAATTAATAATTTTACTTAATATTAAAGACTAATTAGTTACTTCTAGTCTTTTTAACTATATATTAGATATTAGTATAGATATATATTAGATAGAAGGTCCTATAAGAACTATCTCTTCTTATTATTAACTCTTATTTAAATAATAATAGAAAGAGATATATAGAAAATAATAATATAGTACTTTCTATAAGTAGTTCTAGTAATTTAGTAATAGGATATCTATCTTTTTTAATAGAAGGTCTAGATTTAATTTCTAGTTAGATTTTTAAACTTCTTAGTACCTTTAGATTCTAAGAAGTTCTTTTTATTTAGTATAATTAAAGACTACTATTCTTTTTATTAGTTCTAATTATCTTTTAAGATAGTAATAGAATAGATATAAAGATCTAACTACTTAATAAACTTTTAGTACTTATTAATTAGAAGGATTTTAATTAGCCTATTAATAGATATTTAATTAATAACTAGATATTCTATCTTTACTATCTTTTTTTAAATCTCTTATTAAATTTAATAATAGTAGATATTAATATATCTTAGAGTTATTTTAAGCTATAGATTCTTATTTTTAACTAGATAAATAATTTAATAGTTATTATAATAAATAATAAATTAATCTAATAGTTATAATATTATTTTCTTAAAGAACTATATAGTAGTAATAGTCTCTTAAAAAGAGCTTATAAGAGTAAATAACTCTACTTTAGTAGATAAGATAGTAATAATATTTTACTTAACTACTTTCTAATTAATAATACTTTTAAATAATATTATAAGATATCCCTAAAAGGACTTCTAGTTCTTTAAATTATCTTTAAATAAAGTATTAATATAGACTTTAAGTAAGAGATTTAAGTTATTTCTATTAAATAGAATATCTAGCTTCTTTATTCTTAAGAGGTAGTAAATAACTCTATCTACCTTCTTTATTACTTTAAATAGAGGGTTTATAAGAAAATAGGTAAGAATAATAACTACTTTAGTAATATCTAGCCTTATAATAATATTAAGATAGATTAAAGATCCTATCTTTTATTAATAAATATAAATCTCTAATAAGATTACTTACTTATCTAACTTTATAATCTTCTTAACTAATATAGAGATGACTAGCTCTTTAGTTATATTATTAAGCTTATATCTAATAATAAGATTAGTAATCTTATCTTCTTATAAGATTTAGATCTAGCTCTAATTAGCACTTTAAATAACTCTTATTTCTAAGAACTACTTAATATTCTCTAGATCTCTTATTTTAAATTAATAGGTTAAGATCTCTTTAAAGGCCTCTTCTTTAGCTTTATCCTTCTTATAATAAAGGTAGATAATATTATTAATATAGAAGAATATTAGAATAGAGTTATTATAAAAGAGGTATAGCTCTTCTATTAATTAGATAAATCCTATTTTAATAAGAACTATTAAGAGAAGCTTCTATTATAATAGTAGTAATATCTATAGGCTATATAGTACTCTAATTAAATAAGTAATCTTACCAGTCTATTTAAAGTATAGTAGGAGTTCTATAAATACCTTCTTATTAAGATAGGTATTAATAAAGGTATTAATTATATCTAATTACTTTATCTTAAGCCTAAATCTTATAGTAGTAGCTATAAGAATTTAGAAAGATCTTCCTACTAATATAGTAATATAGATATTCTAATTATTTAGTAGCTATTAGTCTTCTTAAATATAGATCCTAGTTTTAAATCTCTTAATATATTCTTTACTATTAAACTTATAGGTAAATATCTACTTTAATAATATAACTATCTAGCTCTTAGCTTTATAATAATCTATTATCTTTAATATCTTATTATCTTAGATATTCTTAACCTCCTTCTATATAGCCTTAAGCTAATATTAACTATAGAGGCTATTAATAGCCTTCTTAATATTTCTTAGCTCTAATAATAGGTTATTTTAATATAGTTAAAGAGACTATTAAGGCTCTTATTTAATAGGGACTACTTTAGCTTAAAAGCTAGTATAGACTATATTAATACTATAATAGTCCTCTAGAATTATTCTATTAACTACTTACTATTACCTTCTAAAGAGCTTCTCTTATTCTCTTAACTACTATATATAGTTTATTAGCTTATAATTTTAAGCTAATCATCTAATTAGTATAGAACTTAAGAAATCTTTCTAAAAATTTTCTAATACCTCTAGAATACTATTCTCTCTCTTTAATAAAGTTTCTAAAGTTATTAGACTAAGGGTTGTAGATTTAGAGCCCTCTATTAGTCCTATTATAACTAGTTCTTAGACTGGCTCTTTACTTTAATAAGAAGTTAGGTAGGTGATAATAATCTCTTTAAGCCTCTCTTATACTAGACCAGCCTTTTTAATTACTTTAGCCTATTAAAACTGATCTCCCTCCCTAGTAGCTTTAAGTAGTCTATCTATTAGACTAGAGAGGCTGGTGATCTTATTATCAGTCTCTTTAGGCTCTCTCTCTATTAATTTTAATAGCTTATAGACCTTTACTAGTAGTGTAAATATAGTTAATCTCTCTTTAGATCTATTATAATTCTTCTTTTTAAAGAAGAACCCTTCTTTAAAGATTATATCTCTTAATAGAATAACCTTTCTCTTCTTAGAGATCTAGATCTATTAAATATTTATGTTTTTATAGCTAATAAGATATCTAATCTTAGTATAGGATTGATATTTAACCTTAGTTAATATTATAGTATTATAGTATTTATCTTTAAGATAATATACCTTTAAACTATACTCTTTAATATAGCTAAGATCTAGCTAGTTTAAGCTATTTAAGATCTAGTACTTATTCTTCTAACACTACTATTTAATAGTCTCTTTTAGTAACTTCTAGCTATTAGCTTAATAAGAAGATCTATTATAAAGATAGGTCACTACTTTATAGGCCTTACTAGCTAGATTAATTAGTAGACTAGTATTAAATAGTATTATATTAGTCTTTATCTATATCACCTCCTTAGATTACTTAGTATAGCTATTAGATTAATATATATATATTAGTAATAGTTCCTATATAATTTCTTTATATTATTTCTACTTCTTAATAGTATTAGTATTAAGAGCTGGTTTATTATTACTATAATCTTATTAAATCTAGAGACCTTATTACTAGTCTATTAGGCTATAGTAATTATAAAGAGTTTTAAAAAGAGTGTACTTCTTCTTATTTAATAGAGGGTATATAACTTTTAAGTCTAAGAATTTATCTTTAATAATTAGAGCTACTATTAAACTATTAAGACAGTTTGGTATTATAAAGAGGTCTAGATAGATTTAACTAAATAGATATTCTACTAGTCAACTACTTAGCCTTCTTAAGACTTATTATTTTATCTTAGCTTTAATATATATTTAGTAAGGCTGATTAGACTTATTAGTAATTATAACTTCTTTAATATTAGTAGATAAATAATTTAGAGCTTTATTATTAAGATGCTCTATTCTTCTATACTAGGTATTATATCTTATCTTACTTTCTAGGCTAGGCTTTTATAATAAGGCTATATTAGTAACTTTATCTAATTACTATTTATTAGTCTATTCTTAACTTTAATAGAAGTTAATTATAATATAGCTCTTAATTTATTTAGTTAAAAAGACTACTAGTCTTAATATAGAGCTCTTAGTAATACTATAGTTATTATTATTCTATTAGTATTCTACCTCTCTTATTACTCTATAGAAGACTAGATTAATATAGAAGCCTTTAGTAATAATAATATTCTTTAGCTTAAAGAGGGCTAGACTAATAGAGATATTAATCTCTATCATCATCTCTTCTATACTATAGTATAATATTATAATATTATCTATATTAATAATATTAGTTACTAGTCAATATATATTCTTAATAAGCTTCTTCTTTAAGTTAATAATATAATAGATAGTATTAATATTATAGATAAAGTTATTCTTTAATAAGTATATTATAATAATAAAGAAGCTTACTATAATATTTAAGAAGACTCTCTAAGAGGCCTTCTTAACTAAAATTATCTAGATATAGGCACTTCTAATTTATCTAATCTTATTAGATCTCTAATTAGCTAGTAGTAGCTTTACTAGCAACTTTTTAATCATTCTAATTAAGTTCTAATATTACTTCTATAACTAATCTATCTCTATAATCTTCTGTAGCACTCTTTCTAGCTTTCTTTAGATAAAGAGTAGTATATAGGCTGGCTTCTTCTCTAGATAGAGGATTTAATACTAATTCTTATTATACTTTATCCTATAAGAGTAGGTAGATCTCTTATTATTAGAAGCCTTATCTTAAAGTATTAGTTACTTTATTAATCTTTAAGTAAGCTTTATTATTATATTAAATAATCTCTTAGTTAATCTCTTAATTATTATTATTATTATAAGCTATTATTAAAGTTAGTAAGTAAGTATATAGCTATTTAAAATCAACTCTTTTTAGTTAAGAGTATTTATATAGATCTAAATAAAGATACTACTAACTTTATTAATACTATTAATAGTAATAAGAAAGTTCTTTATAAGTTGATTATCTTAAATATTATTAATATTAATATTCTTAGTATATTATAGAGCCTATTCCTACTATTTAATCTAAGCTAATAGATTAGTAGATTTAGGTAGTTATCTAGCTTATTAATATTAAGCTTAAGCTTATACTCTTACTTTAAAGCCTAATAGTTTAAGATATTTCTTTAATATTATTAACCTTATCTATACTAATCTAACTCTTAGTAATTATCTAATTACTTCTATTTTATTAGAGATCTATATAATTATTTACTATTATTCTTTTAATAACTTATTAAATAGAGCTATATACTACTTAACTATTTAATAAATAAACTTATTTATCTTAATTAGCTTTTTATTCTTCTTCTTATATACTATATTTAAAACCTTCTATTCCTTTAATTCTATATTAAAGAAGTTCTTTCTTATCCTAAACTCTAGATATATTATTATTAGTTATTTCTCTTAAAATATTATTAATGTGACGATCCTTGATCCCAAGAGGCAAGACTACTTCGTAGGATCGGAAGCGTGTGGGTTTATGTAAGCAGTAAGTGATGGGCGCTGCTGAGCAATGGTGGTTGACTTGATCGTAGCTAAGAT